>NC_084661.1:4935000-5271875 GCF_019802595.1 Syngnathoides biaculeatus
CTTTCCTATGTTGGTAAGAGTTATCACCCTTTTGCTGATTGCTTCAGAATTCTCAATAATGTTTTTGCAGGTCAAATTACTCTGCAATGTCTCCTGAGAAGCATTTAAAGGATCATCAGTAGCCTCAACATTTGACACCTTAGCTCCAATTTTTGACACAATCTCAGGCTTGCCCAGGATTGATTTGCTATGAATCTGATTTAATTTTGAACAAGCTGTCTGGATTGGGGAATTTTGGTTGCCAATTGGATCTCCACCATTTGTCACTCGATACATTGTGTCCGCTGTTGAAGAACCAGTTAAAGAATGACTACATTTTTCCAAAAAATCAACACTTTGAAGAGACTCATGAGTGAAAACAGATGTTTCTTCCTCTTCAATCTTGACTTTAACTGCTATGATATCATCTGATGGAATGCAAGACCCACCTCCTGGTGGAACGGCAAGACAATGTGATGTGGCGCTCTTACGAGCAGATGATTCCATATTCTCCATAACAACTTCACTTTTGAGAAATGCAGAACTGGTAGCTGAAGAGTTCAAATCATCTAAATTGTCCTGAGGACACATGTTTTGCTTTGCTACTGGTATTACTTTAAGAACCAAATGTTTTTTCCCATCAACCATCTTAAATCCCATCACTTTGGTTGTACAGTTTGGGGGAAGAGATATTTTATTCTTGACCATGAGAACTGTTAGTGCATTAGGATTGTTTGGTGAGCCACAGCTGTCATTGTCAAGCAACATTACACGTGAGGATTGTTCCGCAGTCCAACAGTTACAGTTCGCACGGTCCTTTTTTGGTGGTGTCCCACCAATAATTTGGTAGGACTCATCCGAATACAACTCAGATTTCATGTGACCATTTTGGTTCGGCAACATACCATATATACCAAATAATTTTGATACCTTTTGTGCTGCTTCTAACTCAGAAACATTTTTAAGTACATGTTGACAACTTGGAGAAGAATTTGTAGGAGCAGCTTCATGGTCTAAAGTGTTCCATACATTTGTATGGTCCTGTTGGTTGTATTTCTTGTGAGCAGCAACTGTGTGTCTTTTAAGCTGCTTCATGGTTGTTGCACGATATCCACAATTTTCACAAATGAAAGGTAACAAAATTGTGTGACCTTTTATATGCTTTTGATGATCCACTTCATTCAAGCTGACATGTCGACAAAGGGAACATTTCCAGGGACTCTCATTGTGATGATGAATGTGTTGGACAAATGTCCCTGCATCAACAGTTGTAAACTCACACCAGTCACAGTAAAACTTTCCATTAAGACTGTGACACATGACGTAATGTCTTGTAAGCAAGAGCAGTGAATATTGATTTCCATCACAACAGAGTTCACATGTGACCAAAGTATTTTTGTGCTCAATCCGGTGACGTTGAAGAGCTGCAAATTCATTTGTTACAAATCCACACAGATCACAAGGGTAAGTAGGCAAGATTCCTTTGTGAGCCCCTCGAAAATGTTTAAGGAGATCATTAGGACTGTACATAGAATCATCCTTGCATACAGAGCAACCAAAACTCAAAATGTTTCCAGAAAAAACAGCTCCTTGCTGAGTTTTACAATTGGCTCTTTTGATGGAACCAGGTTGCTTAACAGATGATATGCCTGGATTGTCTTGACCATGGTGTTCTCTTTCTTTGAGACGTGGAGTGTCTTTTACTTCCTCTATAAATGACATGCTGTCAGTGATGGCAGAACGGTGAAGTAATTTAAGGTCTTTATCCATAATTGTGAATCTGAAAAAAAAAAAAAAAAAAAGATGAATTCTGGTCAAAGGCATTTTTACTGTGGTGGTGCTAATAATCACAATTTCCCTCATACACTGTTGTGAACCGCCATGGCCCATTATCAGATTGAAAAACAAACAACAAAAAGTAGTTGACAAAAATGACAGTAAGATGAGTTGGATCCAACAAACTTTGTACTTTCCTTCTGGTTTGGGGCTTTATCAAACGATCAGAACGAGCGTAGCTTTCAACCACTGTAAAGTGCAACCAATCTGTCCATAAAAGGTTACCATTTTTAGGCCTTCCTGTTTTTTAGGTTCAATAGTTAACACCTTGTGGTGAGCTCTCTGAATTCAATCTGGTGAAGTCTTACTTAGGTAGTCTATGACAGTGTTCCGCAACCTTTTTTTACACCGCAGACCAGTTTAGAGTAGGCCTTTTTCTCACAGACCAAATACGTGTTGTGTGCGTGCGTGCTCGTGCAATATTACACTATTGTTTGGAGCCATAATCTGATATGCGATCACGGCCAAACCACCTCCAAGGTTGATCCACTTCCGTGGCGGATATGAGCCATCGCGGCTCATCGCTGCCGGGCGTTGTGGCCCATTTTTGGCGCCGAGCCGGGCTGCTTTAGGGGGTTGTTCATAGCCACCACAGTACGCAATGAAAAACACCGTAGAGCCGGGGCGCTTTACTGCGTTGTCAATGCCTCAGTCAGCCGCGATCTTCAGAGCCACCGCCGTCTGCAAGCCCGACATGCAGCCTTCGCTGGCAAAGCGACGCAGCAGCGTGATGCCGTCCGACGCGCACAGACACATTTAGGACGCTTGTCATACATACACGGATCTTTTCTTATGTTATGATAGACCGATTACGTGGTCTGCCCCAAACTATTTTTTAAGCAGATTTATACACACCGACCTGTCATTTGGAACCCACGAAGCTCTCGTCCTCTGCACCCGTGCAATCCATTTTTCACAACGAACCGGGTCTCTTGCCAACTTATGAAGGGTAAATCCATCCTCCTGAGTATTCAAGCAATGTCAAGCAATGCAACAAGCTGGCATTTTGGCTAACACGAAGGAACAACGAGCAACATTCCCAGAGGTAAAACTAATGGAAACAAACGAGTCCACTTGAGGGCGGTCCTGTCCTGTAAGTCACTTCCTGCTTCTTCTCGAAAACAAATCTGAGAGGATTTTCATGGCGGGAGTTACAAAAAGCTGTATACGTCAAAATCATGTTTTATGGTGAAAAAACTGATGGGGCCATGTCGGCTGCTGTTTTTTTATTGATAAAATACTAAAAAAATCATGCATTTCATGACAGTGGCTCTTTAATCAACAGTACAGCATTTATACTTTGCTTACTTGAGACAAAAATTTCAACAGTACAAGTGTCTAGTTAAACCAGTGGTTCCCAAAGTCAACCTGGGCCCGGACCCCCAGTGAGTCGTTCAAAAAGCTCCCGGACCCCCAACCTCAACTTCCGCCAATGATGTAGTGCTGGACCCAGCTATGCCATTCTGGTACAAAGAAATACTCAATTTTAGTGGCTCACGTGCTCTTGCTTTTTATTTTTGCACAATAAATCAAAACTTGGTTCAACACTGGAAAGGGCAATTCTCACATCATGATTAACTTCGAGACGATTTTGTTTTTTCGTCTTCACATCACGGACCCTCTGGAAAGACGTTTTTCACCCCCTGGGGGTCCGTGGACCACACTTTGGGAACAACTGAGTTAAACAATAATAATAAAAATACTAAGATTTATATTGCAGTACAGAAAGTGACAAAAAAGAAAACGCATGATGTCTTCTGTCGAGTGCAGAATGTTCCTGAAGCACAATTGTGACGTCATATCTGCCATGTTGTTGTGACGTCACTTCCGTTTCAACGTTGTGACATCACTTTCCTTTCGCTGTTTTGGCATCCCCTCCTCGACCAGAGGAACTTTTGCTTGCGAGGAGAATGCGGGATGTCTCTCTCTCTCTCTCGCTTTCTCACCATCTCCAGCCAGTTCTGGCCACATCTCCACGAATCCTCTCCGAAACGTATCAAACAGAGCAAACGTGATAAAGCAAACGCGGGTCAATGTAAGCATATTAAGCATAGCAAAAAAGCATGAAAAGAAAAACAAGAGAGAAAATATGAGATGACTACGTAGAATTAATCCATTTATTCCAACACTCTTTACACATAACCCCATCAACACAGCTCGTACCATCTTGTCGCACGCTTGATGGCGTAACGCTTTTGAAATTTTTCAAACCAACCTTTGCTTGCCGGATAACCTTGTCCTTGAGGGGGTGAATCCCTTAATTCATCTTGAGGGTCATCATTCCACATTTCGCTTCCTTATTAAAAGTTATTGAAGCGGTTTTACGGATGTTTACCACATCATTATGAAGCACCCTGCTGATTCATTCACACCATAATCACGCCACGAAAGCGTAACTTCTATCTTTGATCATATCCTAAAGTTTGACTTTTTCCCTGATCCATCAGCTTCCTCTTCCTCATTGTCACCAGGCCGTTTTTCTCCAATCCACTTTCCACAACCGAACGCAGCTTCTATTTCAAACAATCCTCTTATTTCGCATCTTCCTCTTCTACTTGGGTGCTGCAGGGGATGCGTTAACATCAAGCACAGCACTTTGGAGGCATTGTGAACTTAGAGAGGTTATGCACACACAGTCTATGCAACAGCATAGAACATGGCGGATCAATGATAGGCAGCCAATCAGCTCCAAAAAGCTGATTTGGCTTGTTTTGCTTCCTTGGTCCATGTGCACTGGGGATGTCACCTTGAATCAATGTGCCTTCCGGTAATATAGTACGTAATGTATGCCGATCTGGCTTTTTTTTTTTTTTTTTTTTGGGGGGGGGGGGTTTCAGGAAAAAAAAAAAACACACTGAAGCCACAATAAGTGTAGCGCGATGTAGAAAGGGATTACTGTATAAACAGAGACATGCTTATTGTGTGCCTCTGCTTTCCCCTCACCGTTGATGGTTTCTGCATTGTGCAAGAGTGAGCAACGGAGTTCTTGTAGGCAGCCAGACCACTCCGGAATCTGAAGAGTTTGAGTTTGTTGGGACCTATCCTATTCTTCGGGAGCCACTCCTTGGTTTTCCTTTTTTTTAACACGGAATATAGCTGCTTACCCGACTCCACCCCCTACAGCTCTGAAATGGTTACACTCATAATTGACCCCTCCGTACAGGGCACTTAACCACGCCTCCTGAAGTTACATCACCCCATGTGTGCTAACCTCAAACAATTAGCAAAAATGGCGGCGCAGGAAGAAAAGTCTAGAGCGAAATTGTCCGACTTACCAGCTGATTTCTCACTCGCATTCTTAGCGAATAGTGAAATATCGTTGAAAAGCAGACAGCAGGGCTTCAAGTATTTCAGCGAGGGGTATTTCAATGGTATTTACATGCATATCGACGGAGAAACCATTGATATTAGCGCGAGATCTTTCCGGAGTCAGAGGAAGACCGAGAAGCCACATAATAAAATATATTATAACCCAAAGACGAATTCGTCATTGACAGTTTCCTATTTTCGTGTTACATAACACACTTGTGTTCAGAATCTGTATGTGTATCTGTATAGCCGTTTGTGAACCGCCGTATGAAGGAAAAGAAGGCCAGGCTTGATTTACGCGTTGTTTCTCTTGTTTTCTTTGTGTAACGTAACGCGCTCCCCTCAATAATTATTCTTGAATTAGTGCCGAACCTACGTAAGTCCCGACCGAGTACGACAATCACTACTTTAGTGTCCTCAAACATTCTTCCTTCAGTCTTGGTGTCTCGGTGCACGTCGAAGGCTTTTAGGACTTGCTAGTCCGGTTTAGCTTAGCTCGGTAGCCGCCGAACAGACACGTTTGTGCAGTCAGATCATCGCAAAATATCGCTCAACACAGATCAAGTGTGTCAATCATTCACACGTAGCTATGTTATGCAAGCGAAGAACTGCTAATTCATTGATATGAGACGTATTGAAAATCAAATATAGGGCTTACCTTTCATGCACACATCTGTTCAGGTTGATTTTAGATGGATTCAGTTGATCATACGATCTTCCACAAAGTTTGATCCATCGAAGACATTTTTCGTACTCTGTCTTCTGTTCCGGTTGATATTAGATGGATTCAGTTGATGATGCGGTCTTCCACAAAATTTGATCCATCGAAGACATTTTTCGTACTGGGTCTTCGGTTTTGGAAAGGATACGAATTGAACTCCACCAACTAGTCTTTCAGGATACTTGTCACTATTACAAAGTCCGTGACTCCACCTCTTAACCATATCTATTGTTAAAGAACCCAAATACGCGATAAAACGCTAACAAAAGCTATACTGGACCATGCAACGTTGTCTGAGGGAACGGCGGACGCCAAAAAGGGGCGTGGTTTATGCAGATCTCTGGCCTCTGATTGGTCAGCGACGCGGCTGACGCAATTTCTACAGAGGGGTCAATTACAAACACCATCCACCCACACAGTCTGGGCTATGTAAAGCATGCTGCTTATGTTTATTCTCAATAATAATGGTAAAAGTAAAAAAATAAAAGTGCTGTTACTTATAAACTGGACAGGATTTTTTCTTTTTTGAATAAAAAAAGGTCTGGTCTGAAGCCAAAGTACAGAATGAGATGGTGTCTTACCATTAACGCGACTTCTGGTGCTGCATGGTTTTGCTGATGACTTTGTCTGCTTCATACGTCGTTAGATTAAGCTTCATGAAGTCATTGAGACTTCCATCCGTTAATCGTGAATGTAAGTCAATTTGATTTGCAATCATGATGGTACGATAGTGAACAGTTCTTGCCGACAAAGGCATGTCTTTTGTTTGTTTGATTATCTTGTCTTTATGCAACGTTGTCAAAATGTTTATTGGCAACAAGTACGAATGCTTTGGTATACTCCCAATCTGTGAAAATAGACACAGCAAATCCCTCTTTCTCCAAGGCTGTCCATTCTTGTTGAAAACTTCGGTACTACTCGTCTTTTCTTTGAGCGACGTTTGTCAAAAGCTTCTCCATAATTAGTTGTTCCGATCCGATCTGGATTTGACCCTTCTGCACCTGTGTACATCCACTTCCACAGCAAACTACAGCAACCCCAATTGGACAAACTCTGTCTGCATCATTTGCGTTGCCTGCACGACAGAAATCACAGTCACTCACATTTGACGAGCACGCTTGGAAATCTGCACAGTCGAGCACGAAACGTCACACGTAAAATTTGTTCCAAGTAGAAGAAAGATATTGAAAGACGTCGCTTATTTTGTGTAGTGTTGACATTAATTTACGTGTTTATTTCATAAACGTTAACTAAACAAGCCTGCTCCTAAACAATCAGTATTCAGCCGGAAACAGGAAATGCAAGTTAACTGTACTGAGCACCATCTTCGGAAGTGATGCCAAATGCGCATGTTCAGAGCTTCTTCATGTTGAAAGTCATCAACATAATGAACCATGTCAAAGGAAATTCAGTTACACTAGGGGTGTTCAATGCGACAATCACGAGCCAGTTTTGGTTGATTGTGTGACGGTGTGCCACCCCCCCCCCCCAAAAAAAAAAAAAAAGACGTTAAAGACTATCATCCACCTCGTCCCTTGATTCAGGTGTGGCCAATATGTCGAGCGCACGCACATAATGGCGTGCTCTAGCAAGCCAGCCTCCTATTTACGGCCTTGACAGGCCACTGCATTTAAATTTTCTTCAGATAAAGTTGATCCGATCAAGAATTTTTATTGATGAAAAATTTTAAAACCATTTTACATCATGTTTTACTAATATCAATTGAAATTGGAAATTATCATTTCTGAGTTTGACATTGTTTTCCATTTTGTTATTTTATTTTTAATTTACAGTTATGTTATATTAATCCAGTAAATTATTTTAAGGTCTTGAGATTCCATACCTAATCACACTCGCAACTTTATCTGCGAGCATGACTGACCACACCCGTAGATTTTTCAAATGTGAGTGACTGACATGTACAGTATGTCGTGATGAGGGCTCTACGAGCCATATGCAACCATCGAAAGAGCCAGATATGGCTCGTGAAGTTCCCGACCACAGGAAAAGAGGATGAAATGCTGTGGGAGGAAGATGGGATCACTGCTCTTGATGCAATGCAGGAGGCATAAGAACTGGACCAAGTCATCAATGATACGTTCCACAGCAATTGACCAAAGGGAGCTTCTATGACTCTTTAAAAGTGGAGATGAGTCAGATGCTTCTTTTGAAAGCTTGGCTAAGGATGTGGTAATGCAGTAGATAAACTGCACTATGCATAAACGTTTTATGCATGAATATTTAATGCAAAAATGTTTCTCCACAAAGTTTAAGTTAAACCGTGTTAAATAACTTTAGACTGTAACACGTGTTGTGTTATCAACATTATGAATAAAGTGATATGCCATAATTGAGCATTTATTTTAGTTGCTTGAGGGACTCTGTTCTGACAATTAAAGGGACCAGGACAAGCATGTCCTGTGGCCTGTCCCAAGATATATATTACTGCTACATCAGCACATGCCCAAATTATTATTAAAGATTGTGAGACAGACATTTTTTTGAAAAACAATACAAGTGCACGGAATAAAAGTACAAACTTACCAAAATAGAAATACAGAAAATTCAGAATATTTTGAGTATATGGATAGCAGCAAAAAGGACCTTTCCGACCTGTCAATCACTTGTACAATAATAAACAATCAGATAGCCAAATTGTCTTAACCCCTGGCTTGACATGCCCCTGTCGCCATATTGTCCCACAAGCAATACTGGTTGTCAGTAGCGTACGCTTGGAAAAGTTAATGTTACGGAGAAAATGGTCCTCAGATGCGCTTGGGGAACGTGCAATATTGATGAAAGATATCCTGCTAGATTACAAGGGGCCTGGTTGATTAAGATTTCCAAAGCCTAAAACATAGTTGATGAAGGGTCTACAATGGATTAAGCAGAAGACCACACGTACAACAAAATGTGAACAATATCAAAAAAGACAAAGCTATATGTTCGCCAACTTTAACTACGTTAGTGTACCTGCCGAATGAAGTGTGTAATGTTTTATGCTGAAGAGTCGGGTTAGTGATACGTAAATGCGCGATGTCATGCAAGAGAAATGTCTATTTGCCCATTTTTATCACATCAGACGTTTAAGACAGAGCACTGGGTTTGATTATGAACCAAGTCAAACTTTTTCATCTGGTGACTACGGTACTGACTGAGTTAATCACAACTGTTTAAATGAACTTGTGGATAATCAAATCTCACTCACTTCTAAAGACTACAATGATATTACAAATGATCTTTCCAAGTAAAAAGTACTCACCCTGCTTTACATGTCCAGTACGATTCCACTATTTTATCCTGTTGGATTTCAATTTGAAGTTTGTGAGGTGTCAAACTTTTTTGCATCGATCGCCAACATTTCGCTGTAACTCTGACACTGCGACCTGCTCCGTCCAAAATCTTAATTCTGTGTACATATCCTTGCGTGAAATAGTTGAGACCTCTCTGTAGAACTCTCTTGGACAAGTCTGACACATTTTGAAAAAAACATACCGCAATATTATCTCGAATACACGATAGAGAATTTACTTAAAACCTGTTCTGTTCAGTTGCCATTTTGGAAGCTTGTTGGACATGGCAACTGTAAGGTAAGAGGGTGGAGCTCAAGATCACCAGTTGGAAAGGTTTATTGGTGGTGCACATTCTACATTGGTAGGTGGATTTTCCTGATTTTTTTAGAACAACTTTGGCGTGCACTTTATACTTCAGGAAGAGAAATATACACAAGAAATCACCGTACGTCTTTCTGCAATGGATATCTAAATTTGCCTCCTTTTAGGATTAACATTTCACATAACCTTGTACACAAATGACACCTCACATGCAAACACTACCTTTCGTAGGCAGAGGGGGATACGAACGTGAGATTCTCAGAAGAACCGGAGCTGGAATAGTATCTGCAAGAAAACAGTAGAATCAAAAACAGCTTTGACAGCGCTTTTCATAAATTACCTCGTGATTACTATTTCAATACTAAACTTTAGAATGATCTTTGCAGAAGTTTAGATACAGTGGTACCTTAATCCACAACAAAAAATACCCCCAAAATACTGCACTGGTATTACCTTAATTGACAATGTATAATACCCCAAAATCAAAACAAGTCTTCTCTCCAAATATAATGTGCACCCATTACGTTCTATCCATTGACATATTTATATACAATAAATGATAATGGGGCGGCACGGTGAAACATCTGTAGAGTATTGGCCTCACAGTTCTGAGGACCGGGGTTCAAATCACTGCCCTGCTTGTGTTGAGATGTTCTCCCCGTGCCTGTGTGGGTTTTCTCCGGGCACTACGGTTTCCTCTCACATTCCAAAAACATCCATTCACTGGAGATTCTAAATAGCCCCTAAGTGTGATTGTGAGTTCAATTGTTGTCTGTCTCCATGTGCCCTGTGATTGGCTGGCAACGAGTTCTGGGTGTACCCTTTCTCCTGCCAGATGACAGCTGGTATTGGCTTCAGCACAGGAAGCAGACTCTGAGGTGTGGCCTCAAATACATTCCCAGGTTTGCCGTCAATTAACTCAAATGTTGTCAGTTAAACTTTAGAGGGTTCCAAAGCCATGACCTCATAATTTGGGCTTTTACATGTTCTTTAAGGTCATCGTACTTTTTGTGTATGTAAACCTTTGACCTCAAACAAAATAATCTAAAATCCTCTAAGAAATGCTCTCTTTATTGTGGTATTTACAAAGTCAAATACTTCTGGTGTTTGACTGACCTGAAAAAGGACAAGTTTCATCTGTTCTTACTTCGCACAGTGAGACAAAAAAATTAAATGTTTTTGCACAGTGTATATAAACCTCTGGCTTCAACTGTACCTCAGAGTTCTAAGAACCGGCGTTCAAATCCTGGCCCTGCCTGTGTAGAATTTGAATGTTTTCCCTATGCCTGCATGTCTTTTCTTCAGGAATTCCGGTTTCCTCCTATATCCTAAAAATGTGCCTTGTAGATTAATTGAAAACTCTAAATTGCTTGTAGGTGTGATTGCAAATGGTTGTTTATTTCCATGTTTCCTGCGATTGGTTGGCAACCAGTTCACAGGCTACCCCATCTCCTGCGCCAAGAGAGCTTGGATAGGCTCCAACATTCCTGTGACCCTTGTGAGGATAAGCTGCTCAGAAAATGAATGGATAAAAGTAAAAAAAAAACAGTGGTAAAAAATAATAATCTAAAATGACATTTTATGTTTGCAAAACCAACAAACTATACCTATAGCAAAAAAGTCCTGTGTTTTAATCTGTCAATTTACTTCATATATGAGCTTGATGCATAGAAATCTATTTTAGAATTTACACCGGTCTAATGGGCTTTCACGATATCTGCAGATAATTAGCATTTTATGCTAATCAGCGTTCATGTCGTTCCCTTTGATTTGCTCCGCAGAAAAAAAATCTGAATCATCTTTATTCAGCAAGTATGTCAAAAACATGAGAAATTTCTCTTCGGTAGGTGAAGCCGCTCATGTACGACAACAGTGAGTTTAGAGACTTTTGAGATTTAAAGACATTAAAAATTGTCACTGAGCAAAAACCATAATGCTGGTACAATATTGTTATATTTTTTAATACATTTAAATACATTGTTATATTTTAGAAGATAGTTAGGATCACTGTTTCTCCCAAGATATCTACAATTGTGCACTGTTGATGTGGTATCTACGCACAGACATTCTGCATTGTGCACACAACACACACACATAAATCCAACCTGAATCGAAAGTATAATCTACAACTATTCAGTTTGTCCCTTTTGCAATTGTGAGTGTGTTTCTAATTAATCCAAGATGTACTATCGGATCAACTGTTGACACCAATCTAATGGGTGCTTTGCAGTTCCGCAACCACAACCATGGCCCAGGACCTGGTGAACATCAATGTGAAAATACAAAAGATCAACACAGCAAGTACGACACCAGCTAAGTTGATGAGCAAAAATGTAGCAATAGAGTATGTCTGCTCCAGAGGTAGGTAGTTTAGGCAAATATTGTACTATTACTTGTACTTTAATGTAACTCAAAAGACTCCCGAAAATTACTTCAGTAAAATGTACATCGTGTAATCATTACAAGCAATGAGTAAAAAGTGAGTAGCTTCAGATTGTTTCTTTACGACAGCATGATAATCAAATAATAAATACAAAATAAAATGTACAAATTGTGATGTTGCTGTGAATGTATATGTCATCAGCATGTTGTTAAGTGACCTAAAATATCCACATTTTGGCAGACAGTGCCAGACAAACTAAAAAAACATGAAAACTGTCAGCTAAATATAAAAAGTACCTTGTCGTTTCCTTCACAGTAACGATGACTTTTCCAACATGGCCGCCACATAGGCACAACAATCAGACGGGTTAGCTTATGTTAATACCAATCTTCTGCTTTTCGATTAGGGGTCGGCAGAGCGTATCAACTTAGATGAACGCATATTTGGCACAGTTTAATCGGTCTCCCATCCAAGTACTAACCAGAGCTAAACACGCTTAGCTTCCGAGATCTGACACTCTCAGGGTAGCATGGCCGTAAGCCTTATCTTAATACAAAAGATATAGAATTAAAAGTAGACTGCACACTTTGCATCAATCATTGGTTCTACCATGGTCAACAAGCTCTGACTTACGGTCAGGGCAAAAAGCAGGGTAAACATACACACATTGTTAAGGAAAACAATGCGATAAATCTAAATACCTGGGAGGCTTTGGATCCATAGAGGTATGAATATTATCTAAACATTTCCAGCATGCCCAGGAAAGTTTAAAAGATACATTGACACATACTTGTGTAATAGGAGGTACAGACCTGAATAATATTCCCCTTGCCAAATGTCAACTTCCATGTCCAACTCTCATCTTAGTGTAGCAGGCATTTCAAATGATATATTCCACAAATTTGAAGGAATCTTTTGGACAAGAGGATGAACAATCTTGGAAATGTCAATCAATGTCATCAATAAATTCCACACACATATTCAGTTGATACCCTTTAATAGAGATTATTCTCTATGAACTTGAAATGTTACCTTTTGTCTACACCCACTCATTTATATGCATAATAAGATACATTTGTTGCATCATTTATATTCAACAGTATACAACCTTCAATGCATAATTGTGATCAGCTCTGATTCTGAAATACATATACAACAATTGTGATCAGGCTGTGATATATGCATGTGATACGAAATAATTGTGATGAAGCTGTGATATACGCCTGTGATACTGAAATATATTACCAGTAATAGAAGCCTCATATACACCTGGATCTAATACTTCAAATAGATTCATCTGCACTTGAATAATATATTTTCCACATTCATAATTATTATAATTATGAAGATTAAACTGAAACAAACTTACTGGTGAAGTTACTTCTTTGCGACCGCCTCCACGGTTTTTACAGCTAACAGCTCAACAAGAATTAACCATATTGACACCAAAAAAGCTAAACCTAACGTATTCCAATTGAATTCAATGTTATATTTCACAATGTACAATTGTAAGAATGTCAGAGGATGTCATATTTCACGTGAAATAGTACCCAAAGCAATGTTTTGCCCTGACCAGAAGTTGAAGCCAAATTACCACGTGAAAGGGGTATGTGTGGAATCTAGTTTTTATTCTACGTCATTGGTTAGTATCTATGCTTGTGAAGCACAATAGAAAATGTGTGAGGTCATGTGATTTTCTTGTGTCATTTGATTGGTGAACTAAAAAACGTCACTAGCATTTAAATTGAACTGGCCAAAATAGTGCCCAACGTGGACATCAGTCTCTCGCATAAAATAGTTGATAAATAAGCAATAAATGATGAATAAAAATAGCAAGCAACATTGACATCATTGCAACAAAGTAAAAGTAAGGTTTGATTGATGAACTCGACTTAAGCGTCACTAGCACTTAAATTGAATTGGCACAAATAGATGCAATGCAGAAGTCATAGTCTCTCACACAAAATGCGAGTAGTTGATAAATGATAAAGGTAGGAAGCAAAATTTACATTACTGTAATGGAGTAAAACTAAGAGCAGAAGCGGTGGAAGTGTTTGTTCTGGTCTCGTGAATTCCTGGTGACTTGTCCAAACCAGGTACGAACAGCACAAGCGGAGCCTCAGGCCAATCCGGTGACCAATTAGTCTGCCGCAGAGTAACTTTAAAAATTACATCTGTGTGAGAATGGTGGATGTGTGAAATGGATCTGGCTGCCAGTGTTCAAGTCCAAATGAGCCGAGTGTGAATACCTTGTCCAGAAAGCTCAATGCGACTGAAGTTTTTTTTTTTTTTTTTCGGGTCTTGTCAACTCCTGAGACTTTGAGTGCACAGCCTGAACATCATGACCACATATTAGTCTGGTATACTAATACTAGAAGATGACACACTGTGGCGACCCCTAACGGGACAAACCGGAAGGAAAAGAAGAAGATACTAATACTATATAATATGCTCACAATTACAGTTCTGTGTGGAATGGATCAAACCACCAGTGTTCAAGGAGGACAAACCAGTCAAGGTTTCGGCCACCAACGGCTCTTTCATCCTTAGGTTGCGGCTCTACGTGGCTTGGGAAAACAAATAAGGCATTCAAAAAAAAAAAAAAAAAAATAGGCTTGTGGTTCCGATTTCCCGACCAACCCTAAAAATTCTCGCTTACTCAAAATTTTTACACCATGTAATAAATGTGTTAAGGGCGTGTTTCTCCACGGCCCCATGCGCATTCATGGCACCGCCCGCTGAGAAAAGTCGGGTGTTAGACAGCAGCCGTAGCGGGCGGCGGCATTGCCGTGTGCCACTTCCTCGTGCATGCTGCTGCACCCTGATTACATTGTGTATTTAAGACTTGATTTTCATGCCACTTGATGCCAGATCTTTGTGTATATGTATGTGTGTTAACGAGCGTCATGTCATGGCGTTACTGAGGCATATCAAGTCAAGTTACATTTTCACATTTTGTCATGTCTCATTTTTGACATTTTTTCATGTTTTTTGGACCAAGCCTTTTGCCTTGGGATTTTTGTATCGTCAAACCTTCCTAAAATCCATGCTTATGTCTGAGCTTCCTGCATCTGGGTCCTACCCGCGGCCTTGTGACAAGTTTGCTGATGATACCACCGTGATCGGGTTCATCTCAAAAGGAAATGAGTCTGCCAACAGAGATGAGATTTGGAAATTGTCACAGTGGTTTTCTGCAAACAACCTCACTGAACACCACAAAGATAAAGAAAATCATCCTGGACTTCCGGAAGTGCGGCATTGACCCGGTGCCACTGCTCACCAATGGGGAGTGTGGAGATGGTCCACTCCCTCAGATTTCTAGGAGTCTACATCACGGACAAACTTAGTTGGACTGCAAATACCACTGTGGTGGTGAAAAAGGCCCAGCAGCAACTCCACTTTCTGAGAGTGCTCAGGAAGAACAACGTGGAAGCTAAGCTGCTGCAGGCCTTCCACAGAACCACCGTGGAGAGCATCCTCGCATACTGCATCACAGTGTGGTATGCTGGATGCACAGCAACGGAGAGGAAAGCTCTGCAAACAGTCAACAGTGCCCAGAAGATCACTGGCTGCTCACTGCCCTCCCTAGAGGACATTGCCAATTTCCGCTGTTACAGCAGAGCTACTAACATTGTTAAGGACTCTTAATATCCTGGTCACCACCTGTTTAACCTGCTGCCCTCTAGCAGGCCGTACAGATCCCACAAAACAGACAACTAGATTCAAATACAGCTTTTTGCCCAGAGCAACCAACTCCTTGAACTCAAAACCAACGAACATAACAGTACTGTAATGTAATATTATGCAAATGCACATGACAGAAAGTATAAGACTGAACGTACTTTATGTTATTTTTCCACAAGATGCTCTTCTATTTTTATTCTATTTTATTTGTGCATGCACCTTGTAGAGAAGCATTCGTTTCATTGAATCCACAGTCATATAATGACAATTAAAGGCTTATGACTTTGATTTGAAAATGAAGTTTATTTCACATCTCTGCAAATATTCCAGTGTGAGAAACCATCATGAATTTTGATCTCGTGATACAAGAGAGAGCGTGAATTACCGAGAACTGATGGGCAACACCATCTGCTGGAGACGGAGAAAAAATATAGTTTAAAAAAAAAAAAAAAAAAAAAGACTACCAAACCTAGTTTTGAAATGAAGGAAATCGGAACCACAACATTCTTTTGGGGGCCAAAGAGACACACACACACACACACCACACACACACACACACACACACAGAAGAGCAGTGACTTCCAACCTTTATAGAGCTAAGGCATATATTTTACAATTGAAAAATCCCACGGCACACCAACAAAAGTAAATGTCACCAAAAATGGATCGATTAATTACTGTATGTACTTCCTGCCATTTAATAGAAGAGGATTTTTTTTCTGTCTGTCATTGTGCCTCACTGGCATAAATAGATGAATAAAGATACATTATTTCTTGGAATAAATGTTTTTTTAGCAATTACATAAAATTGGATAACTTCCCACGGCACACCTGAAGAGGGCTCACAGCACACTACTGTACCCTGGCACACTGTTTGGGAATCACTGCTTAAGAGGGTGTATGGACACAAAAAAAATAAAAAAATACTGGGTTATGTCTATTTCAGATGTCAAAAAGTGTTTACGGCTCCGAGTGTTGTCTTTTCCGTGGAAAGTGGGTCGAAATGGCTCTTTGAGTGTTCATGGTTCCCGAACACTGTTCTATGGGGGTCTTGCAAACCCCAATTACAATTTCTAATATGCAAAACGTACAGAATTGCTAATTTGGTAGGTTTTGTATTCAAGATGTCATGGGTTCATGCATTTTTTTTTTGTTAGATTTCCTTTAGGAATATTATATCCAACACTGATACCTAACCGTTTTCACATTATAAACGTTACATGAAAGTTTCCATCACGTTTTACCTCTAAATGCGGGTTTGCTCTGTAAATTATTAGTGGGGAATTTAGATAAGGGAGGAAAAAGTTGTCTGAAACGGGCTACTTACAGGAACGTAGGCTCGGCGAACTTAAAAGTCACACACAAACTAAAAAGAACAAACTATCACAGCTTTTGCACGACAGTATGGTCTAAATCTGTTGACTTTAATGAGTGACTGTAGCTCAAGTTTAAGGGAGGCGGGTTGGACACTGCATCAGTAGAACAGAAAGCTATATGCTAAATACAATATTACATAGCACCACTGCTCCAAAGGCTGATATTTGTGTAGAATTCTTGCCACCGAAAATACATTATTCCTGGAGTTTATTGATTAGTTGACCAAAATAAAGACACCACCCACGCGAAGCTATTCAAAGTTAGGGGAGATCAAAATGTTCTTACTATTCACTTGATGGAACTTCAGACACGGTCCAATTGACACCAAACATTTTGAAACACGGTGAGGTGGGGGGGGGGAAACACAGCAGGGATATTCGCCTTCCTTTTCAGCTCTCAATGGAACCACAGCGACGGCGGCCATGACAGTCCATCCGGGTACTTTTGTTGATGCGCTTGACGCTCAAGTAGATGCGGATGGATATGTCTCGTCTAAAACCAAAGTAGTGCTTACATCGATGTGTTTCATCGTAAAAACTGCTCTTAAATTTTTTTTTCTTGAAAGTAGATGTAATTACCTGACCGAGTCGTGAAACATCGTTTAATAGTGTTTAAGTTGGATGTGTACTACTTCATGCTTGAGTTCGTGTGTGTTGTGTTTCTGGTGGCTTAAGCTATGGCGGATGTACGCCATTTCCTTTTGATTTTGCAAAGGCTTATTCGCTACGGAAATCCATCTTGTCTCTAGTGTTTGCGAATGTGTCCCATGCTTCGCTCTGCCACTGCTATCATACTCTATACTTGGACTCCATTACATTGAGACTCGGCGGACATTTAACCTACGTCATCATTCATACTTGTGATTGATGTGGTGCAAGCATTTCACGTCTCACTACATTTAAAGTGAACTAAAAAAGTTTTAAAACATTTGTCACAAATTAAGGATTGCGATTAAATCAACCAACAGGCAGATGTACAAGCGTAGTTAATTTTGAAATTGGTTTGACGCTGAAATTTATCCTCAAGAAGAAGAGCTCGGCCAGGTGGGAATGTGGAAATTAAATAAATGGGGAAAACAAATAAATAACTAAGAACAGGGTTGGACGACTTGTTTGAACTTCTGCCTTGCAATTCTGAGGACCGGAGTTGAAATACCCGGCCACAGCCCCGTCGGTATGCAATTTAAAGTTCTACACACTAAACAGATATTTTACAAATTTCTCAATTTTGAACTTCGAAATCAATACCTAAGAAATGTTTGATTTTCCCAAGGTGCTTTATTTTGAACTTCACAGCCAGTGTTTTCTTGACATCTGACGGTAAATCTTCGTTAGGTGCAGTTAGAAAAGGCTTCCTTGTAATCTACTCCCATAATTTGGTTATAACCTTTAGCAACATATCTTGCTTTGTAGGTCTTTGTCTCATCTGCATTAGTTTTGACGGTGTGGACCCACCTACCCCCCAATGCATTTTTACCTTCTGGTAGACGAGTCAATGTGAATGTATCATTCTCCTTAAGAGAATCTATCTCCTCTTTCATAGCTTCAGTCCAAGCGTCTGAGTTGGGTGAACTAATAGCTTCTTTGAAAGTTTGGGGTACATCGTACATTCTGTAACAATAGTCGATATTATCTGTCAATATTTGATCCCTTATTTCAGAAACATAATCAGAGAGGTACAACTGTGGTTTCCTATCTCTTTTAGGGTATCGAGATTCACAACCTCCTCCCTCAATCTGAATATGTTGGCCATCAGAAGTTTCTGTCTGAGCAACTTCTCTGTGTTTTTCATTCTGGTCTGTCATATCCGTACCTGACATGGAAGCCTTAGCTCTCCTTATATTAGCATCATCATCACAAGTTATTGTCTGGTCGGTCTGTGTTTCATGTTCAACAACATTCTTTGTAACGAACTTGGCCAGTCTATGCTTCATGACCTTCTTTGTGTCTGGGTTATAGACTACATATGATGGACTATTTTTGTCGTAGCCCACAAAAATTCCTTTATCACATCGCAAGTGTTTTATTGAAAGGATCGGTGCTGGTCGGCGCTCAGGAGACAAAGACGACACTCAACAAAAGACCAACGTTCCCAAATGCTATTTAGCCTCAATAACTGGCATATTTATTTCGACCAAATGCAAGTTCTCAAAACACAGTTGACATTGCGTGAAATCAATCATTGAGCCCCTTACCTATGCCGACAAGGTGGAGAGCCGTTCACCCAGGTAGAGGTCCGCTTGTCAACCAGCTGGGCGTCCGTACGAAACCCGCAGCAGACTCTACCTGTTTGTACTCTGCATCTCTCTATTATACTTTTCAGTTGCGTGCGAGAGAAAGGACGGGTGGCCTACCCGTCCCACCTGGTGCCGCAACAATTGTAGCCGATTTACTATTGACACCTAAGTGTGTCCTTCAGGCTCTGAGAAACATCTTAGGCAGCCATAACTGTCAAGACATCCCACAACAATGTTCGTCTTTGGTATGCATGTGAACAAGATAGTGAAACGGTCCAGACGTCTTGACCAGAAAAACAAGTGATGCGAAAAACAAGTGAGTGATACGAAAGTGAAAAACAAGTGAGTGAAAAACAACTTATATAACTATGGTTGCACAATACATTCGGGTATTCAACGGTTATGGGAAGCATCACTAATTAACACTCCTTTCAGCAAGTCTAATTTATTTTTGTCATGTCTATATGCAAAGCATGTCAAGCCAAATATTCTCATCCCGGAAAGGTTAGGTTTCTTTCCTGTTAACATAAAAAAGGGGTTTGTTTCATCCTCCCATTGAAACACCTGTTGCATATTACTGCAGCAGTCATTACAGCGTATGTCCACACCTCTTTTGGGAGGTTGTTTTCTATGAGCATGCACCTTGCCATGTCAAATAAGGTTTGCCAATTTCTCTCCGCTGTGCCATTTTGATGAGGCGAATATGTTGCGGAGGACTCATGTCTTATGCTGTTTTTGTTAAGCAAAGTTTGGAACTCTTTTCCTGTGAATTCTGTACCGTTGTCAGTTCTAAGACACTTCACACTTCCATAAGGAGCAATATCAGAGAAAAATCTTTCTGTCGCTTTTACAGTGTCACTTTTAGCTTTCAGGAAATACACAAATATAGTACTTGAATAGTTGTCAGTAAATGCGAGTGTGTATCAGAATCCATCTTTACCAACTGGATCAACAGGACCGGCGAGATCCCATGGACAAGCTCAAGTGTTGATTTTGCGTGTATCTGGCTCCTTATTCCTGGTTTGAACAAATTTTCCTTGTGTGCAGATGTCACAACCAAGTTTGGATTTATCGACTTTACCCTTAATCAGCAATAACTAAATCTTGCTGAATTTGGACCGAACGTTGTGAGTAATCAATGTGGGACGCCCCTGGTGACGACTTCAGTGGACGAAAATCATCATCTGTATAATTTTAGTATCCAAATTGGAGCAGTTTGCGTTCGTGTTGAAGCTGCGCAGCCTGGCCTAGCCTAGCTTAACTCGAGAA
Organism: Syngnathoides biaculeatus; assembly: GCF_019802595.1. Classification (NCBI taxonomy): domain Eukaryota; kingdom Metazoa; phylum Chordata; class Actinopteri; order Syngnathiformes; family Syngnathidae; genus Syngnathoides; species Syngnathoides biaculeatus. The sequence continues at coordinate 4,955,409 of NC_084661.1, forward strand.
AATCAAGCAATGTATGTAATCAAATATTTGGTGAAGAGGTAAACATACAATAGTGAGTACTTACACGACCTGCAAAACCTACATTTCGTTTACAACGAGGACCGTGAGTACTTACTTACTTCCTAACTTGGACCAATTTAAACGTGCCTATAGGCCCAGACTGCGTTAGCTTAGCTGGCTAACAACGAGTAGCGTTTGTGATTGATGCTGAAGAAGCATCGAACGTGTTTAATTTCATAACGTGTACAACCTAAACAACGGGTACAACGAGGGACGTGAGGACTTATAGTAAATTTAACAAGTCTTATGTTAGTACCCAAATACGAGCCGTATCGTTCGCGTAGAAGCTGCTTGCTCCAAGTTTAGCCTAGCGCACTAACAACTAGACCTAATCCCTTACATCCACATATCCTTTGAATCGTTATGTCCATTATATTTTCAGACAGGTAGTATGTGATTTGTGTACCTTTTGTCCTGACTGTGTTTATTTGATTGCTTTAATCTGATTTAAACTTTAACATAGATTAAGTAGTATGTAAATTGGGCATTTTATATGTTGACTTTGTTTATTTGATTGTTTTTATCTGACTTTAACTTTAACATAGACTAGGTAGTGTGTGAATTGTGTATTTTATGTGCTGACTTTGTTTATTTGATTGTTTGTTTTTGTCTACCCGCAGCCCAAACGGGTGCACAATTCCTGTGCGTCCTGGAGGCCGGTCCCAAGCCCGGATAAATGCAGAGGGTTCCGGCAGGAAGGGCATCCGGTGTAAAACTGTGCCAAACATATATGAGTGTTCATCAAATGACTTCCATAACTGATAGTTCGTGGCCCGGGCTAACTACGTCCGCCCCCAGCACTGTTAATTTGCAAAGCGGAGGGAGAAATTCAGGTAATGTAGGTCGAAGACAAAAAAGAGGAGGAAAGCAACTTAGTCGCCGGAAGAATGAGAGACATGCACAGTCCTTACAACTGTGTGTTGGGACTTTAAATGTTGGGACTATGACAGAAAAAGCTTGGGAGTTAGTTGAGATGATGATGAGGAGAAAGGTTGATGTATTGTGCATCCAAGAGAGCAAGTGGAAAGGGAGTAAGCCTAGAAGCTTGGGAGCAGGGTTCAAATTCTTTACTGTGGAGTAGATGGGACGAGAAATGGAGTAGGTGTTATTTTAAAGGAAGAGCTGGCTAAGAATGTCTTGGAGGTGTAGAGTATCAGATCAAGTGATGAGGCTGAAATTTGAAATTTAGGGCATTGTGTACAATGTGATTAGCGGCTATGCCCCACAAGTAGGATGTGACCTTGAGTTGAAAGACAACTTTTGGAAGGAACTAGAGGAAGTGGTCTTGAGCATCTCAGAGAGAGAGAGAGTTGTGACTGGTGCAGATTTCTATGGACATGTTGGCGAAGGAAACAGGGGTGATGAAGAAGTGATGGGTAAGTATTCGGCAAAGGAACTTTGAGGGTCAGATGGTGGTGGACTTCCTAAAAACGAAAATGGCAGTGAACACTTATTTCCAGAAGAAACAGGAATATTGAGTGAACTATAAGAGCGGAGGTAGAAGCACGCAGGGGACTATATTTTGTGCAGACGATGTAATCTGAAGTAGGTTACTGATTGTAAGGTTGTGATGGGAGAGAGTGTAGTTATATCAGCATAGGATGGTGGTGTGTAGAATGACTCTGGTAGCGGGTAGGAAGGTTAAGAAGGAAAAGGTAGAGCAGAGAAATTAGGTGGTGGAAATTGAAGAAGGAAGAATGTCATGTGGCCTTTTGGAAAAAGGTGAGACAGGCCCTAGATGGACAGGAAGAGCTCCCGGAAGACTGGAATACTACTGCCAAGGTACTCAGAGAGGCAGGCAGGAGAGTACTTGGGGGGCCTTCTGGTAGGAAAGGGGAGGAGACTTGGTGGTGGAACCCCAAAATTCAGGAAGTCATCCAAGGAAAGAGATTAGCGAAGAAGAAGTGGGATATGGAGAGGACTGAGGAGAGGCGGAAGGAATACATTGAGATGCGACATAAGGCAAACGTAGAGGTGGCGAAGGCTAAACAAGAGTCATATGACGACATGTACACCAGGTTGGATATGACAGAGGGAGAAAAGGATCTCTACAGGTTGGACAGATAGTGGAATAGAGATGGGAAGGATGTGCAGCAAGTAAAGATAAATGGAAAGATAAAATGTAAAGATAAAAATATGTTGACTGGTGCCAGTAGTGTGGTAAGTAGATGGAAAGAGTACTTTGAGAAGTTAATGAATGAAGAGAATGGGAGTGAAGGTAAAGTTGAAGAGGCAAGCGTGAATGACCAGGAAGTAGCAATAATTAGTAAGGGGGAAGTTAGAAAGTCAGTGAAGAGAATGAAAAATGGAAAAACAGTTGGTCCTGATGACATACCAGTGGAGGTATGGAAGCAATTTGGAGAGGTAGCTGTGGAGTTTTTGACCAACTTATTCAATAGAATACTAGCAGGAGAGAAGATGCCAGAAGAATGGCAGAAAGGTGTGCTAGTCCCAATTTTTAAGAACAAAGGCGATGTTCAGAGCTGTAGAAACTATAGAGGAATAAAGATGATTAGCCACACAATGAACTTATGGGAAAGAGTTGTGGAGGCTAGATTCAGGACAGAAGTAAGTATCTGCGAGCAACAGTATGGTTTCATGCCGAGAAAGAGTACCACAGACGCATTATTTGCCTTGAGGATTCTCGTGGCAAAGTACAGAGAAGGTCAGAAGGAGCTAAATTGTGTCTTTGTTGAACTAGAGAAAGCCTATGACAGAGTACCAAGAGAGGAACTGTGGTACTGCATGGGTAAGTCTGGTGTGGCGGAGAAATATGTTAGAATAGTACAGGACATGTACAGTATGAGGGCAGCAGAACAGCGGTGAGGTGTGCCGTTGGTGTGTCAGAAGAATTTAAGGTGGAGGTGGGACGGCATCAGGGATCCGGGCTGAGCCTTTTCCTGTTTGCGGTCGTAATGGATAGGCTGACAGATTAGGTTAGACTGGAATCCCCTTGGACTATGATGTTGGCAGATGATATCGTGATCTGCAGTACTGATCTGCAGTGAAAGCAGGGAGCCGGCGGAGGAACAATTAGAAAAATGGAGGCACGCACTGGAAAGGAGAGGAATGAAGATTAGCCAAAGTAAAACAGAATATATGTGTATGAATGTGAGGAGTGGAGGAGGAGGAGTGACGCTTCAGGGAGAAGAGATAGCGAGGGTGGATGACTTCAAATACTTGGGGTCAACATTATAGAGCAATGGAGAGCGTGGTAAAGAAGTGAAGAAACGGGTCCAAGTGGGATGGAACAGTTGGCGGAAGGTGTCTGGTGTTCTATGCGACAGAAGAGTCTCTGCTAGGATGAAGGGCAAAATTTATAAAATAGTGGTGAGGTCAGCCATGATGTATGGATTAGAGACGGTGGCACTGAAGAAACAACAGGAAGCAAAACTGGAGGTAGCAGAAATGAAGATGCTGAGGTTCTCGCTTGGAGTGAACAGGTTGGATAGGATGAGAAATGAGCTCATTAGAGGGACAGCTAAAATTGGATGTTTTGGAGACAAGGTTAGAGAGAGTAGACTGAGATAGTTTGGACACATTCAGAGACGAGAGAGTGAGTATATTGGTAGACACGTTCAGAGACGAGAGCGTGAGTATATTGGTAGAAGGGTGTTGAGGATGGAGTTGCCAGGCAAAAGAGCGAGAGGAAGACAAAAGAAAAGGTTGGTGGATGTTGTGAGGGAGGACATGAGGACAGTGGGTGTTAAAGAAGAAGATGCACGAGATAGGCTTAGATGGAAAAGGTGACACGCTGTGGTGACCCCTTACGGGATAAGGCGAAAGGAAAAGAAGAAGACACTTAATCTGGATCCCATCTACAACATCTTGCAATTTACAAACATCTTCATAATTACAGTGTCCCTGGATTCTGTGCCATGTCTGGATATTGTCACAACTGTTACAACTGTCATCAGTCACATAATTTACAGTGTTCAAATAATAGTCTGTTGTTCTCTTTTATGTCAAACCTGGTCCTACTTTTGTGAATGAGTTCACTGCGACCTTCTCTGAAGTTGACTGAAGCTCTAATCAGAAGATGTCCTGTGGATACGTAGGAATCTCGAGTGCCTTCTTCAGCATGGCTTTGATCTTCTTCCCCTCACAATCCACCAGCGTTACTTCGCCATCGCCTCACTTCAGCGCCACACTATTTCTTCTCGTGCCATCGGCCAGTTCAACTGTGTGATCTTTGGGTTGGAACGAGTCATCAAACCTTCGGAACTTCTCTATCTCCATTATTATAAGCAAAGTTGCTCTAGTGTCGACCATGAGTCCCCTGTGCTTCAGGCCAACAAGTTGAGATTCACTTACTTTGAATGCGTACGGCTGTTCCTCACAGTTGTCATCTGCTGCTTGTTTCACATTGTCCCTCTTTTTGTCTCGACACGATGCATCTTTGCGTGTTGAACTTTTATAATATCCACAACACTATGTCCGTCTTCTCTGGTGCTTATTTGGACACACATGAGCCTTATGTCCTTTTGCGCCACATGTGTAACATCTAATATCTTGACATGTGTTTCTTTCTCTGCCTCTCTAGTCTGAGATAGGTGCAGCCACTTTCATGATGTTGTACTTGGAACCAGTGCGAAACTTTTCCATGTCCTCAAAACTTCTTAGTTTTGTCTTGAAGTCGGCAAAAGTTAAATTATCATCTCCTTGTGTGACATGGATGGAAAATGGCTTAAAAGCCTCAGGAGTCATTTCAACACCATGGCAATTAAAAGTCTGTCACTGAGTGTTTCGTTAGCATTTCTTAGTTCTGTTATTGCCGTCTCAGCCCTTCCTTCCTGCTCACTCACCAGACTGTTATCGTGATCAGAATAGTGGAAAGTGTCTTCGAGTGTTGAGAAATACTGTATATGTTTAATGTATTATTACCGTATTGTTATTATTATTAAATAAAAAGGCTTTAATAATCCGATTAGAGACACAGAGGTTTGATATGTATGAGTAGACATATATCAATCAATCAAAAATCAATCCAAATCAAAAGCCTTATATGTCATTATATGCTGTGCATACAACGAAATAATGAGTGCTTCTCCCCAAGGTGCAAGAGAAAATCTTGTCCAGTTTAACCACTTTTTCTTTGATTAATCACATACTCTGACTGTCATTGCATCTTAAAACAACATAATTTCTTTTTTAACTTTCTCCATTAATATCGAAAGTAAACATAAGCACCATATCTAACTCGTCTTTGCTCTACGTTGCCCAGACTGTGTTGGGAACTAAACCAGCGGTACCGGTCCGCGTGGTGGGCGCTATCATTATAAACCACATTGATGGACTGCGTAAGTACTGTAACATTGGTAATTATGAGTGCACGTCTTTAAGAGTGGGTGAGGGGGTGTAAGGTAAACTAGGAAAAAGAGAGTGTGGCGGAGCAGCGGTCATTGTTAGAGAAAGTTCCGTGTGCTGCCTAAAAGAAACCAGTGACTTCTTTTCATTTTTCACATTGCGTACGTGCCATTGGATGAAACAACCAGTAATCCGCCACTCCTTGTATCACATTGCAAAATGCCGCAAACTGAATAGCTGTAGGTTATATTTTCAATTTGCATTGGATTATTTGTTTATTTTTGCACGGACGCTGAATATCTGCGAAGAGACTGCATCAGCGCTGCATGCGCGCAGTTTAGACGGAACATTGGCTGACACTCTGTATCATCCAAATGGTCATTGGCAAACTTAAGACAGGCCTTGGCATGTGCTGGTTTAAGCAGGGGAACCTTCTGTGCCATGCATGATTTCAAACCATGACGTCTGAGTGTATTACCAACAGTCACCTTGGGGACGGTGGTCCCAGCTCCTTTCAGGTCATTGACCAAGTCCTGTCGTGTAGTCCTGGGCTGATTCTTCACCTTTTTAAGGATCATTGAGACCCCAAAAGGTGAGACCTTGCATGGGGCTCCACTCTGATTGAGATTGACCGTCATGTTTAGGTTCTTCCATTTTCTAATGATCGCTCCAACAGAGCTGCTTGGCAATTTCTCCGTAGCCCTTTCCAGCCATGTGGAGTTGTACAATTTTGTCTCTGGTGTCTTTGGACAGCTCTTTGGCCTTGGCCATGTTACAAGTTTGATTCTTACTGATTGTATGGGGTGGAAAGGTGTCTTTATGCAGCTAATGACCTCACACAGGTACATCTGATTCAGGATAATACGTGGAGTGGAGGTGGACTTTTAAAGGCGGACTAACAGGTCTTTGAGGGTCATAATTCTAGCTGATAGACAGGTGTTCAAATACTTATTTGCAGCTGTATCACACAAATAAATCGTTAAAAAAAATCATAAATTTTGACTTCTGCATTTTTCTTTTTATATTGTCTCTCACAGTGGACATGCACCTACGATGAAAATTTCAGACCCTCCATGATTTCTAAGTGGGAGAACTTGCAAGAAAGCAGGGTGTTCAAATACTTATTTTTTTTCACTTTATGTGGAGGAAATTAGGCACTGTTCATCACCTGTCTGAAAAGGTCCCAACAATGAAACACTGTGGTAACAGCATCATGCTGTGGGGGTGTTTTTCAGCTACAGGGACAGGACAACTTGTTGCAACTGAAGGAAGATGAAGTACAAGTATGGAGATATCCAGAACAAAAGCCTTCTCCAGAGTGCTCAGGACCACAGATTGGGCCACAGGTTCATCTTCCAACAACACAATGACCCAAAGGACACACCTACATTATGAAGGTGTGGCTTCAGACAAACTACATGACAGTTCTTGAATGGCCCGGCCAAAGCCTTGACTTTAACCTAATTAGGCATCTCTGGAGAGACCTGTAAATGGCTGTTCACCGCATTCATCACGCACCATTCTCAAAAAAACTCATGGCTGTCTGAGTTCAAGAGCGTGATTTTACTAAATGTTTTGTAAAAGGTCTGAATGATTTTGGGTGTGTGATCCATCCATCCATCCATCCATTCATCCATCCATCCATACCACTTATCCAGGTTGGGTAACGGTAGCAGTAGCTTTTGCAGGGATGCCCCGACTTCTCTTTCCTCACCCACTTCATCCAGCTCTTCCATGGGGATCCTCAGGCATTCCCAAACCACCGAGAGACTTAATCTCTCCAGCATGTCCTGGGTCATCCTCAGGGTCTCTTTCCGGTAGAACATGCCCCGAAAACCTCCCTAGGAAGGCGCCCAAGAGACCTCATCTGGCTCCTCTTAATGCGGAGGAGCAGAAGCTTGACTCTGAGCCCCTCCTAGATAACGAAAGCTTCTCACCCTATCTCTAAGGGAGAGCCCGGACACCCTGTGGAGGAAACTGTTTTTGTCCGCTTGCATCCACAACGGACCAGCTCAAAGGATCTTTGGGGGCCCCATAGCTCAGTGGTTAGAGCATTGGTGTTGTAAACAAGGGTTCGTGAGTTCGTTTCTCACAGGGGCCTCCACTCCCCAAAATGGGTTGCGTCAGGAAGGGGATCCGGCGTAAAAACTGTGCCAAACAAATATGAGCATTCATCTGAGATGACACGGTGTGGCGACTCCTAATGGGACAAGCCGAAAGAATAGTAGTAGAAGTGTATCTACAACGGACTGATACAAAGCCTGCATTGCTGCAAATGCTCCACCAATCTGATTGATGTTTCCCACACCATTCTTCCCTCCCTTGTGACCACTTTTTTTTTTTTTGGCACACTTTCCCACAATCGACCAAGATTGTTGATGCATTGAGCACCCCTGGTGTAGAGCATTCCTTTTTCACAGCGAGCCTGTGCCTCTTTAGTTTGAGTACGTCTTGTCACATTTTTGGATCTTGCCTGTTGTCTCGCGTTTTTGTGCTTCCACCTGTTTTGGACTGCCTTTTCGTGTTTGACTTCCTTCTGGAATATAACCACTCTTAATAACATGCCCTCACCTCGCCGTCCTGCATTTGGGTCCGCCCCCGTGCTGGTGGTTTATGACAAAAACATGAAAATCGAAGACTTCCAAGGAGGTCTATCTTGGTGCTTGTTTTATGAAAAAATATCTCTACATCTGCCCAAGGATTACCATGGTGCAGCAAATTCCAGGGAGTTACAAAGAAAATATTGATTTGAAAAATCTGTGTATTGTTAAATAAAGTTGAATTCAGTTTTGCTTTTTGTATACCATATATTTTAGCATGTGCACTATATTATAGTCTTATGTCTGTGTTAAGTGTAGAAATAGACCCTGTAATTGAGACTCCGCTTTATAATTCAGTGCAGTGGAAAATATGGCATGTGTGCTTGTTTTAAAGTGCTTAATTTACTGAAAATTGGCTGTTAGCTTGAAAAAATGGCTGCTAGTGAAGGTTGTGCCCACGAGGACAACAGAATTTGCTGTTAAAATCTTTTGTATGTAATTTCTGTGGCAAACAAATCACTTACACACAGATCGCGCCTTAGTGGATGACAAATGAATGAACCACTCTTCAGTTCCTCAGTACATCACTCAGGTCACCTAAGACCCTCCTGTGCACGAATCACTTAAGTCCCTCCTCTGCCTGTACGGCCGGTACAGGAGGCTTTTATTTTTATTTTCCACTGAGTTGTACAGAGGATGGTGGAAAAAAGTTTGAAAGTATGTATCTTGGTTGTAGTTTTTTACATCACAAAAATCTGGCATTTTAACATGGGTGTGTAGACTTTTTATATTCACTCTATATGTGAGTGCACTAACAGCTAGAATTTGAGTTCGCCTGTAGTTCCGCTACACATGAGCACCAGGGTCTTAGTGAACTGGCCAAACTTGGTGTTGACCACACAAATAATCAATATCATAAATAATGAACAGGTTAAAAGTTGTTGTGTTGGCCTGAATCATTTTTCAAGATGATCAGGGAAGAAAAAAAACAACACTTTTAACACTCCCACATGATAATAGCTCATGATAATCTCAACAGTGACCTCTGAGAATTGGGCTAACTTTGATTGTGAAGGAGAGTAATGGTTAGATTTGGACCAATTTTCCTGCATTTGCTGTTATCTTTATGCATGTTCTCACTACCTTTAAAATATGTGATAATGAAGTAGAGTAAGTTAGCCCTGAGCCATGCTGAAATAGACAAAAAAAAAAAAAAAATGCACGTGATGCACCCCCCTCGACACCCACATGTTTATAATTACCAAGAATGTATTTTCAGCTTGAAACATGCATATATCACACACTACGATCCCAAACAAGTTTACGTCATTTTAAACTCATCATTTCAATTTCAGATGATTTGATTTAAAAAAAATGCACCAGAAGTACACCTGTACATACATATGTGGCAAACACAGTCCATAACTTTCAACAACTCGGGATAATTTTAGGTCCTGCTGAAGATTTTCTGAGTCCGTCAGTCCCTTTTCTGTTATCAGATAGAGTTCTCACCTTTTTCATCTGACTGAATTAATGTTATCCATGTGAACTTGATCGTAAATAAAAGGAGCAAAACAACCTTTGTTTTTATTTTTGTTTTCTCGTTTACAGTCTTGACAAACAACAACGAAAAGTCATGAGGTAAATCCTATGAATATTGCATCAACAATAATTCACACTAATTTCAGGTTTGACCCAGAGTACCTCAAGCATCTGGATTAGAGATCATTCAAAATGACTCTGTGCTTTGAATTATTAACATACTGTTTTTCTTCATTTTAATTAAAAGTAGTTTTCAGCCATTATTTTTTATTCTTGTTCAACCATTGCATAAAATGATCAATAAGAAACCAAATGTATTGCAACTCTCTCTTATACAGAAGATCCAAAATAAGTATACTTCAATAATCCAACCCAAAACTTAAATTTTACCACCTTTTAGATGACAAGATGACACCTTGTCGGAGAGTTCATCCACCTAGACCAGGGGTGGGCAAACCTTTTGACTTGCGGGCCACATTGGGTTCTAAAATTTGACAGAGGTGGCCAGGCCAGGACTTCATAGCACAGTATGCACACGCAAATAAATGTAGAACCCTATTTACTAACAGTGCGCACTGAGGACTGTGTATTTGAAATGTGCAAAATAGCCCTCATCCAGGTAATATGGTTCCTTCAATGAATACACAAGATGCGGGATTTACACACTATTTTGCACAATACTGGGAAAAGAAAATGTAAATAGATTAAAACAGCACAATATGTTTCAATGGAAGACGCAAAGTTAAAGAAATCATAATTTATTGAAAACAGATTGTCACGTCCCATTGAAACGAGAGTAGGACCCAAATGCAGGACTCGGAAGATGCAAGGTAGTTCAAGGAGAAACGCTTATTATATGCAGAGGTAGGGGATCGAGCAGGCAGTCGGGTGCGGCAGCGGTCGTTGGGACGTCGGGTGAAGAGAGCAGGTGAGCGGGCAGGCAGGAGTCAGTACACAGGAGAACAATCAAAGCAGGCAGAAGTAACGAAGGAGTCAGGCTTACAAGGTTGGTCGGAGAACGGGCGAAGGTCGGTACACACAGGTTCGATCAGGAATACCTGCCACGTGAGCTTGCAGTGCATTCATTGAAACAGCAACGTGGGTGTGGCGTGGTGGCGAATTCGTTTCCAGGGCAACGTGAACGAGCGCCGGCAGAGAGTCAGTCGAAACTGACACGTGGGCGTGTCTCGGGAGCGGGTCAGTTCCAACTGCCGCGTGAGCTCTGCTTGGAACAGCCAAAACCTCGACGTGGGAATGGCGAGGAGGCGGGTCAGTTTCCACAGCTACATGCGCTTGGCGAGGTGGCGAGTCCGTTCCCACTGTGACGTGCACTTGGCAAGGTGGCGAGTCCATTCCCACTGCGACGTGCACTTGGTGAGGGGGCGGGTCGGTTTCCACAGCAACGTGAACCTGAGTAGGCAGAGAGTCAGTCGAAACTGACACGTGGGCGTGTCTCGGGAGCGGGTCAGTTCCAACTCCCACGTGAACCTGCATCAGCAGCGAGTCCGTCGCCGTTGCGACATCAGTGTAACTCGGCTGGTTCGCCAATCCTTGCCCGACCTGGGTCGTGAGAGCCGCCAATTCGCCGCTCTGCCGCTCTATCTCCGCCCGCATTTCGCGGCGGAACGCCTCGTGGTTTGGCGGCTCCTCCTCTCTCTGGGCTGGAAGCTTCGCCACCAGCTGCGGGTCTGCCGGTTTCGCCGTTACCGGCGAGGACGATGTCTTAGTTGCCGCGCAGCGGGAGGCACAAGGTAGCGCCCGGCCGGGGCATCTCCTCTGGCCGCCACGCGGAGCTCCCGGGTAGATGGCCAGGCGGGTTCCCTCATACGGATTGGTGTACTTCAACCTACCGGGCGAAGACGCTCGGATGCTGGAAACGCGGGGAGGCGGAGCAAACTGACTGGGATGAAAAACCGGGCATAGAGATTCAAAATCAAAGTCATCGGAGTCGTACTCAGGCAGCCAGTCATACAAATCACGGTCCTCCTCATATTCCGAAAAGTCAGAGTCCAGAAGATTTTGAGGAGCCGGACGGGTCGTGTTCGGGACGTATTCATACCTCGCTGGCGGAGCGTAAGACACGGAAGCAGAAGACGTCAGGGAGCCTACCTGGATTGGACTGGCTTGGTCCTCCGGCAGACGGTCTACCTTGCGTCGGTCCCTGCTGGGTCCTGTTGTGGCCAGTTCGTTCGGTCACGTCCCATCGGAACGAGAGTAGGACCCAAATGCAGGACTCGGAAGATGCAAGGTAGTTCAAGGAGAAACGCTTATTATATGCAGAGGTAGGGGATCGAGCAGGCAGTCGGGTGCGGCAGCGGTCGTTGGGACGTCGGGTGAAGAGAGCAGGTGAGCGGGCAGGCAGGAGTCAGTACACAGGAGAACAATCAAAGCAGGCAGAAGTAACGAAGGAGTCAGGCTTACAAGGTTGGTCGGACAACGGGCGAAGGCCGGTACACACAGGTTCGATCAGGGATACCGGAGCACACAAACGGGACATGAAGATCAACGAACTGGTGCCGGCCACTTGTCATCGGGGTCATATAAATCCACAGCATAATCAGGCTGCATGAGGCGCAGGTGTGCACCTCCCAATCAACACACCCAAGCGGGCACCCGCACAGCTCGTGCTGGAGCGGCAGGATCACGACACAGATGTCACGGTGCAAAAAACAGTGCGTAACAATCAGATCTGGGTTACTTTCCTTCACTCTACTCACGAAGCCTTTGGTGCGCCCGACCATGGCTGCAGCTCCATCAGCGCACACACCTGTGCAGTTTTCCCACGTAAGTCCTCCCTGGTCAAGACATTCCAATGTGACCCGAAAAATTTCCTCTCCAGTTGTTTTTTCTGGCAGTGCCTTGCAAAATAGGAAGTTTTCTCTAATGGCATCTCCATCCACAAAACGCACATTGGCCAAGAGCTGAGAATGTCTACTAATATCCGTAGACTCGTCAACTTGCAACTCAAATTTCCCACTGATGCGTATCTTTTCCAAAACATGGCTTTCTGTAGACATCAATACGCCTGGCAATTGTTATCAGAGAGCTGGACTTTAGCTATGTCTTTAACCACATCAGGCCCGAGCATCTCGTTGACAATGGCTTTACAGGCAGGTAGTATTAATGTCTCTGCCACAGTGTGCGGGTCTGTTGATTTAGCAACAAGTTCGGCGACTAGGTAACTAGCTTTGAGCGCTTTCTCATTTACCTTTGTGGTTTTTCTCATGAACGTTGCCTGTTTCTTTGTGTTTACACGCAGGCGAACAAAATAGTCTATTGGCTTGTTTTGAAGCGGCGGGTGTGTCGTTTGGAGATGGCGCTTAAGCTTGCTTGGCACCATGGCGCTGTTGGATAGCTTCTCGCCACACACCAGGCATAACGGAATAGGTGTCGTCTCATCCCCGGTGAAAGTAAATCCAAACGAAAGATAGCTTTCACTATATTGCCTTGAGCTCACCGTCTTTGCTTTCTTTTTCCCACCACTCATACTAGGGCCTTCATCCGGGTCAGAATCTTCTCCAGGGCCCAGTTCGGAGTTTGCAGTTGTCCTTTTTAAAAACTTCTCAATGACTGTCACCACGGCCTCTCAGGTGCATCACTAATTCTCTTGGAGGAACGAGGCAATCAGCTACGTGTTGCCACACGGACAAATATTACATTACTCTGCCAGCCTTTACAGCACGGACATTGGACAATGACATAATATTTGCAGAAAATTATTAATAAATGTTAATTTAAAAAAAAAAAGTGATATTGGATAATTTCTCACGGCACACTTGACGATGTCTCACGGCACACTAGTGTGCCGCGGCACAGTGGTTGAAAATCACTGAACTAGTCTAATTAATTTCTGTTCCACTGCTGTGCATAAATGAGACGCACTTTCACATATTCCATTTCATATGCATTTTTTTCATAACAGTACAAAAATTCATCAATTTGACTGGGAAGTGTTGCTGGTCTCCTTTGCTTTCTATGTTTGTTTGTTTTTTTTTTTTGACAAGTGCATGAAAGTCTGGAGTTAGCTTTGTTTTGGCAATTCTCAGGAGAAATCTGAGGTGTTTGTCAATTAACCTGGATCTGATGATCTTTGTTGAAGTTTGTCAGTGAAAAACAATTCTGCTGTGTCAGTACATTAGCTGCCAACCCCCGTGGAGTAGCCACCCTTTCTTGCATTTGCGTTTCCGACAGTGAAGAAAATAAGTATACCCCGCGATATTGCAAGTTCTCCCACTTAGAAATTATGAAACTTTCATCGTAGCTGCATATCCACTGTAAGAGAAATAATCTTCAAAGAAAAATCCAGAAATCACAATGTATGATTTTATTTGTGTCATGCATCTGCAAATAAGTATTTGTACATCTGAGAAAATCGATAATATTTGGTACAGTAGCCTTTGTTTTCAATTACAGAGATCAAACGTTTCCTGTGGTTGTTCATCAGGTTTGCACACACTGCTGGAGGGTTTTTGGCCCACTCCTCCGCACAGATCTTCTGCATGTTTCATTGCAAAGTGATGGTTGATATTGTACTCTTTTAAAAACCACAACAGCTTCTTGGCATATGAGACAGCTGTTGATAGAACTTCCGTGATAAAAATAGATTTTGTTGTCCACTTGTTAAATACTTGGCACTCACTGTCCACTTTTCTTTTCTTTGGTTTGTTCATTTTTACAAAAGGGCTCAAACAGCAAGGGAAAATGAGATTGAAATAAAAGAGTATCCTACACTCCAACAAAAGGACAAGATGAATTGAATGTTTGATGAATTATTTTGATTTTTTTTTTAAGTTGGTAAGTTCATCGGGCCTTATCATAAAGCCTAACGGGCCGTATATGGCTGCAGATTTCCAATGTCTGGCCTAGACTAGCCAAAGTACCTGCTTTCTGCTCGTTAGTGGCTTTTTAATGAATTGACTCTTAATCGAAGCATTTGTCTGACATGTTTCTTTAATATGCTTTGTCTGAATGCTGAGGCAAATAAATGCAAAATAAAATATGATGACTTGCTGAATGATGTGAGCAACCACCTTAACAGGTGAGGAAAAAATCATTGCAGTCCGTTAAGCTCTAAAACCATACCTTTTCAGGAAAAAAAAATGGGACGTCTGTTGAGTAAATAACAAGAGAAAGAGAACAGTTTTTAACTTTTTGATTGATCATTTGTAATAATAACAGACCTACTGTTGCTGGTGGCTTAAAATGAGTGTAGATGTGTGGAAAAATATGAAACTGACAAAATATGGACATTTCTGCCCAACAGTGACGATACACCCTCAAGCATTCTATGAGGATGTAAGTAGGGTTTTAAGTGCATGTTTTGTGTCAGTTATTTCTTGAGTAATTATTTTTTATTACTCGTTAGTGATGCTATTCCGTCTGCTGTGGTGTGATAATTTTAGTTTCGATGTAACACTGTGAGTGTGGACATCGTCACTAATGACTGGCCCAGTTGGCAGTGTGTGGGGCAATGGAAGGTTCTTCTGCTTATAGATGTAAAAAGCAATTACTGTATTTCTCTGCCTTGTGAGAAGGATCTTGTTCTTTCGATCAAAACCCACAGCTCGTGCCCATAAGTGAGGGTAGGAACGTAGAGCGACTGGTAAATTGAGAGCTCCGCCTTTTGACTGAGCTCCCCATTTACCACAACGGACTGATACAAAATCCACATCACTGCAGATGCTGCACTGATCCGCCTGTCGATCTCCTGCTCCATTTTTCCCTCACTCGTGAACAAGACCCCAAGATACTTCAACTCCTCCACTTGGGGCAGGATCTCATTCCCGACCTGGAAAAGGCACACCACCCTTTTCCGACCATGGTCTCAGATATGGAGGCGCTGATTTTCACCCCAGACGCTTCACATTCGGTTGTAAACTGCTCCAGGGAGAGCTGGAGATCATGGCTTGATGAAGCCAACAGAACCACATCATCTGCAAGAGCAGAGATGCGATGCTGAGGCCACCAAACCGGACACGCTCTACGTTTCGGCTGTACCTAGATATTGTGTCCATAAAAGTTACGCACAAAATGAGTGACAAAGGGCAGCCTTGGCGGAGTCCAACTCTCACCAGAAATGAGATCAACTTATTGCCGGCAATCCAGCCCATATTCTGACACATGTCGTACAAGGACCAAACAGCCCGTATCAGAGGGTTCGGTACCCCACACTCTCTTGAAGAACCCCCCCCACAAGATTCCCCGAGGTGCATGGTCGAACACATTCTCCGAGTCCACTCCCATGAACCCTCGAGGACCGTGCCGAGGGTCTAGAGCTGGTCCACTGTTCCACAGCCAGGACGAAAGCCACATTGCTCTTCTAGACTTCCCGACAGACACTCCTCTCCAGCACCCATGAATAGACTTTAGCAGGGAGGCAGAGGAGTGTGATTCCCCCTATAGTTGGAACACACCCTCCGGCCCCCCTTCTTAAAACCACCCCAGTCTGCCGATTCAGAGGCACTGTCCCTGATGTCCACGTGATGTCGCAGAGGCGTGTCAAAGAGGACAGCCCCACAACAGGAACTCCGGGCAAATTTCATCGACCTCAACCCCAGAGATAGAAGAGCCCGCCTCAGAGAACCCAGACTCTGCTTCCTCATTGGAAAGCATGTTTGTGGAATTGAGGAGGTCTTCGAAGTATCCTCCCCTCCAAGTCACAACATCCCAAGTTGAGGTCAGCAGTGCTCCATCCCCACAATACACAGTGTTGACGGTGCAATGCTTCCCCTCTCCTGAGACGCTGGACAGTGGACCAAAATTTCCTCGAAACCATGTTGAAGTCATTCTCCATGGGCTCACCGAACTCCTCCCACACCTGGGTTTTTTGCCTCAGTGACCACCAAAGCTGCATTCCCCTTGGCCAATCAGTACCTATCAGCTTCCTCGGGAGTCCCACAGGCCAAATATGCCCGATAGGACTCCCTCTTCAGCTTGACAACATCCCTCACTGTTGGTGTCCACCAACGTGTTCGGGGGTTGCCGCCATGACAGGCACCGACCACCTTCCAGCCAGAGCTCCAGTTGGCTGCTTCAGCAATGGAGATGCGGAACATCATCCACTTGGACTCAATATCCCCCATCTCCCCTGGAACATGAGCAAAGTCCCTTTGGCGGTGGGAGTTGAAATTCCTTCTGGCAGGGGAATCTGCAAGCCATTCCCAGCAGACCATCACAATACGTTTGGACCCGCCATCTTCCCCCACCATCGGAGCTGACTTAACATCAGGTGGTGATCAGTTGATAGCACTGCCGTTCTCTTCACCTCAGACACGCGGTTGCAAGTCCGATGACAGGACCACAAAGTCGATCATCGAACTGTGACCTAGGGTGTCCTGGTCCTCGGTGCACATCTGGACACCCTTTTATGCCTGAACATGGTGTTTGTTAGGGACAATCCATGATGAGGACAGTAGTCCAGTAACAGAACACCAATTTGGTTCTCATTGGGGGGGCTGTTTTTCCTAATCACGACCTTCCAGGTCTCACTGTCATTACCTACTTGGGCATTGAAGTCCCCCGGCAGAATGATGGAGTTCACAGAGAGAGCACTCCCCAGCACTCCCTCTAAGGACTCCAAAAAGGGTGGGTACTCTGAACTGCTGTTTGGTGCATAGACACAAACAACAGTCAGGACCCGTCCCCTACCTGAAGGCGGAGAGAGGCTACCCTCTCATCCACTGGGGTAAACCTCAACATAAAGGCCCTCTCAAGAGGAGTGGTACCAGAGCCCAAGTGGTGCGTAGAGGAGAGTCCAACTCACATCGCACCCGACCCCGATGGCCCCTCTCACAAGTGGTGAGACCATGGGAAGGGATACCAAAGTTACCCCTTCGGGCTATGCCCGGCTGAGCCCCATGGATGCAGGCCCGGTCACCAGGCTCTCACCCCCGAGCCCTACCTCCAGGCCTGGCTCCAGAGGGGAGCTCCGGTGACTCGCGTCCGGGCAAGGGAAACTGAGATCCAATATTTGTACTCATCATAAGGGTTTTGGAGTCGTACTTTGGTCCGTCACAGAGGACCTTTTGGCCATGGGTGACTCTACTAGGGGCGTGAAGCAACATAACATAATGTATACCTAATAATTTGGGACACATTGTACAGACTGGCACATCGGTGAGCAAAAACAACACTAAAGTGGAACCTCATCAGAAAATAAAATTAGGCCATAATAAATAAAACGTGTTGCTGACCAAGCAGTATCGCTTCAACCTAAAAATCGCAACACTTATATCATTACTGAAATACACAACATATTGTCACTGAAGTTGTGGTGAACCCAGGGACACTGGATAGCCACTTTTTTAGTCTTTCAAAATTCTTTTTTTTTTTTTTTTTACCTAGTTTCACATATACAGTGAGGAAAATAAGTATCTAAGTTCTCTCACTTTGAAATCATGGAGGAGTCTGAAATTTTCAATCTTTGGTGCATGTCCACTGTGATAGACAATCTAAAAAAAAAAGAAAAACAAGAAATCACAAAATATGATTTTACTAATTTATTTGTATGCTACTGTGCATATTATATAATACAGAACAGATCAGTGTGTATGGAGTAATCCTTACTTCTTGTCAGCAAGTTAATCAGTGAAATTGTCCTGGAAAATGATTCTGGCACCTGACTGAGATCCCTTGGCGTTGTCAAATCATCCATCCATCAATCCATCCATTTTCTGAGCTGCTTATTTTCACGAGGGTTGTGGGAGTGCTTGAGTCTAACCTAGCTGTCATAGGGCAGGAGGCGGGGTACACCCTGAGCTGGTTGCCAGCAAATCACAGGGCACACGAAGGCAGACAACAGTCGCACTCACAATCACACCTATGGGGCAATTTAGACTGTCCAATTAATCCATGTTTTTGGGAAGTGGGAGGAAACCGGAGTGCCCGGAAAAAGAAAAAAAAAACCATGCAGGGGGAGAGAGAACATACAAACTCCACAAAGGAGGTGCTGGGATATTAATCCCAGTCCTCAGAACTGTGAGGTTAACACTTTTCAACTGCACAACTCGGCCACGACGTCAAACTAATCATTGATTGTCAAAAAAAAAAAAAAATCCATTGGGTCAAATTTTCATGTCGAGCTTGGCTTTCTGTGGAAGAAACATTGCAGAAATAAATTTTTGTGATGTAGAGTTGTAAAAACAAGTCACAAATAAAGCTGAAAATATGTTGTAAATTATCTTTGAATCCACAAAGGCTAGTTTATAGAATATTGTCATTTACAAGAATCATAATCAGCTTTATTGGCCAAGTTTGTAAAAACACAAACAATTTGCACTCTGGGGTGTATACTTTCAAGAGTGTGTCGGCTTATTCTCCACTATATAGAGTAAGTAGTTCGAGCTGTCATTTTATTGTGGCGATGTCGCAAATGCGATTTACTTAGAAATAAAACGCTGGCCCGTTTCAACCACTAAAGTGTGTAATTAACCATCTAACTACACCCAACATCCCTAAAGTGTAATGCTACCTGTGCTGTTCGTCACAGATTTTAATGAATGAAATCCGTTTAAAACGTTGTTACATTAATTTGAGAGAAATAGCTGGTCATAACTTGCTTCACCATAAATACGAATGAATATGCTATATTGCAAGTTCTCCCAATTAGAAATCATGGAGGGCTCTGAAATTTTCATCTTAGGTACATGTCCACTGTGAGAGAGATAATCTAAAAAGAAAAATCCAGAAATCACAATGTATGATTTTGTAACGATTTGTTTGTGTGATGCACCTCCAAATATGGATTTCAACAACTGTATCAGCTACAATTCTGACCCTCAAAGACCTGTTACTCCGCCTTTAAAAGTCCACCGTCACTCCATGTATTATCCTGAATCAGATGCACCTCTGTGAGGTCGTTAGTTGCATAAAGAAAACTGTCCACCCTATACAATCAGGCAGACTCAAACTTGTAACATGGCCAAGACATCACAGACAAAATTGCACAACTCCACACGGCTGGAAAGGGCTTCGGAGAAATTGCCAAGCAGCTTGGTGAAAAAAGGTCCACTTTGGAGCAATCATTAGAAAATGGAAGAAACTAAACATGACAGTCAATCTCAATCAGAGTGGAGCCCCATGCAAGATATCACCTCGTGGGGTCTCAAGGATCCTTAGAAAGGTGAGGAATCAGCCCAGGACTGCAAGACAAGACTTGGTCAATGACTTGAAAAGAGCTGGGACCACTGTTTCCAAGGTGACTGTTGGTAATACATTAAGACGTCATGGTTTGAAATCATGCATGGCACAGAAGGTTCCCTGCTTAAACCAGCACATGTCAAGGCCCGTTTTAAGTTTGCCAATGACCATTTGGATGTTTCAGAGGAGTCATGGGAGAAGGTTTTGTGGTCAGATTAGACCAAAATGGAACTTATTGGTCATAATTCCACTAACCGTGTTTGGAGGAAGACAAATGATGAGTTCCATCCCAAGAACACCATCCCGACTGTGAAGCATGGGGGTGGTAGCATCATGGTTTGGGGGTGCCCTGCTAAAAAATTTTCTGCAGAACATTTTTAAAGTAGTTCTAAAGAATTCCTAAAGAATTATAGAACTTTAGGATCCAAGTCCTATAGAATTTCTGTAGAAACAATTTGTTCTGAAGAAATTCTATAGACAATCAAAGCCAAAGTTGTATAGAACAAGTTGTTCTGTACAAATTTTCTACAGAATTTCGATGGAAATTTTTTAGCAGGGTGTTTTTCTGAACATGGGACAGGACGACTGCACTGTATTAAGGAGAGGATGACCTCAGCGATATATTGTGAGATTTTGGGGAACAACCTCTTTCCCTCAGTCAGCGCATTGAAGATGGGTCGTGGCTGGGTCTTTCAACACGACAATGACCCGAAGTACAGAGCCAGGAATACCAAGGAGTGGCTCCGAAAGAAGCATATCAAGGTTCTGGTGTGGCCTAGCCAGTCTCCAGACCTAAAACCAATAGAAAATATATGGAGGGAGCAAAAACTTCGTGTCTCTCAGTGACAGCACAGAAACCTGTCTGATCTAGAGAAGATCTGTGTGGAGGAGTGGGCCATAATCCCTCCTGCAGTGTGTGCAAAACTTGTGAACAACTACAGGAAACGTTTGACCTCTGTAATTGCAAATGAAGGCCATTGTAACAAATATTAACATTGGTTTTCTCAGGTGTTCAAATACTTATTTTCAGTTTTACCATGGACCCATACATATAAAAAACCTTGTGTTACCGGGCAGTTTTTGTCTTCTTCTTTGGGCTATACTGCCAGAAGACACACATCTCGTGTGCGGCAGATACCTAGATAAGACCCGGACGTCTGTATTGCACATTTCTTGGTAATAAATTCATTTGCTGTTAACTTTTTCTCATCATTGGTCATCCCTTCCTCGACCAGCAAACACGCATAGGGTCCAAATTTGCAAATCCCTACAACGGGCTCAATCCGTGCATGAATGGAGCATTATCACGAGGTCAGTATGATAAAATACAACATGATTAAATACAAATGAGCTGGTGATAAACACGGGCGACTGAAATATCCTCAGACTTGATGAATCTATCCCAATCATTCATGTGTTGAATGGAAATGGTATACCTATATTAAATACAGAATGAGTGGATGAAAAAAGACTTGTCTGTACTTGTGGAGCTCGTTGATCTTTGTAAATCCCCTCCAATGGTCGTTTGCTTTCAGCCCCTGACCCCACTGCATGTTCCAGCAAAGTAATTTTGCACATTCAATTACAAGCTCTGGTTCACTGCCCATCTTAACATGGGGATAGGGCCCTATATAATCGGACTAGAAATCAGCTGATTAAAAAAAATAACATTGCAAAGAAAAACTGTGCATCCAAGTTGGAAAACCAGTTTTGCGCTAATGAGTCTAAATCAGTCTGACGTGCATTAGAATTGCTAACCAATTGCAAGTGACGATCCCTCCAGGACGAGAACAAGAGTAGACTCGCTAACGACTTGAACAGCTTCTACTGCAGATTTGAAAAGGACACTTTCACACCCCACACCCAACACTTCACACAACTGACCACGTCAACATCTCTGAGTCCTCTACTCACCATCCACAAACACCATGTGCTATACATCTTGAAACAACAACAAAAATAACAAAGCAGAGGCCCCAGACCTTTTGTCCTCATCCTAACTCAAAGTCTACACAGATCACCTTATTCTTCACAGAGCTGTTCAGCAGAAGTACAGTCAAATCATTTCCAAAGTAGTAATGTGGTTAAAGAAGTGTTGAATGTTGGCCCTAAATATGAATGCCATTATGTTGCCTGTGTACTTGTTTTGCACCAAACCTCTCTAACGTGTCTAAGTTCCGCCTGTGTGTATTTTGGCTCAAATGCATAGGCTTGAACATTGTACATTATGTTATTTTTGGTTTTGTTTGTTTGTAATTGTTTTTCACAATATCAGCCACAAAATGCCAAATGTCTGAGTGAGAGAAGAATTTCAACAATAGTTTCCAATTTAGAGATGTTTCTAGGTGAAATCTGTGGATAATTTTGGCATTAAAAGAAACACTGAACCCTCATCTACAAACTTTTAATGTGCGTTCCCATTCCTATTTTTTTCGACAAGGTCCTCCTTTAAGTTAGGTTGTGGATAATTTGTATAATTTAATTGAAGAATGGCAGCGATCCTATCTCTGGATGCCTGGGAAAAGTTCAAATTGTAAAAAAAATAAATGAAAAAAAAATAAATACAGTGGCCTGGAGCTACAAAACAAAAACAATTTGTGAAACACATGTCAGAAAAACAACAAAAGCCTAAACAATTACTTTTCTGGGAAAAAAAATTAGAAAAGCAGAAACATTTTTACATTTCAGAAAAAACAAAAGCAAAAAAACTTACAAAATGTGAAAAATTACTCGTTTACATTTTTTTTTCTGAAAGTAAGTGTTTTGAGTTTTGTGAATTTGTTTTCTGAAATTTAAGTTTTTCAAAACTTGTTATATTGTTTTGCACTTCCAGGTAATAGACAGGATGTTTAAATAAATGAAATATGGATCATAAGGGGTCAACTTACAATTCCTGTAGCATGTTTGGGTTTCACACTGTAGGAGGCCCGCTCTTTGGCCTGTCGGAAACACTCCTCTGCTACTTTTAACCTGTAAAATGTAGATGCATCTATGTTGTGATTCATCAAAAAATGTGTGTGATATAAATGATATTTGTGTAAAGTCCAATTTTGGAGTTTTGAGGAAACCGCTATGGCAGGGGATTCTAACACATATTTACCTCTCCTTAAGAATTGATTTATTTTCCTTCTTCCACAGGTCCTTGAAGTCAGACGAAAACTCATACCAGAGAGAAAAGATAGTGTTTGGTGAAACCTCCTTTTCTCCTGCTTTTGCTTTCATACAGTAGAGTGATGCAAGCTCAAGGAATCTGTCAATGCAAACAAACAAACAAGAAAATCTTATGAGAAACTATACAGTTTTTAGCTCTGATCTTGTACATTTTAAGTTTGCATTCCCAAGTTTGCTCATCATTCATAAACTCTCCAGTTTAATAATGGGACAAAATGAAAAAATAAAATAAAATTCTGTTTTATTTTTTTTAAATGTTCTTTCATTGTTCAGTATCATTTGTCACGGTTCGGGTTTAAAGATGTGAGGAAGGCAATGCAAATATGGAGGACAAGGTCAAATGTTTTTGTGATCTATGCCCTTCTACAACAAGTAGACCCTGATTGTATACAGCTACAGCCAAAAGGAAATTTTGATGCCTTTTATACACGCAAGTGTAAATTATGAACTTTCTGAAAATGGAACAGCATTCTGATGTCCCCACTTGTATTTCCAAAATGATAAACAGGAGGGAAATGTTAAAGAAATCATCCATATGTTCTCTTTGTGTACATACTGTAATTGGTTACACATCATCACCTAAATTCTACCTTTCAACTCATTGTCTTGAAAACAGATGTCATCAATCTGACAGATGTAATCAATCAGACAGATGTAGTCAATCAAACACACATATATACACATCATTTATGTGAATAACAAGAAGCTGCAAGGGGACACGAGTTGGAGTTGGTTGGAAGCAGGGAGAGGCCTTGTCGCTCCCCTTGCAGCAAGTAAAAGTCGAACCCTTGTCTGTGTGTATTTTTTTTAATAGTCAGACTTTTTAAACCTGACAAGCGTAAAGGCAAATCTCTCTATGTACTGGTCAATCTATGTTCACGGTGTGAGTCATGACCGAAAGATCCCGGATAGAAGGAGGAATTTTTTTTTTCCATTGCAGGGTGTCTTGGGTCCCCTGCAGAAATAGAGTGAGAAGCTTGGTCATCTGGAAGGTGCTCAGAGTAGAGAGCTGTGCCTTCACATTGAAAGGAGCCAAACGAGTTGGCTTGGGCATCCATTTAGCATGACACCTGGACGACTCCCTGGTGAGATGTTTCAGGCATTTTCCACTGTGAGGAGACCCTGCGGACAACCCAGGACACCCTGGAGAGACAATGTCTCTCAACTAGCTTGAGAATGCCTCGGGATGCCCCCAGAAGAGTTGGAGATGTTAACCCTATAAAGAGGTAATTCTGGGCTTCTCGGCTAAAGTTACCACCCCCACAGACTCTCAGATCAGTGGAAGAAAATCAAGCGAATGATTTTGTACTGTGTGCTTCAAAAAGTGCTTCAATGTAACGGACATGGCTATATCAGAGAACACCACCCCTTAACAGTCTGTTACGATTCCACTGTACATTCATAGTCCATTCAAGGGATTAAAGGCATCAGTGTTTGAGTGAGTGTATTCTGAAGTCATTATAATTTAACTTTGACAACTATATACAAACACTAATGTTACCAGTTTAACAATATTACAAATACCAACAATACCACGTTACATCTATGGCCATATCAATGGTTGTACTTACAGCTTGTGTGTGCTGCTGAGATGAGTTTCCAATGCTTCAAGATCTTGTTGAGCTATCAAAGAATAATGCATATGAATTACTGTGACATGGCCAGAAAATATGGTAAAACATTATTTTATACATTCTTTTTTCATGTATGTTCATGTGTCTTCATGTGTTTTTTTCTTCTCCTATGTGGTTATCTGCTGATGTTTGTGTGTGGTGATTATGGTTATGATGATAAAGATTCTTATTCTTATTAGTTGTTGGAGTAGTAGTATTTCCCAAGGCCTGCACAGGGTCTATCACCAGGTCTCCTTCTCCCACTTTCTCCAGGAAGGCAACCAAGTACTCTCCTGCCTGTCTCTCAGTCACATTGCCTGTGGTGGGCCCGTCTTCTTGAAGCTCCTTCTCCTCACCAAGAGCCTACCTCACCTCTTCTTGAAAAGCCGCACCATACTCATCCTTTCTCACCATCCACAACATGGTTCTCTACTATGCCCTTTTCTTTTTAATCTTCCTTAGCATCAACAGTCATCTTACACAACATTGGCCCATGTTGTCTAGCTACACTCTTCCCTACCACTGCCCTATAATAATGCCCTCCAGAAGACATACATCATCTGCACAAAGGATAATCAACTTCCATCCTTCTACCTCCGCTCTTCTTGGTTATTTTATGTTCCTGCCACATCCATGCCAAGTCCACCACCAGTTGTCTCTAATTCCTTTCCTCAATACCAAACTTCCTCATAGATTCTTTATCACCCCTGTTTCCATTATCAACATGTCCATTACAATGTGTACCAAATCGCAAAACTCTCTCTCTTCCCGGAAGCTCTTACTACTTCATCTAGCTCCTTCCAAAAATATTTCTCTTTCTTCTATTCCTCATCTTACCTGTTGGTATTACAACTAAATAAATAGAACATAACAACGTTGAATTTTCTCCAGGCACTCAGTTTCCTCCCACATCCCAAAAACCTGCAACATGAATTGGACACTCTAAATAGCCCCTAGGTGTGATTGTGAGTGCGGCTGGTCGTCTCTATGTGCCCTGCGATTGGCTGGCAACTCGGGTGTACCCTGCCTCCTGCCGATTGACATCTGGATAGGCTCCAGCACGGCCCGTGATCCTTGTGAGGATAAGCGGCTAAGAAAATGGATGGATGGATAACACCGTTGCTTTAAAGTTTCTGCTTCATCATTTGATCTGACACACTTTGCACCTCCAGGAAATTCTTAACTAACTTTGTTTAACTTTATGTTTTTTCAATACCTTGTGAAATAAAATCACCCATCTTGTTCTTGAAAGGCTGTAGGTTGTCATCAACTGATGCTTTGCAGACTTTTTCCACCTCTGAGGTACATGCTAAAATTCCCAAATATTTGCATTATGAAGTTGGACAAACAGTTTATAGTACTATAATTTATTCCACTTCCCCCACATATTATGTTGCCTCACTGTAAATAACACTTACATCTAAGGTCTTTTCTGAGTTGAGTCAGGTCTTTCTGAAAGTCTTCGAACTTCATCTGTGAAGTCTGGAACAACTCATGAGGCTCAGGGAGAGGATAGACACAAGTCTCTTTTCCAGCATCCTGCAGAAACATGGAAATGAATGAATGTATACACAGAGAATACAAACACTATTTAATCTGGCAGGAAAACAATCAAAACTCTATTAAGGGAAACATTACATTATCATGCACCAGATGTTTCAATTGGTAAAGGGAACTAGTAGAAGGAAAACATTGCTTTTATGCAGAAAGGAATAAAAATTTACTCAAATTAGTTACTCATGCCTCTGTAAAAATATTGGATACAAATGGATACAAATAAAATGTGTATTAGCTCGACAATATTGTTTTTGAACACTGGTATTTGCTCGTTTGTTGGAGATCAGGATCTGGAAAATAGTTTGCCTTGAAACTCAAGCACCAGAAGAGCAATTTCATTTTTGTTTTCTCTTTATAACTGTAATCAGTTGATATAAGACATACCGGTAAAATTTTACCATCTTGTTAGATGGGGGCCAAGATGAGTGTTAAAACGTTGACAGTGAAGAGAGAAACTTGGATGCAGTGACAAAGACAGAGACGACAACACAATGACAAGTTTGTCATCATAAACAACTACTATCACTCCACAGTGATTACATTCATTTAGGGTTGGCAACCAGTCAGAGATGAAGAGCCACATTTTTTACTGTGTTACAGCAAACAGCCACATCAATCACATGAAAGAGCCAAAGAGACACATCATACACATGAACATCATTCCCTCCTCGGATGCATACCTTTGCTTAGCCAGATTTATTGTAAATGTCATACACCAACATGATGAGAAAAATCAACTCCTATAGAATACCTGCCAGTAATTATATAAAATTAAAATTGTGTGCTTCGCCACACAGACAAACTACTAGTTCAACCAAGTCTGCTGAGCTTGGTGTCAGGAACAGTAAAGCCACTCTTCCCTTGTTGCCATCATTCTTTTCTTCCAGTCTCCCTCACGGATACGCACGATGCACAGACGCACAAGGAAATTTTTGTCACAATACCCGTAACAATCCGCGGATCTCCTCTAACTGACAACAGACTCCCAGACAGACGGATGAGGAATCGGATAAAATATTCAAAATAACAGCTATAATTGTTCGATTTCCTAACTCTTTTCAAGTCTTGAGTATGTAGTGTACATGCCGGGCGAAGTAAGTACGTCAGGGGTGCCCAGACACCAATGGCCAGTGGGCGGGAGCTCCTTTCTCCTCCCCGCCAGCTGTGTGACAACACAGGGCAGCCAGCCTCCCGGCCTGACCCACCTCCGCATCAGGTGAAACGGCTGCTGACTGCGGCGACCAGTGATATGACGTGGCTCTTTGGTTACATTCTGAGAGAAGGATTATGTCGTCGGACACAGAGGGATCTTTTTATTCATCCTGCTGCTAACAAACAATTAAACGGACACAACAGATATGACGCGGATCTTTTGTTACGTTCCGTGAAAAGGATTATATTGTCGGACACCGAAAGAGCTTTTTATTCATCCTGCTGCTAACAAACAAGTAAACATACACTACCTATATGAGGCGGAGAAGTATTTTTAGTTTGGTGACTTTACGTCTCGTTAGGTAGTTAGCTCATGTTACACACTGCTAAACTGTCTTTGTACTTCTATTATGTTTTGTGTTGTATTGTATTGTGTGTGTGATTAAATTATCCATCCCTTCAGCCATTTTCTTAGCCGCTTATCCTCACAAGCGTCATGGTGAGTGCTGGAGCCTATCCCAGCTGTCAATGGGCGGGAGGCGGGGTACAACCGGAACTGGTTGCAGCCAATCACAGGGCACATTGATACCAACAGCCGCCCTCACAATCACACTCAGGGGCGATTTAGAGTGTCCAATTAATGTTGCATGTTTTTGGGATGTGGAAGGAAACCGGAGTGACCAGAGAAACCCCACACAGGCACGGGGAGAATATGCAAACTCCACACAGGTGGGTCCGGGATTGAACCCAGGACTTCAGAACTGTGAGGCCAACACTTTCCATCTGATCCACTGTGCCGCCCTGATTAAATTTTCTTAAACGCAATACAAGTGGTTTATTATGTGTTGCCGGTTTGACCAAGGGGATTTATTCTAAATTCACACGTAACATATGCAATAAACTGTGAGACAAATTAGTCCCACCCAACTATTATTTTTTTAAATAGCTCTATACACACCTACCTGTCATTTAGAACCCACAAAGCTCTCGTCCTTTGCACCTGTGCAATCCATTTTTCATGACGAACCGGGTGTTTTGGAAAAGTGTGAAGAGTGAATCCATCCTCCCAGGTGTTCGAGCAAAATCCAGCAATACAACGAGCCAGCATTTTGGCTAAGACGATGAAAAACCAAGTAAACTTTCATCTGTGCAATAGGTATAAACCAATATAAACACTCGACCCTGCTAAAAATCTTCACTTCCTGGTTCTTCTCCAGCACAAATCCCTCAAGAGGATTTTCATGGCAGGAGATGCAAAAATCCATATACGACAACATCACGACGGGTGGTGAAAAAAACGGATGGGTGCATTATGGCTGCCTTTTTTTTTTTTTTATTAAAAGCATACTAAAAATCATGCTTGACATGTCAGTAGACTATTAAGCAAAGCGCACACGGAAATACCATAATAAATGCAAGCAACACTTGCTAGCAACGACCGTAATGAACTCAAACTGAGAGCGATATGCTTTCGTGCTTTCACGAGAGCCGCACGAAAGGAGGCAAAGAGCTGCATTTGGCTTGAGAGCCGCGTGTTGGCCATCCCCTGACATACATGGTCAACTGACTTCAGGAGGTTAAAGCTTGGGAGAACATGGAAACTCCACACAGGTGGCTCCGGGATTGAACCCGGGACCTCAGAACTGTGAGGCTTTCCAGGTGATCCAGCGTGCCGCTAACAAAGAACATGACAATTGTCAATCATATGTCAATTTAAAAAAACTTCAAACTGATATGAAAAGGATATTTTTGTAGGCGGCATGATGACGAAGCTGTTAAGCGTTGGCCTCACAGTTCTGAGGATCCAATCCTGGCTCCGCCTGTGTGGAGTTTCCATGTTTTCCCCGTGCCTGTGTCGGTTTTCTCCAGGCACTCCGGTTTCCTTCCACATGCAAAATTAATTGAACACTCTAAATTGCTACGAGGCGTGATTGTGAGTGCAACTGTTGTCTGTCTCCATGTGCCCTCGATTGGCTGGCAACTAGTTCATGGTGTACCCCGCTGCAGCCCGATGACAGCTGGGATAGGCTGCAGCACTCCCCGCGACCCTCATGAGGATAAACTTTTAAAATGGATGGATGGATGGATGGATATTTTTGGACAAGTTAGCAAAGTGGAACAATGAGTGACTGCTTAGATAGTCTACCTCACAGTTCTAAGGACTGAGGTTCGAATCCCCCCTCCGCCTGTGTGAAGTTATCGCGTTCTCCCTGTGCCTGTGTGGGTTTTCTGGCACCCTCCCACATCCCAAAGGACTCTTAATATCCCTTAAGTGTGACTGTGAGTGCTACTTGTTGTTTGTTTCTGTGTGTCCTGTGATTGACTGGCAACTACTTCAGGGTATAACCCCGCCTCCTGCCTGAAAATAGCTGGTATAGCCCCCAGCATTCCTTTGATCCTTGTAAGGATAAGTGGTTCAAAAAATGGATGGATGGTTGGATCGTAAATTGGAGGTAAGCAACTATGCAACAGTAAATTAACTGTTGCGTTGTTTTTTTTTTTTCCATTGTTGGACTAACAATGGACTACTCACTCACCCATTAGCTAACATTCTGTTGTCAAATGCTAAGGGCACCATGTCCTCCAGGTGGCATCAAAGTATCCGTAAAAGACCAAAAAACTCGACCTTCAATATAATTCCATGAAAATAAACAGTATTACTCTGAACTCTTAAATTGAAAAGCTAACATTTAAAGTAAGTAGTTTAAAGTAGGCATAGTATGTTTGCAAAATCTAGGTTTTTATTCTCAATTCTTTTTACATCTGCTCACTAGCTAATATATTTTTCTGACTTTATTAAAGAAGTAACTTTCAGTTCGTTAGTATGGTGGGGCAGCTGTAGAGCGTTGGTCTCACAGTTTTGAGGACCCGGTTTCCAATCCCAGCCTCGCCTGTGTTCAGTCTGGATGTTCTTCCCGTGCCCGCGTGGGTTTTCTCCGGACACTTCGGTTTCTTCCACATCCCAAAAACATGCATTAATTGAAGACTCTAAATTGCCCCTTGGTGTGATTGTGAGTGTGACTGTTGTCTGTGTCCATGCGCTATGGGATTGGCTGGCAACCAGTTCAGGGTTCCCTGCCTCCTGCCCAATGAAAGATGGGATTGGCTCCACCACTCCCACAAACTTTGTGAGGATAAGCGGCACAGAAAATGAATGGATGGATGGATGGATAGACTTTCAGCTTTTCCCTGTTCCAACCTGACGCAACTCAACCATTTTAATTCAGGCTTGGGAGTGGCAGTGGCAGGGAATTGATCAAAATGCTAATTTCCTTTTTATTACTATAAAGACCTGAATTTTAAACTGTATTGTTAATGGTATACATCTCAAATTGTCAAAACAAAGCATGATAATTGTTTTAAACTTTACATCAGTGTGAAAGTACACATTGTTATAAATAATAAGTTTCCATAGCATTTCCACATGCCATAATAAACTGATACCTTATTTTCTGCTTTGCATCAGCTAATCAACAGTTTAATTGTATGAATATCATAGTTGACAACGTATTTTCAAGTTTTCAACTTTATCTTCTAAACTAAATACACTGGTAAAAACAGTACTACTTGATTTATGTTGTAAGTGTATGTAAAATCACCACTGACTAACAAAAAGTAAATACTTGGCGAATTGACTGCATAGTAATTAGAGGTGTCCTGACTTGAAAACCCAGGAATAACTTGTATAGAGTGTATTCGTCTTCTCCAAAATTATGAAAAAGCTGACGTTTGAGCAAATAAATTTATCTGCTCATGACCCCATACAAATTAACTTGAGAAAGTCAATGTAGCTAATGCCATGATTTAGATTAATAAATTATTTGATTATCATTTGATATAGTGAATGATTAAAACAATAAAATTAAGTCAGACGTCTACTAAAACATGAGGTCTGACAATTTGCATGAAATGCACCAAACTCAAACTCCTTCAATGTACAACAAAATAAAGGCCTAAAACATCACCATAACAACATAGGAGTTCATCGGAGGAAAAAAGTGGATGGTTTAAAACTCACAAATGAATCTCCAGACTGGAAAAATACAAAGCATGTATTTCACATTTAATAAAATGCAGACTGAAGGGGTTAACCTCCATAACAATCCAATGGCAACAATACCTTACATAAAACTTGATCTCTAAATAAAATGTCATGTAGTGTTAATGCTCACCTCATCAAAATTCCTCAGGTAGTATGCAACTAAGTAAGACAAAAGACTTTTCATGCTGTCCTGTATGTAGAGAGGAAAAACAAAACAGAAGGGAGTTACAGGCACACTAAAATTTTTTACATCTGGAACTTATTTTTTAAATTCAGTTTTCACTCATCATTTATGAATTCACCATGGTTTTCTTTTTTATTTTGTTCAGATGAAGCTGTACTTCACTAACCTCACTCCACTTAACTGTCATGTTAATTTTTCATGGAACTGGAAAAAATCCTCGTTAAATGTGATTGCTTTCTTTTTGTCTGATTAAAATTGTGCCAATTTAGATCAATGGAACTTTAAATTGCCCTTAGGGGTGACTGTGAGTACAACTGGTTGTTTCTCCGTGCCCTACAGTTGGCTGACAACCAGTTCATGGTGTACTGCCCGAAGATACTGTAGCTGGGAAGGGCTCCAGCACTACCGCGACCCTACTGAGGATAACCGGCTCAGAAAATGGATGGATGGATGAATGGAACTAGCACAAGAACTTTGCTAGGATGACACTAATACGGTACAGTATATTGGTACATACAAGTATGATCGCATAAATGTGTTTAGTCATCGAGCCTTTGCCCTATGCTTGTTTTGTTTCAGTAAATTATGTGTAATTAAACCTCTAATGATAATTTTTCAGGAACAAAAATCGTCCTGTCAATTTGACACTAAAAGTGTGGAAATTTGGGGTAAAAAAATCATGAAACATTTTTAATACTGTACATAGTATAAAAATTTTTTTTACACTCAATACAGTTTTTAGCCACTTCATGTACTTCACAACACTCAGTCTTTAAATATGTATTTCTATTTACTCACACTGCTCTTGACATCTTTTAGTTTGGGAAGGATGTCAAGGCTGAAACCATCAGCTTGGCCTCTCGTGCGATTTCCTCCATTCATAAAGTTGCCAAAAGCCAACACCAGACCTAAAACCTGCTTCACCTTTTTACTCTCCTGTAACACCTGAACAAAAATAGATATTTTTTTCATTAGAACACTTGAAAGTTTTCTTTAGATTTATATTTGATTAAATTGAATCTGTTGGTAAGGTTGGATTATTTGTAATTTATGTCTTATCTTGTGTCATTTGCTACATTTTATTTTTTATTTTGTCATTATCAGTTAGTGTCCAATTGATTCTCAGAATTTAAAAACTATTGTTCAAAGAATTCTTCTTGGAGCTTCTTTTTGTTTATACCTGTTTAGGTAATTGCCCAATATATTTCCTTAGCAGACATGGGAGTGTTCGGTCTGACTAATGTTGCATGATCCCAGGAAGATGGACTTGCTCTCCTCAATTTCTGGTTTAATAAAACAGCAACAATGCAATACTGTACAAAAATACCCAACAGACTAATTAGTACCGTATTAGTGCCAATATACAGAAATCAATATCTGTTTCATCAGCAACGCATTGAAATTGCTTGACTCAACTACTTATCATTGATGGCAAAACTTGAGGAATTTTGTACTAAAAAGTGTTCAAGGTTATGAAAGGGAAACTAAATTTCCAAATGTTTGAAGCGATAATACATTGTAAATGCCAGCACTATTCAAAACAAAGTACATTGATTAATATGGTTTGTGTCACAGCGGAACAGTGGAACAGCTGTAGAGCGCTGGCCTCACAGGTCTGAGCCCTCGCCTGTGTGGGGTTTGCATGTTCTCCCGTGCCTGCATGTGTTTTCTCCAGGCACTCAGGTTTACTTCCACGTTCCAAAAACATGAATTAAATGGAGACTCGAAATTGCCCCTAGGTGTGATTGTGAATGCGACTGTTGTCTGTCTCCATGTGCCCTGCGATTGGCTGGCAACCAGTTCAGGGTGTACCCTGCCTCCTCCCCAAAGATAGCTGGGATAAACTCGGGCACTCCAGCGACCCTTGTGGAGATAAACATCTTAGAAAATGGATGGATGGATGAGTTTGTGTCACGTCGGAGTGGAGACTGGACCCAAGATCAGGGAGAGGATGTTCAGTTGTGATGAACAGTGTATTGAAAATGGGAACGGTAGATGATCCTTGAGGCGCATTGACAGGTAGTGGAGACAGGGAATCCATGGCAGACGGCTGGCTTCATGACATTACAGTAGGCATGTAGGTAGAGATAAACACAGAGGAAACACTAACAGCAAGGAGAGACACAGAGGTCAGTCAGGACATGCCAAATATTGTAGTTTATCTTGGGAGCCATTGTATCATTGGAGCAGCTGTAATACTCTGGCAAGCGTTTCTGGGATCTGGCAGGCTTTTATGCAGGTGGTAATGTGTGCTGATTTTGTGACAGGTGCGCAGCCGATGAATATGCTGGAAAGAAATAGAGGGCAGAGGAGAGAGAAACGGCATGACAGTGCAAGGGGCCCCCCAGGCTCCAACCATGGTACTGCAGAGTGGCTCATGACTGTACCCCCCTCTGAAGGGGTGCCTCATGGCATCCTGCAAGTCTTCCCTGGGTGAGTCGCATAAAAAAAAGCAGGGAGTCATTTAGGATAATCTTTCAGGAAATCCAGGAATGCTCCTCTGGACTATAGCACTCACAGTCCACGGTCACATGATCCATGAGACCGTGAAGGCCAGATGTTTACCAATAAGACGAAGAGGGGATATCCAGAGGGTACGACCAGGGGGCTGAGGGTGCAGGTGGAAGCAGGTTTGAGTAGTGACATGGAGAGTTGGATGAATTTTTAGAAACTGTGAGAGGTGGAGTTGGACAAACGTTGCATTAATTATCTTAGTTATGGGAAATGGCCTGATAAAATGTGGTGTGCATGGCACTCCCTTGGGAGTTGGAGGTCACAGGGTGAAAGCCAAACAATGTGACCCTCCTCATGCTTAGATGCAGGGGAATGCAATTTATTTTTCTCTGCGGATTGAACTAAGGCTGCCCGGATGTCGTTCCATATGGACTGAGCCCTTTTCAAGTGATCCCTCATAGCGGGAACCACCTCTGCATGCTCTTGTTCCCTACAGTGAACAAAATAAGTATTTGAACACCATGCTATATTGCTAGTTCTCCCACTTGGAAAGTATGGAGGGGTCTGAAATTTTCATCGTAGGTGCATGTCCACTGTGAGACAAAGGATCTAAAACGAATATTTCAGAAATCACAGTGTAATATTTTTTAAAAATGTATTTGTGGGATACAGCTACAGATAAGTATTTGAACACCTGAAAAAAACCATGTTAATATTAGGTATAGTAGCCTTTCTTTGCAATTACAGAGGTCAAATGTTTCCTGTAGTTGTTCACCAGGTTTGCACACACTGCAGGAGGGATTTTGGCCCACTCCTCCACACAGATCTTCTCTAGATCAGACAGTTTCTAGGCTGTCACTGAGAAACATGGAGTTTCAGCTCCCTCCAAAGATTTTCTATTGGGTTTAGGTCTGGAGACTGGCTAGGCCACGCCAGAACCTTGATATGCTTCTTACAAAGCTACTCCTTGGTTTTTCTGGCTGTGTGCCTTGGGTCATTGTCCTGTTGAAAGACCCAGCCATGACCCATCTTCAATGCTCTGACTGAGGGAAAGAGGTTGTTCCCCAAAATCTCACAATACATGGCCGCGGTCATCCTCTCCTTAATACAATGCAGTCATCCTGTCCCATGTGCAGAAAATCACCCCCAAAGCATGATGCTTCCACCACATGCTTCACAGTCGGGATGTTGTTCTTGGGATGGAACTCATCATTCGTCTTCCTCCAAACACAGTTAGTGGAATTATGACCAAAAAGTTCCATTTTGATCTCATCTGACCACAAAACCTTCTCCCATGACGTCTCTGTATCATCCAAATGGTCATTGGCAAACTTAAGACGGGCCTTGACATGCTGGTTTAAGCAGGGGAAACTTCCATGCCATGCATGATTTCAAACCATGATGTCTTAGTGTATAACCAAAAGTCACCTTGGAAACGGTGGTCCCAGCTGTTTTCAGGTCATTGACCAAGTCCTTTTGTGTAGTCCTGGGCTGATTATTTACCTGTCCAAGGATCATTGAGACCCCACAAGGTGATATCTTGCATGGGGCTCCACTCTGATTGAGATTGACGGTCATGTTTAGCTTCTTCCATTTTCTAATGATTGCGCCAACAGTGGACCTTTTTTCACCAAGCTGTTTGGCAATTTCTCCGTAGCCCTTTCAAGCCATGTGAAGTTGTACAATTTTGTCTGTGGTGTCTTTGGACAGCTCTTTGGTCTTGGCCATGTTACAAGTTTGAGTCTTCCTGATTGTATGGGGTGGACAGGTGTATTTATGCAGCTAACAACCTCACACAGGTGAATCTGACTCAGGATAATACATGGAGTGGAGGTGGACTTTTAAAGGTGGACTAACTTTGAGGGTCAGAATTCTACCTGATAGACAGTTGTTCAAATACCTTACAGCTGTATCACAAATAAATTGTGAAAAAAATCATACTTTGTGATGTCTGCATTTTTCTTTTTAGATTATCTCTCTCACAGCGAACATACACCTACGATGAAAATTTCATACCCTTCCATGATTTCTAAGTGGGAGAACTTGCAATATAGCACGGTGTTCAAATACTTATTTTCGTCACTGTGTGTCAACGTCCCACATTGTGTTAAGCTTGTCCAGAGTGCCTTTCCCAGTTCGCGGTTCCCGTTATAGACCAGTGCAATGATAATTATGCAAAGGGAGCAGTTTAAAGTGTATAAGTGTATGTATAAATAATGCAACAAAATACTTTACTACTGCTAATACTGATTGGAGCAGCAGGGTGTGAGTTAGTGTCCTAACATGGCAAAAAGCAGAAATATAGTAGGTTCACTGATTAAGACTTTAATGACTTAATTGCTAGAGGGAAAAAAACTCTTCAAATGTCTGCTTGTTTTGACTTTCATTGACCTGTAGTGCTTTCCCGACAGAAGGAGCTGGAAGAGATCCGAAAGGACCCTGCCTGCTCTGGAGCTCGGTCGCGTTGCCAAGTCCTCAATAGTAGGTAGCGTGATGTCGACAATCCATTCAGCGGTTTTGATTGTCCGTTACAGTTGGAGTTTGTCCTTTTTTGTGGTGGCCCCAAACCAGACTGTAATGAGGTACACAGTACTGATTGGATGAGCGCTGTGCAGAACTGTCTCAGCAGCTTTTGTGACAGGCTGTGTTTCCTCAGAAGAAGCAAGAACTACATCTTTTGCTGGGCTTTTTTGAGGATGGAGTTGATGTTTGTCTCACACTTCAAGTCCTCTGAGATTGTAATTCCCAAGAACATGAAGGTCTCAATGGTTGACACAAGACAGTTGGACAGTGACAGGGGCAGCTGTGGTGAAGGATGCCTCCTGAAGTCCCCAATCATCTCTGCAGTCTTTCGTGTTCAATGGCAGGTCGTGTTGACCTCACCAATGCTCCAGTCTCGGCACTTCCTGTTGATACGTAGACTCGTCCCTGTCTTTGATGAGGCCGATGACCATGGTGTCATCTGCGAACTTCAGGAGTTTGACAGTGGGACGCTACGAGGTGCATTCATTCGTGTAGAGCGAGAAGAGGACACAACCCTGGGGTGACTCGGTGCTGATAGTGCGTGTGGATGAGGTGGTGTCCCCCAGCCTCATCTACTGTTTTCTGGCTGTTAGGAAGTTGTAGATCCACCTTGAGATGGCAGGTGAGACGCTGAGCTGGAGAAGTTTGGAGTAGTGGAGTTCAGGGATGATGGTGTTAAATGCAGACCTGAAGTCCACGAACAGGATCCTCGCATAAGTACCCTTGCTGTCAATATGTTCAAGGATGAAGTGCAGACCCATGTTGATGGCATCATCCGCAGACCTGTTAGCTGGATAGGCAAACTGCAGTGGGTCCAGCTGGGGACCTGTGACAATCTTGAGGTGGTTCAGCGCAAGGTATTCAAAGGACTTCATGACCACAGATTTCAAGGCATTAGGCCATTAGGTATTAAGACCTGAGACTGCTGCTTTTTTTGGGACCGGTATAATGGTGGAATGTTTGAAGCAGGTTGGTACTTCACACAGTTGTAGAGACCTGTTGAAGATCTTTGTGAAGACAGGAGCAAGTTGGTCTGCACAGACTTTGAGGCCGGATGGGGACACAAGGTCTGGGCATGATGCTTTGTTGAACTTTTGTTATTTGAAGATCTGTCTAACGTCGCTTTTGTGGAAGGTGGTGCGGCTTGGTGGGTGTGTGGTGTGGAATTGTCCAATTCAAATCTGAAGTAAAAGCTATTTAGGTTGTCGGCGAACCCCCGCTTGTTTTCCACCGGGGAAGAATGTCGCTTCTAATTAGTGAGTGATTGTAATCCGTGTCAAACTGATGTGGAGTCATTAGCACTGAGATGTTTTCCCAGTTTAACTGCATATCCCAAGACACTACAAAGGCAAGATATGTCATACTCAAAGTGATAAACTATTGTTTTCAGCAATTAATCATTAACCTAGAAATTGAGGCCTGCAGCAAGTGAACACTTTTCTAGTTCTCAAGAAGACAGAGGATTCGGGGGAGATATTGGTGATGTTCTTCAGGGGAGCGGGAGAAGATGAGAATTTCATCCAAACAAAAGCAAACCAGTTGAGCATGTCACAGAGGACATTGTTGATGAAGGTATCCAAAACTGTTAGAGTGTTGGTTAACCCAAAGGGCATGACAAGGTATTCAATGTCCAAGAGGGGTATTGAAAGCAGTTTTCCATTTGTGCCCTTCTCTAATATGGATGAGACGGTATTTCTTGCGTAGATCCAATTTGGTGAATATCTGGCCGTTGAAGAGGGGTTGAAATTAAAGGTAATAAGGGACACGGGAGATTTATTTTTATTATTTTACTAATGTTGATCCTTGGAAGTTGATGCAGGGGCGGAGAGTGGTATCTATATTTTCACCCAAAAAGAATCCAGCTCCCATGGAGGAAGAAGCGAACTGGATAAGTCCAGAAGGAAGGGACTCAGGGTTATAGTTTTCCATAGATTTCTCAGGGCGAGAGATATTGAAGAGGGTGGTCAAACACTTTTTTTTTAAGTTCAGACTAAAAGGTTTCGAAAGAAGCATGTACAGGGGAAGAATCAAGGGTTGTCGATCAAAAATAAGTGTGCAATTTAAAATAAATTGGTCACATGAACCCAGGTCCCCGAGCAGGATTTGGGAGGAGGGACGTGATGCTCTTTTTCGGAGATGAGGCATTGGTTGGAGGCCGCAGGCTTGGAAGGAATACTCACAGGTGGGCTGTCTGATTGCATATGGGAGGATATGAACAATACTTGCTAGGAGAGGGTTGTAAAGAGTAAATTATTTCACAGAGATCCTGGTCTTGTCTGTCAATGAAGCCTTGGAGAGCAAGTGCTTTTCCCAATATCTCCAGGGTTGTTGAATCCATGTTGGCCAGAGTATTCTGTCATGACTAGTAATTATAAGATGTAGGACTGGACCCAAAAACAGGATGAGGTTGAGGCAGTTAATAAGTGGTTAATTAAGTATTGCTCAGGAGGTAGGCATCCGAGGGGTGATAGTGGTCCGAAAGAACAAAGAAAGTTTAAACACAGTAGCATGGGAACAATTAATAGCATGGCAACATGGCTGGATGGAGAGTGAGGCGGGAGACAGGGAAGGAGCACTCTGGAGAGAAGAACACAAAGGGGGTAATTACAATTATTATTATTCTTTTAAAACAGCTACCAGTGTATAACTGTGTAGCGGTGGGGGAGAGTGTGGCTCGACAACATAGGAGGGTGGTGTGTAGGATGACTCTAGGAGCAGGTCGGACGATTAAGAAGACAAAGGTAGAGCAGAGAATCAGGTGGTAAAGTTGGGAACGGAAGAATGTTGTGTGGCCTTTCAAAAAGAGGTGAGACAGGCTCTAGATGGTCAGGAAGAGCTCCCAGAAGACTGGAATACTACTGATGAGGTATTCAGAGAAGCAGGCAGGAGAGAACTTGGGGTGTCTTCTGGTAGGAAAGGGGAGAAGGAGACGGTGGTGGAATCCCAAAATACAGGAAGTCATCCAAGAAAAGAGATTAGCGAAGAAGAAGTGGGACAAGGAGATGACTGAGGAGAGATGTAAGGAATACATTGAAATGCGCCAGAGCGCAAAAGTAGAAGTGGCGAAGGCTAAACAAGAGGCATATGTCGACATGTACTCCAGGTTGGATACGAAAGAAAGAGAAAAGGATCTCTACAGGTTGGCCAGACAGACGGATAGAGATGGGAAGGATGTGCAGCAAGTAAAAGTGATGAAGGATAGCGATGGAAATATGTTGACTGGTGCAAGTGGTGTGCTAAGTAGATGGGAAGAGTAGGAGTATGATACTGCATGCACAAGTCTTGTGTGGTGGAGAAATATGTTAGAATAGTACAGGACATGTATGAGGGCAGCAGAACAGCGGTGGGATGTGCCGTCGGTGTGTCAAAAGAATTTAAGGTGGAAGTGAGACGCATCAGGGTTCCGCACTGAGCCCCTTCCTGTTTGCGATAGTAATGGATAGGCTGACGGACGTGGTTAGCCTGGAATCCCCTTGGACCATGATGCTCGCAGATGATATTGTGATGTGCAGTGAAAGCAAGGAGCAGGCGGAGTAACAATTAGAAAGATGGAGGTACGCACTGGAAAGGAGAGGAAGGAAGATGAGTAAAACAGAATATATGTGCGTGAATGAGAGGGGCGGAGGAGGAGTTAGAGTGAAGCTCCAGGGAGAAGGGATAGCAAGGGTGGACGACTTCAAATACTTGGGGTTAACAATACAGAGCAATAGTGTGTGTGGTAAGGAAGTGTAGAAACTGGTCCAAGCAGGTTGGAACAGCTAGGGGAAGGTGACTGGTGTGTTATGTGACAGAAAAGACTATGCTAGGATGGAGGGAAAAGTTTATAAAACAGTGGTGAGGCCAGCCATGATGTACGGATTAAAGACAGTGGCATTGAAGAGACAAGAAGCAGAGCTGAAGGTGGCAGAAATGAAGATGTTGAGGTTCTCTCTGGAGTGAGCAGGTTGGATAGGATAAGAAATTGGCTCATTAGAGTGAGTATTTTGGTAGAAGGGTGCTGAGGATGGAGCTCTCAGACAAAAGAGCAAGAGGAAGACCAAAGAGAAGGTTGATGGATGTGGTGAGGGAAGACCTGAGAGCAGTTGGTGTTCGAGAGGAAGATGCAGGAGAAAGGCTTATGTGGAAAAAGATGACACACTGTGGCGACCCCTCACAGGATAAGCCGGAAGGAAAAGAAGAAGGCTAAAAGAAACATTTTCAAAAATTTGAAAATGCACAAGATGTTTTGTTGTGTGGGGAGGTACAATTTTCCACAATATTTGATGATTTCTTAACACTTAAGTAGTGTAGCTTTTGTGATGTATTGGTGGAGAGAGACAGATTAATTCACCTTGCATACACTCAGCAATGTATCCAGTTTCCTCATTAAGGATGAGATGCACTCAGAAAAGCTAGACTGGAAGAGGATGCAAAAGACTCGACCAGAAAAGCTGGGGATCTGAGAGAGCTGGTAGAGAAACCTGTCATGAAAAAAAAAAAAACAGCAACAAGACACATGTTAAATTTTAGCACTACATTGTCAGTACAATGGCATTAACTCACTGTTCAGGTTTATCCAGAGGTTTAGCTTTGTCCTTCTCTTTAGTGGATTTAATGTGTTTTTGAATCTTGTCCAATTCCTCTGGCAAGGCCTTCTGCAGAATACACATCAGTGACTCAATCCCCAGACTTACATAGTTAATAAAAATGTACTTTTTTTCCATAAGTGCTCATTTTATCCACCCATCTACCCATTTTCAATATTCCTGGTTGTTTTTAAAGTCAGAGATGAACAGGAGTCTCTCCCGGCTGACTATTAAGGTCACTGCCTCTTAACAAACGTCAGCTTGTCTAATTATCAATAGAGAATATAAAACTGGGAAAGAAATAGATAGGTAAGTGGGTAAACAGATAGATGGATAGATGGATAGATATATGTAACTCACATTTTCAAAAAGCGCCTGGAGGGTCTCAAGGTCAACTATTGTATTGTCCAACTTTAAGATGGCTGCAGGAAAATGCAAGCAAATAGAATTGAAACACAACTGCAACCCATCCAAATCAAATAAAACTCACCATGCTGAATGTCTTTCATATCAAGGTGGAGCGAAGACATAAGGATTCCTACAGCTTGAGATCGTTTGTTGCTCAGGAGCTTGACAACCTAGGAGAAGCAGAAGCTATGTGGTTTTTATAAGACAGGCGTTGGTTTTTCAGAATTGAAATATAATAATCTCTGGCTTTGATGCATTAACATTTAGTATTGTGATGTGTTATTTTGAACTTTAGAATTCAAAATATGCTATTACTTGATGTTAAAAGAGTCATGATTATTTTTTTTTTTTGTTGGTTTGTTTATTTTGCAAAGAGTGAAAATTCTTTTGGGCTGGCAATGGACACATGGCATTGAGGTATCCAGTAAAGAAGGGCGCCATTTGTTTTTTTTTTTTTTTTTTACCCAGAAGTCATTTTGTGATAGTTTAACGCTCAAATTAGTATTTTGTATGCATATTAATATCTGTTTTGCCCATGCACCAAAATAATTAAATCAATAAATAAAATGAAAAATTATTTCCTATTATGTCTGGAAATCCTTAAATGTCTGTCAGCGGTACGCAGCAAGGGATTGGACCCAAATGCAGGAATCCCAGGCAAAGACATCAAGTTGAGAGTGGTTTTATTACAAACTGAGGTCATACACAGCTCAGCTGTCCGAGAAGGCAGAGGCACAAAAACGCGGGGCTCCAGGCAAGCTCCAAAAACATGAAATGCAAGGTCCGATAACTTCAAGGCAAAAGTTGGGAACATGAACAAAAAACAACATAACTATGATGGCACAGTATCGCTGTAATGCAGGGAAGCACTACCAAAACGCTTGTAACACAACGAACTGGCAAATATAGATGACACACTCAAGGCTTAAATGCCTGGTCAAATTAGCAACCAATGCGGCGCAGCTGTGGGACTGCAGACAGAGGCGGCAGCACCCAGGGCAGAGGCTTGGCCACGCCCCTGACAATGTCAGTGGACCTCTTTTCATTTCATTCCATTAAAACACACAATTGAGAAAATCCTGACATCAGGAAGCAGTCCACCTTTCTTTATCCATCAACAACATAGAAACAGAATCAGAATCAGATTTATTGGCCAAGTATGTAACAACACACAAGGAATTTGTCTCTGGCAGTCGCTGCCACCCTGGTACGACATTTATGTTGAGTACAGAGAAGAACAAACGAACAAGTACAAAGAACAATATACATTCAATGAATAGGAAGTATTCCTCAAAAGAGTCACAGTTGTGTAAGATGCAGTCTTCGAGCATTTAGAGCAGTTCAGAGTGCATCAATACCCCACATTATGTTGAGCTTATCCAGCGTTCCCTTACCCGTTCACGGTTCACCGTAATAGACTAGTGCAATGACAATTGTGTAAAGGATGCAGTTCAAAGTGATGAATTGTGCGATAGTCTACAAAATATATTACTAATACTGACTGGAGCAGCAGGATGTGAGTGAGTGTCCTGAAAAGGCAAAAGGCAGAAAAATAGTAGGTTCGCTGATCAAGAATTTAATGACGTAAATGCCAAAGGGAAAAACTGTTTCAATGCCTGCTAGTTTTGATTTGCATGGAGTGGTACCGCCTACCCAGCTGAAGATAGCTGGAAGAGCTGGTGGCCAGAATGTGGAGGGTCCGAAAGGATCCTTCCCACTTTGGTCCTAGTTCGAGTGGCGTGCAAGTCTTCAAGAGTGGGTAGGGTGATGCAGACAATTTGCTCAGCGGTTTTGATTGTTGTTGTCAGTTGCAGTCGGAGTTTGTCATTTTTTCTGGCAGCCTCAAACCAGACTGTGATGGAGGTACGCAGTACTGATTCGATGACCACTATGTAGAACTGTTTCAGCAGCTCTTGTGACAGGCCGCGCTCCCACAGAAGCCACAGAAAGTGCATCATTTGCTGGTTTGCTTCTGTGCCCTCAATTACTTTGTGATTTTTTTTTTTTTTTTTTTCACAGAGTAAATGCAACATTTGAGCACCATCACCAGCAGTGATGCTGCGATTGACAAAAACAGGTGTAGCGTATATTGGTTGAAATAACTATTTAATTATTCTGGAAAAAGATATGAAGGAAGGTAAACACCTGTGTGCACTTCTGGGTTGGTCCAATTTACGCTTTAAGGGAAAATCAAAGTCATAGATACTTCCCATTTTACATGTATAAATTATAGAAGAAAGCAACAACAAACCTTTAATTAGTCTCGCAATCTAAAGGTTACTTACTACATTTTGTGAAACACAGGCTCTAGATGACAGAGGCTTACTTAAGATCAACAGACACAAAACCCAACCAAGAAAGGAATACTGTATTATAGCATATTTATTGATATCTACACTGCACAAGCCAGTGCAATCTGTAGCCCGGTCCCAAACCCGGATAAATGCAGAGGGTTGCGTCAGGAAGGCGATCCAGCTTCAAACGTTGTCCAAACAAATATGAGCATTCATCTAAAAAAAGTCCCGTAACGTATCGGTCGTGGCCCGAGTTCACAACGTCCGCCCGAGCACCATTAACCAGCTGGGCATCGGTGAAAATTCAGCTACTGCGGGTCAAAGGGGAAAAAAAAAAGAGTAGGAAAGTGGATACTTTGGCAGACGAAGAAGGGCATTGCAAAGAGCCTACAACTGAGTGTAGGGACTTTGAATGTTGGGACTATGACAGGAACTGCACAGGAGTCAGTTCACGTGATGATTAGGAAAAAGGTTGATATATTGTGCATCCAATAGAGCAGGTGGAAAGATAGTAAGGCAAGAGGTTCAGGGACATGGTTTAAATGAGTTTACCATGGAGTAGATGGGAAGGGAAATGGAGTAAGGGTTATTTTAAAGGAAGAGCTGGATAAGAATGTCTTGGAGGTGAAAAGCATATCTGTTTGATTAATGGGGCTTAAACGTGAAATTGATGGTGTGATGTATAATGTAATTGGTGGCTATTCCCCAAGGTAGGATGTCACCAAGATTTGACAGACAAATTCTGGAAGGAAAGAGATGAATTAGTTCTGAGCATCTCAGACGGAGAGAATTGGTGCAGATTGTAATGGACGTGTTGGTGAAGGAAACAGGGCCAAAAAGAACTGATGGGGAAGTATGGGATCCAGGAAAGGAACTTTGGGGGATGGATGGTGGTGGATTTTGCAAAAATGATTGAAATGGCAGTAGTGAACACTTTTTCCCCCCAGAGGAGGAGGAACAGGAAGACGCCATAGGATAAATGTATACCTGTTTGGCCTTGGACTTGGTGATTGTGTCCGAGAGTGGCTGTTTTTTCTCCTTCATGGCTGTTTT
The DNA here is from genome assembly GCF_019802595.1 of Syngnathoides biaculeatus. Lineage (NCBI taxonomy): Eukaryota > Metazoa > Chordata > Actinopteri > Syngnathiformes > Syngnathidae > Syngnathoides > Syngnathoides biaculeatus. The sequence continues at coordinate 5,000,011 of NC_084661.1, forward strand.
GGAAAACAACTCCACAAACTCCTCAAAGTCCACATCAGGCTCCTCTACTGTCTCCCACACAGATGCAGAGGATATCTCCCTGATAAATATGAAAAAAGATGAATATGCTCTGTTGCTTTTAAACTACATCCTTGTTATGTGATGAGTCACACCGATGTCATTATAGTGGAAACATTAATTCCAATGTCTGAAAGGAGTACAAGATTCAAAAATATTTTTGGGTCAAATGTACCCCTAAAAAATTAAGTTTTTGTTTTAATGTTATTATATCTGGACTTGCTGAGCATCTGGAGGATTAAAACTTCAGTTTGGTTTGAAAAGCCAAACAAGGATTAAAACTAAAGTTTTGTTTGAAAAGCCAAACAAAACGACCCCAAGAGTAACAAGGAGGTCACAAAAGAACATCAAACAACATCTGAAGACCTGCAGATCTGCAGCACTTGGTGGCCTCAGTTCAGGTGAGTCAGAATCAGAATCGGCTTTAATGGCCAAGTACGTAAACACACGAGGAATTTGTCTCCGGCAGTCGGTGCCGCCCTGCTAAACAGATACTTCCCAACCCAAAATAATTTTTTAATCTTTTACTCCTTTGAGACATTGGACTTCAGAGTTTTGGCCTTGTTCATTTTTGTTGTGGTTTGTAATGCCGCCAATGTAGTGTGTAATTGAGGAAAATGCAATGAGGCCATGACAACCTCACTATAACATAGAGAATCCACTGAAGTCAATACACATAACATACACTTCCAAATTGTTTTTTAAAGCTTATTCTTCAGTTCACCAAACTATTCAGTGTCTTTTATAGATCCTTATGTTGTCAATATAAAATAAATAATATATGTGTATATATTAAATAATATATATATATATATATATAATAAATGTATGGCATATAAAAAAATCTGTCTGAAAATGTACATCTGTATATGTATTGCACCACAAAAAGTTTTACCCTATTATTTTTTTCTGCCATTTTGAAAATTATTTTTACTTGACTGCAAATTAATCAGTTTGACCCGCAACATAAAATAGTAGAATTCCTACAAAGTAATCGCAAAGCTGAAAGTGCTGTGTTTTTGTATACTACTTATTGACAGAAACATAGGCTCTTTGCCCCATCATGATTTGTTTTTTTTTTTCCATATCTGTCTCACACAGAGGTTTCAAATCATCAAACCAATTTTCATATCACTCACAGGCAACCAAAGGAAATACAAAATGCAGTTTTCCAATTCATTTTCGGCAAAAAAAAAAAAAAAAATCCAAACCTTTCTGAGCGTGATAAAGTCAATATTATTAACCACAAAATTGGGAAAGGTGAATCTGGAAAAGGTTATAAAGATATTTCCAAGGCTTTTGGGGTCCAGGGAGCCACTGTCAGAGCCATTATCCAAAATGGATAAAACTGGGAACAGTGGCAAACCTTCCCAGGAGTGGTTAACCAACTAAAACGACGCCAGGAGTAAAAGGCAGGTCACGTAAGAACCTCAAACAACATCTAAAGACCTGCAGGCCTTGCTGGCCTCAGTTAAGGTTAATCAGAATCAGAAAAGGATTTAATGGCCAAGTATGTAAAAACACACAAGGAATTTGTCTCCGGCAGTAGGTGCTTCCCTGGCACAACATTCATGTTGAGTACTGAGAAGAAGAACAAACTAACGAGAAAAAAGAACAATAGACATTCACTTACTACAAAACTATTCCTTTCGTGTTCATGATGCTACCATAAGAAAGAGGCCGGCCAAAAAAGTTTGATGATTTGAAACCTTTGTGTGTGATGGATATCCAAAAAACAAAAAGAAATCAGGAGGGGGCAAATACATTTTCACAGCACAGCATAAAACACCACTTTACTTTTGTGTTTCATGATAGAGGGTAGTGGTGAACTCATATGTTTTGAAAGAAATAATCCTTTTGTGACGTGTTTTTTTCGGACACCAAAAAGGTTCATTGGTGACCTGCCACATAACAGGTTTAAGATGTTACTTAAAAAATCATGGTGAAGTTGTAAAGTGTTAGCCTCACAGTTCTGAGGACTGGGAATCAAATCCCATCCCTGCCTGTGTTGAGTTGTCATGTTCTCTTGAGTGGGTTTTCTCCGAAAACTCTAATTTCCTCCCACATCCCAAAAACATGCGGTAATTGGAGACTCTAAATTGACGTTGATGGTGTGATTGAGTGGGATTGTTGTCTGTCTCTATGTGCCCTGCAATTGGCTGGCAACTAGTTCAGGTTGTGCCTTGCCTCCTGCCCGATGACAGCTGTGATTGGCTCCCGCAACCCTTGGAGGATAAGGCTCAGAAAATTGATGGATGGATAGATAGCATTATATGTGATGGTACGGTTGTGCAACTGGTTTCAGTGTTGGCCTCATATTTCTGATAAAAAGGGTCCAAATCCTGGCCCTGCCTGTATGAAGTTTGCATGTTCTCCCCATGCTTGTGTGGGTTTTCTCTGGGTACTCCAGTTTCCTCTCACATCCCAAAAACATGCATACATAATTGTAGGCTCTAAATTTCCCTTAGGTGCGACTGTTGTTTGTCTCTATGTATCTTTCAATTAGCTGGCAACTAGTTCAGGGTGTACCCTGGCTCCTGGCTGCAGGCATACGCTCTAGCACTAGTGAGGTTAGGCGGCTCCGAAATTGGCTAGATAATATTATGTTTTGATTAAATTTTGAAAATTAGAACAACTTGGAAGTGAGCCAGGATCAGAGAATAAACCGTGTGAGCTGTTCCACTGTGTCTTGTTTTCAGTTTGTACAATTACCACAGGGACTATAGCCATTTACTTTTTAGTGTGCAACTGGATTCTGGTCCAGTATAGTGGCTTCATTGGTCTGGGAGGTTCCACCACTGCTTTCTTGGGTGGTATTTCCTGTTCGAGGCCCATACTGTATAGGCCCAGAGGCAGAGGATGAGGCAAGGAGGCGAGAGCTGCTGGGGGAGCTGCAGCAACACAGATCACTCCAGGAGGCGGAGGGGCTCGGGGAGGCCCACAACGATGGGCCGGAGGTGCACTGGTCCCACCATGGACTGGAGAAGAATGCAAGGGAGCAACACTTCCAGGGAGAGGAGGAGGTACGGGAGCTGGTCCACCATGGAGAAGAGGAGAAGGTGTTGGAAGTTGTTCACCAGGGAGAGGAGAGTGAAGTGAAGTAGGTCCTCCAGGAAGAGGCGGATGAGGTGGGAGTAGAGCAACACCACCAGGTAGAGGAGGAGGTAGGGGTGGAGCCACACCACCAGGTAGAGGAGGAGGTGGGGGTGGAGCAGGTCCAACAGGCAGAGGAGGAGGTGGTGGTGGAGCAAGTCCACCAGGCAGAGGAGGAGGGGGTGGCGGAGCAGGTCTTCCAGGGAGAGGTGGAGGAGGAGGGAGTGGAGCAACACCACCAGGTAGAGGAGCAGGTGGTGGTGGAGCTGGTCCATCCTGAAAAGTTGGAGGGGGTGGGAGTGGAGCAAGTCCAGCAGGGAGAGGAGGAGGAGGAGGTGGTGGTTGTGGTGGTTTTGAACTGACTGGTAAAGATTGAAGAGGTGGCAGTAAAAGTCCTCCTGGAAGTGCAGGCAGGGGTTGCTGTTGACACAAACAATGGCAAAATGAGGGTTGCTGGAAATCATTGATTCCAACTGGCTCACTGTAAGGCACATTAAACTTAAAGGTATCATTCATTGGTGACGTTTGCACAGACTTGGCCTCCAGGGAGCCCAGAAAGTGATCTGCTTCAGTTTGAAAGTGAGCATCACACACTGGTCTCAAAAGGCCTTTCTCTCCTTCATCGTCCTCGTCTGTTTTCATGTCTCTCTCCAGCAGATGAGGTTGTCGCTCTAGCTCAGCAATCTTTGTCCTGAGATCTTCAATGGTTTGCTCCAGTTGTAGGATAACATCAATGTGCTTTTCCTTCAGTTTCACTGTTTTCAGAAAAACCTCGTCCTACAAACAGAGATAAAAAATTCTAATCAAAAAATAAATCAGCCATTGATGCGCTCCCTTAAGATTTCTTTATACTCCGACTGCGCTGCTGTCACTGCAGCTATAACGTGCACAATTTTCCTTTATACTTGAATGCAACTCCATATGTGCAGTTTTGAAAATATATTACAGTTCTTCTGCAAGTTGGTGGTGTTGCTATGGTTGGTATTATCTAGGAAACCACAGAGTGGAGTGTGTGCTGCATTATTTGGCCATTTCCAGGAGCATATTTTACTTTCCTCACAAGGAAAAAAGCAATAACAATGGCAACCGCGGAACCGTGTCTGCTAGAACAAATGGACCTATGTGACCAGATGATACATTTAATTATGCTGCAAAATCGATCAAAAAAGTGGCAGCGTAGGCAGCATGTGGAACAGAGGAACGCTGAGTACGTCATCACAGCATGTGACCAAAACGGACCAATCACAAGATGATCTCTGTTGCATTAAACGCCCAACAACAATATTTTTCCCTGAGGCCCCGTAGCTCAGAGGTTAGAGCACTGGTTTGGTAAACCAGGGGTTGTGGGTTCGTATCCCACTGGGACCTCTTCTCCCTGAGAAGGGTTGTGTCAGGAAGGGCATCCACTGTAAAAATTGTGCCAAACATATATATGCGTCCATCTGAGATGACATGCTGTGGCGAACCCGAAAGGGACAAGCCGAAAGAAACACACACAGCAATATTTTTCCCTGTGAGGCAGAGGGGCTGCATTGGGCCGCAATTGGTTACCTGATTCAATGTGGGCGTTGTTGGCAGCGCAAACACGGGAGTATAAAGAGGCGTTTATGCTTAAGGAGCACTTCTGTGTGACAAGCTGAATGTTCCATCTGCAATAGATACCTTTCACGTGACGCCATGAGTCACATGACTTTTGTTTACGACGCCCACTGAATGGCAAAACTACAATACAACACACGTTTTTAGTGATCTTTTTGTGAATATTGGCTTACTTATAAGTGTTTTACAGCCTTTTTATCATGGTATTTCATTGTGTATGGTTTGTGTATTGGTTTATGATTGTAGGAACAGACAGAAAATGGGGTCTGACACTTCAGGCATTGTTTACCTTATGCTGGGCATTCCGGTAATTTACTGTGGTATCCTCTACACTTTTTACATATCTTTACGGAGGTCTTTGGGCTGTCAATATGCCTACTAGCACCCGCAGTGAAACTTTGCTTTCCAGGTTTGCGGTGGATAACGCGAACCTCGTGGTTGTCGCTTGCCACAGCCTTTAGCTGCACTTTTGCTAACTCATGGGAGCAGGCTATGCCAATAGCATTTTTCGAGCGTGAGCGCCTGGCTGAGTAACTTTTCGTGCACACTCGGTGAATTGGTATCGAAAAGTATACGGTCTCTGACCATCTCGTCGCTGTTTGTGTAGTTACAGTCTTTAACCAACAGCTTGAGTTCTGTCACAAAGTGCTCAAATGACTCACGGTTACCTTGTGCCTTCTCGTGAAACTTATATCTAGCAAATACGTGTATGGGGTTAGCTTTTGGAGTGAGGTAATCAGAGAATTTTTTGTAATAAGTTTTTAGCAACTTATCTTTGTCTCCGGTCAGTGTCCACGTATAGTTAGTTGCTATAGTTATAGTTTTACCATGTGACTACATCTGGGGCACCTGGCCATGTTGGATGGGTTCACTATAATGACGCCCCGTTCACTGGAATGCTTTTCCATATAGACCAGAGTTACACAAATGTTCGTACAACTGTTAAAATTGCATTACTGTTAAGTGTGCTTTGATCGACAATATCGACCCATATGCCTTGGAGAAACACAAATGGAGCACACAACTGTGGGTGTCGGTAACATCGTCCACGATTTCCTCTTCTCAACAAGCGCCTGTACTGTGGACCAACTAAAGATTTACAAAGGTCTAGAGGCCTACAACCAATTCATCAATGGCTGGGTTCGTGATGCGGCGTTATCTTCTGTAAGCACAGTCCTAAGGTTAGTGTACCGCACAATGCAATTGAAATATGTACCACGTGATTAAAGTCAGCATGTGTTGTGTTAAATTATGTTGATTATACCAACGAAAGAGGTGTAGATTATTATTTTCACTATGGGACAATATGGGACAGCCACAGTTGTCGCCCTTTGGTTGCTAACTGCTCCGTTTTCTTGCACTGGTTCTTGATCACAGCTGGCAGTTGAAAGAAAGAAACATTACAAAGCCCATTTGAGCAACCGATAACATCGCAGCGCGCCCCCATTCATACGCCTTTCTGAAATGATTCCTGCTTAGTTACGTGTGTTTACGTGAATTCACCAAACCAAGATTGCGCCCGCATTCTAAGTCGAAAGGTGTGTGACGTCAGTCAAAACAGTCCATTCCTTATATCCCATCCTTTATCGCCGATCCATAGCAGAAGGAAACTGCACTTTTCCTCTTGAGGTCTGTTTTTAAGCGGTCCCGTGAACATGAGTTCGGCGTGTTGCTTGAATCTCCGCCACGCATCTGGTAGATTGGATGAGTTGGAACACCGAAAGTCTCCTCGTTGTCTCGTTTTTTTTTCCATAAGTTTGGTTTTTTTTCCCCCCTGAGTCATCTTTTTTTCTCCCCCCCAAGCCCGTAGTTATACTACCAGCACTTGGACACCATGTTATGATCTTACTGTCGTGTTAATGAATAACGTAGACGTGAGTCCAACTGTACTTTTTAACGTCGGTGATATTTATTTTGCTTTTCCCCCGACAACATCTCTAGCTTACTTCCTTATCGTCCTGTCTCGTCGCGCCCCGCCAACGTCGCCACAATCACAATTACAACACACCTGGTATATACGAGAGGTATTATAGCTCAATCTAATAATAACGACGCAATACTTGCTCTCGAGTTTCACATGTTGCTTCTTTCTCTATTCCTCACTCCCCCAGAAGTGCCTCAATCACCTCTGGTTACAGTATTCGTTTGTCAAAGGACTTACAAGATAAGAGATCAAACGATAATCGTAACCAAAACATTACAGTATACACGTATCGCGTCCTAACCATGATATGTAGACACGATCTTGCCGCATAAAATGGCGTTGTAAACAAAAAATACGTCATCAGCGTGACGTCAATGAAAAGTATCTATTGTGTCCTTTTATTCCACAGGAAATAAGGAATAAGTCATACAAAATATCCTGGACAGTAGTGTCAGTAGTCATCAAAGAGTAAGTATGAAGACCACATTGAGTAGTAACTGAACCAAAGTCTACACTACCAATGGCTTTCAAGTGACTTACTTGAATATCTTGGTTCTCATTTGGTTGTTGTCTCCAATCCATGATGCCTGTATGATGTTCTGAAGAAATGAAGAAACAATGGGTTCCAACATAATTCACTACAGTACAATCGGTACATGAACCCTTCAAATGACACAGATTAGTGTAAATGTTTAGTGTGCATCAAAATATCATGTATGCAAATCAATACATCAATTTTCCATACCACTTATCCCTACAAAAGTCACAGCTATCTTCTTGAGTGTGAGAATTTGCCTCTCACACTGCCAAGAAAATAACCCTTTTTGGTCACAGATATATACTCCAGGCACATACAGTTAAAGCCAGATGTTTACATACACTGTGCAAAAACATATTTGATGTTTTGTCTCACTGTCTGAAGTGAAATCAGACGAAATGTCTCCTGTGTCAGGTCAATCGGGATCACCAAAATTATTCATTTTTTAAATGCCACAAAAATGAAAGAGAGGATTTCTAAGAGAATTATTTTCTTTGAGGTCAAAAGTTTTCAGAGATTTCCTTATCATTGAGTAGCATTTCCTTTTAACTGCATGACTTGCGTCAAGTGTTTTGGGTAACCTTCTACAAGCTTCTGAGAGTACTCTGCTGGAATCCTGGTCCATTCCTCCTGACAGAACTGGTGTAAATGAGTCAGGTTTATAGGTTACCTTGCTCGGGCGCACATTTTCAAAGATGCCCACACATTTTCAGATCAGGGCTTTGTGGAGGCAACTCCAAGAGACTTACTTTGTTATCCTCAAGCCAATATTAAACATTTTGCCAGTATCATAAGGGTTATTGTCTTTCTTCATTATGCCATCGATTTTATGAAAAGCTCCAGTTCCTGCTGCAGTAAAACAGCCGCACAGCATGATGCCACATGCCACCTCCATGCTTCAGCATTCGTTGCCGCCTCAGTATGACATTCATATTGAGTATTCAGAAGAAGAACAAACTAACAAGAATGAAGAACAATAGACATTCAATTAATAAGAAACAATTCCTTACAAGAGTCACGGTTGTGCAAAGATGCAGAGTCTTCTAGCATTTATAGCAGGTAGAGTGTCAGGGGTTTATCCAGGCCATTGCCCTGGGGGCAGCTGGCCTACGGCAGCCTCTGGCAGGAGCTCCACACCTGCACCTTATTGACGCTAATTAGGCCATACATATAAGCCTTGTTTTTCATTCTCAATTGGCAGTTCGTTGTGCTTGAGACTGCATTATTCACCATGAGTTATACAACCTTCTTGTTACGTATTCACCTCGTTGTCATGTCCAATGTTCCTGTGCCGTCACAGCTAAGTCAAGTCTTTTTTTTTTTTCTTTTGCCGAGAAGTAATCTGACCTCGTGTTGATGTTTTTGGAACTTTCCTGTTGCCACGTGTTATTGTGCCTCTGTATGACCTCTGCCTGGAAAAAAAACCCCTCAACATCATGTCACTGTCGCTGAAACCTCATTTGGGTCCAACCCCATGTTGTCTGCTCGTGACAGTAGAATGGGTCAATGCCCCACATTATGTTGAGCGTGCCCTTACCCGTTTGCGGTTCACCGTTATAGACCAGTGCAATGTAAAGTGACATATTGTGCCATTGTCTACAGTATATATTACTAATACTGATTGGACCAGCAGGATGTGAGGGTATGTCCCAACCACCACGCAAGGCAAAAAATAGTAGGTTCGCTGATCAAGAATTTAATGACTTAATTGAAAGAGGGGAAAAAACAGTTTGAATGCTTGCTAGTTTTGATTTGCATGGATTGGAAGAGCCTACCCCATGGAAGGAGCTGGAAGAGCTGGTGGCTGGGATGTGGAGGGTCCAACCCGCCCTGGTCCTAGTTTCTGTGGCATGCAGTCTTCAAGGGTGGGTAGGGTGGTGCCGACGATGTGTTCGGCAGTTTTAATTGTCTGCTGCAGTTGCAGTTTGTCCTTTTTTGTGGCAGCCCCAAACTAGACTGTGATGGAAGTCGGTTGGTTTCTTTCGGCGTCGCCACAGCGTGTCATCTCAGATGAACGCACATATATGTTTGGCACAATTTTTTACGCCGGATGCCGTTCCTGACGCAACCCTTCTCAGGGAGTGGAGGCCCCAGTGGGATACGAACCCACAACCCCTGGTTTACCAAACTGTCTCAGCAGCTCTTGTGGCAGGCCATGCTTCCTCAGAAGCCACAAGAAGTACATCCTTCGGTGGGCTGTTTTGAGGACTTCAGGTACTGTGAGATTCGTTCCCAAGAACCCGAAGTTCTCAACGGTTGACACAAGACAGTAGCACAGCGTGAGGGGCAGGTGTGGTGACACTGAGCAGGAGAAGCTTGGAGGAGAGCAGTTCAGGGATGATGGTATTAAACACAGAACAGGATCCTTGCATAGGTTCCTTCGCTGTTGAGATGTTCAATGATGAAATGCTGAAATTGACGCTATAATCCACAGACCTATTAGCTCGTTACTCAAACTGCAGTGGGTCCAGATTGGGACCTGTGACGCTCTTGAAGTGGTCCAACACAGGGCGTTCAAAGAACTTCATGACCACAGATGTCAAGGCAACAGGCCTGTTGTCATTAAGACTTGAGCCTGCTGCTTTTTTTTGGACCAGTATGATGGTGAAGCATTTGAAGCAAGTTGCTACCAGTTCAGTGTGTACCCTGCCTGTCAAGCAGGAAGGGGTGCTGAAACAATCCAAGCACACACACCCCTCACCGTCTTGATGCCCCTCCTTCCATTGCATTACAGTAACATCATCAAGTGAACAAGCCACCCCCCCCCCTTTTAATTGGTCAAATTTGTGAAAATAGCAGACCAATATGTGGACCAACCAATAATATTGTTTTGTAAAATCACAAATCACACCACGTTGGAAACAACCCAAGTAATTCATACATACAGAAAAAGTAGAAAATAAGATGAGAAATTTAGTTGTCTGACAACGTGAAATGACACAGGGAAAAGTATTGAACACATGAAGAAAAGGAGGTGGAAAAAGGCATGGAAAGCCGACAATATCAATATCAAATATTATCCATGTTTATGTCCACAAGGGTCACGAGAGTGCCAGAGAGAGTGGGAGAGGCTATCCCAGCTAATATTGGGTGAAAGGCAGACTACACCCTGAACTGGTTGCCAGTTAGTCGCAGGGCACTAACACCATCACTGAGTGGGAATTGATCCCACACTGCCCCCACCAAAGTCAGGTTTGTGTATCACTACACCATCAATGAGCTCCTCAATTATTATCAATTATCAATAATCAAACAGAAATCCAGCCCCTTTTAAATTTAAATGAATATAAGATGGTGTGGTCCTAATTGAAATACAGTAATCCCTCTTTTTCGTGGTTAATTGGAACCAGAACCACCCGCGAAAAGTGAAAAACTGTTAAGTAGCGGGGGGTGTATGTCTATGTAGGTACCAGAATGTTTAAAATATGTAAACAGTATTTGTACTTTGCATATTTGAGACAGAGAGGTATTTAGTTAAATCTTTAATTATAAAACATAAATGTAATATATACAGTATTATAAATGTATAATATAATTATAAATTATGAATCACTTCCTGTATTATATCAATGTATTGGTACCATTCATCAGTCGGAGACTTCTGCTGGAGCTGCCATGTGGGTACTACAATGTTTCATCAACAGTATAGCATTTATACTTTGCCCACTTGAGACAAAAATTACAATACTACAAATGTGTAGTTAATAATAAAATGATTTTTTTATTGCAGTACAGAAAGTCACAAACAAAGCAAACACGTGCTGTTTTCTCTGTCGCACCAAATGCCCGCGTCGCCCAGTTTTGACACCCCTTCCAGCGTGTGACGTCACTTCCGTTATGTCATGCATCTGGCTGTCATGCGTGTACCAGAATGTTTATTCAACAGTAAAGCATTTATACATTGCATACTTGAGACAAAAATTACAACATTCGAAGTGTCTAGTTAAACAATAACAAAGTAAAATTTTTCTTGCAGTCCAGAAAAGTCAAAGAAATCAAACGTGTGATGTCGAATGTCCGCAGCGCATTGTTGTGCCGCAGCCGTTACATCACTTCCAATTCGCCGTGTGGCACCCACTCCTCACTTTAGTTCACAAGGAGAACGCGGGATGTGTCTCACCGTCTCCACCTCTGGAACATCATATGGACATCGGGGACAGTGACTCTGGATTGGCAGACTGAGGTGGTGATCCCCCATTTTGAGAAGGTTGACCAGAGGGAAGGTTCCAAATACAGGGGGTTCACACTCCTCAGCCGCCCTGGTAAGGTGCTGAAGAGGACGGTCTATCGGGAGGTTGGATCTCAGATTCAGGATGAGCAATGTGATTATCATCCTGGCCTGGAGCAGTCGGCCAGGTCATGGGAGTTCACCCAACCTGTTTACAAGTGTTTTGTGGTGTGGAGAAGGCGTTTGACCGTTTCCCTCAGGGAGTCCTATGAGAGGTTCTTTGGGAGTATGGGGTACCAAATCCCCTGATACGAGCTGTTTGCTCCCTGTACGACCGTTATCCGAGTTTTCTCCGTATTGCCGGAAGTATGTTGGACTTGTTTCCAGTGAGAGTTGGACTACCTCATCTGTGGCCTTTGTCAATGATTCTGTTCATGACTTTAACAGAGAGAATTTCTAGGTGCAGTCAAGGCGTAGAGGGTGTCCAGTTTGGTGGCTTCAGTATTGCATCTCTGCTTTTGCAGGTTATGTGGTTCTGTTGGCTTTATTCAAGCCTTGATCTCAAACTCTCACTGGGAGCAGTTCACAGCTGGGATGAGAATTAGTGCCTCCAAATCTGAGACAATGGTCCTCAGTCAGAAAAGGGTGGCATGCCCTCTCCAGGTCGGGGAAGAGATCAAGTATCTTGACATCTTGTTCACGAGTGAAGGAAGAATTGAAAGAGAGATCAACAGGTGGATTGGTGTAGCATCTGCAGTGATGCGGACTTTGTATCAGTCCATTGTGGTAAAGAAGGAGCCAAGCTGAAAAGCAAAGTTTTAAATTTACCAGTTGATTTTTGTTCCCATCCTCACCTATGGTCACGATCTGTGGGTCATGACTGAAAGAACAAGATCCTGCATCCAAGCAGGTGAAATTATTTTCCTTTGCAGGTTATCTAGGCTCTGCCTTAGAAATAGGGTGAGAAACTTGGTCATCCAGAAGGAGCTCAGAGTAGAGCCGCTGCTTCTCCACATTGAGAGGAGCCAGATGAGGTGGTTGGGGCGTATGATTTGGATGCCTCCTGGACATCTCCCCGGTGAGTTGTTCCGACCTTGTCTCACTGGGAGAAGACCTCAGGACAACCCAAGGGACTAAGGTTCTTTTTTTATTTCAATCACACACAAAGGTTTCAAATCATCAAACCAATTTTAATATCACTCAGAGGCAACCCAAGGAAATACAAAAATGCTGTTTTTTCATGATAATTATTACATTATATTATATTTATTAAGGCACAAAAAATCCAAACCTTTCTGACCCTTGTGAAAATCAAACTGTTCCCTAACTTAACGGGTTGTGCCACCCTTCGCAACGGAAATCAAGATTTTGCAATAATTGGTGATGAGTCTTTCACATCACTCTGGAGGGATGTCCCACTCTTCTTGCAGAATTGATTCAACTCCACCATGTCAGATGGTTTTCCAGCAGGAACTCCCCATTTAAGGTCACATCACAGGATCTCAATTGGATTTAAATCCAGACTTTGACTTGGCCACTCCATCCATCCATCCATCCATCCATCCATTTTCTGAGCCTCACATCCTCACGAGGGTCGCAGGAGTGATGGAGCTTGTCCCAGCTGTCATTGGGCAGGAGGCAGGGTACACCTTGAACTGGTCGCCAGCCAATTGGCACATGGAATCAGACAACAGTGACACCCACAATCACTCTTGGGGGCAATTTAGAGTCTCCAATTAATGCATGTTTTTGGGATGTGATCGAGGGCAGGTATGGGGAGAACATGGAATGGGGGTGGGGGGGTAGAATTTGAACCCCTCAGAAGTGGAACATTAACCCCTGCAAATAAATGGGGGAACATTGTATGCATATTAACACGTGTACACAGTGGGTACTGAAAGTGTTCCGATCCCCTTCATTTTTTTCACTCTGTTATATAGTTAGATTGCAGCCATTGGGCAAAATCATTTAAATTCATTTTTTACCTCATAAATGTACACATGGCACCTCATATTGGTGGCAAAAGAATTGAATTTTTGACATTTTTTGCAAATGTATTAAAAAAAAAAACGGAAATATCACTTACCACAACTATTCAGATCCTTTTCTGTGACATTCATATATTTAACCTAATCCATTACTTCAGATTATTTTTCAGATGGTTCTACACCTTAATTGGAGTCCAGCTATGTTTGATTATAGTGATTTGACTTGATTAGGAAAGCCACACACTTGTCTATATAAGCCCTTACACTTCACAGAGCAAGTATAAGCAGTTGAGAATCATGAGGTCAAAGAGACAGACAGGCAAAGCACAGATCTGGCAAAGATGACCCCAAAAATTTGAAATGGACTTTTTATGATGATAAAAATGACATAGAATTATGCCAAAATTGTACACTGGACACTCCATACTTTGCATAGAGGTGTTCTCACCTGGATCAATGACTCTGACTCCAGTCTTTTCTCCACTAGATCTGAACTCTTTTGGATTACCCGGTTGCTTCTCCTCAGGAGGATCAAGGGAAAAAGATGGCTGGTTAACAGCAGCCCATGTGTACAGCTGTTCACCCTGAGTAAACACAATGTTATTATTTAAAACTGAATAACTATCATTTTTAGAGATTGTAGAATCCATAGCTGCAGCTACATACTTGGAAATTAGCTGATCCAGCAGAAGTGATGTGTGTAGTGCTGGCTCCCAGCTGTTGTCTGAAGCAGTCAGTGAAAGGCAAGAGAAGACCCATGGCTAATATTCTGGAACAGAGCCTCTCAGCTTCCTCTGGCTCCTCGTGCTGTTGTTGAAGGAGCAGTTTCTCCAGAAGGGTTCTACCTGGACATCCAGAAACCGGAGAAAATGTGGAACAGTGGTTTATAAGTCAACTGACTGCTATTGCAACGTACGGTCACATTTGTGGTCCTTGTCGAACCATAATTTGGAGCAGGTTATTTAGTTTGTTATATTAGGACTTTTGGGATACTTTATTGACCTTCTTTTGTAAAAAAAAAAAAAAATTAAACAAAACTAAGTGGTGGTGCCACCAAAGATCGCCCTTTGAATAAGGATACTTTAAAATATTATTTGGTCAACGAAGTCTGATTAGTTCGTAAATTCCAGACTTCCTATTCTTCTTGCCTACCAAAATATTCATGAGTCAATGTGACCCATTGCGTGTAAAGTCAATAACAAATATTGTTTTATTTTTTATATTTTTTTAACAGCACTGATTTCATAATCACACAATATATAACTCAACCATAACAGTCAACTTTGGAATACCCCTGGCTGCCTATAACTAGATAAACATGTCCTGTCAGCAGTAGGAAGGTATCATGTACATATACCTCTCAGCAAGATTTGAATCTCGATTTGAACCTTTCATGGGGGGTTGTTCTTCCCCAATTACGTCCAAAAACATGCTTGGTTAATTTGGATGCTTGAAATTGTTAAGTGATTTAATTGATGAACTGGTGATCAGTATGTAAAATTACAGTTAAAAAAAGCATTTTCCACATGTAGTATAAGACCCATAAATTCTCTATTCAATCAAATCAATAATACAAAGTACTGTGCCGTGAAAAAGTATTTGCCCGTCCTGATTTCTTTTTCTTTTTTGCATTTGTATCACACACAAAGGTTTCAAATCACCAAACCAATTTCAACATCACTCAGAGACAACCCAAGGAAATTGTTTTAATCATAAAGTCACTGTGACAAACCACAAATTTGGGAAGGTGAATATGGGAAAGGTTACAAAGTTATTTCCGAGGCTTTGGGCACCAGTGAACAACCGTCAGATCCATTATCTGGGAACAGTGGCAAACCTTCCCAGGAGTGGATGACCCACTAAAATTACTCCAAGAGTGTGACATCGACTCATCAAGGAGGTCAGAAAATAACCTCTAAAAACTTCTAAAGACCTGCAGGCCCCGCTGGCTTCAGTTAAGGTCAGTGTTCATGATTCTACCATGAGAAGGACCATGACCCAAAATGGCATCCATTGGAGTGTTTCAGGTGAAAATCCCTGTTGTCAGCAAAGAATACAAAGGCTTGTCTCACATTGTCAAAAAAACATCTTGATGATACTCAACACTTTTGGAGAAACATTCTGTGGACTGCACACCAGCTAGTCCACCTCTGAATGGCTCATTTAAAGAAAAAAAATGCAGGGCTTGAAGTTGCCAAGTCAAAGTCTGAATTTAAATCCAATTGAAATGCTGTGATGTGACCTTAAATGGGCAGTTCCTGGTAGAAAAACTCTCCAATTGAAACAATTCTGAAAGATGAGTGGGACAAAATACTTGAGCGATGTGACAGACCCATCACCAAATATCGCTTGATTTCAGTTATTGCTGCCAAGGGTGGGACAACCAATTATTAGGTTTAGGGGGCAATTACATTTTCACATTGGGCCAGAAAGGATTGGATTTATTTATTTTTGTGCCTTAATAAATTGAATTGTCATTTGAAAATTGCTTTTTGCATTTCCTTGTGTTGTCGGAGTGATATTAAAATTGGTTTGATGATTTGAAACCTTTCTCTATGATTGATATGCAAAAAAAAAAAAAACTTCATGGCACTGTATGTTAATGTAGTCGAAATAGTTACTTGGAGACTGTGTTGAGCATTTGTTTTCTGTGAAGTTGGGTAATAATGGAAAAATCTGAACATATTATTCAGCCTTATGCTAAACATTGCCATTTCTCATATTTTGACTGACATGATTCCCAGTCATCATTTTGTAGGAGTTTGTTTTGCTGTATTAAGTTGTTTTGTATGGACAGGAATATTTCCTGGTATGAATCAATCTTTACACAAAACAGAAATGAAAAATCCATGTGTGGACAGGGCTACTGCAATCACCTGTAAAAACATCTTGATAGCTGCATGCAGCTATTTGTCCACAGAAAGATCTCCTTGGAGCACAAATGGGTTGGCTTCCTCCACCTCTGAAAGTGTAGTCTTCTACATTCTTATAGTCACCATTGTTGAGACAGGACCCCATTCCTCTCTCGAACTCTTCTGTCCAGTCAGCTGAGCGACTCAGAGTACCAACATTGCTTCGGGAGCACTTCCTTGGGACTTCGTGATCACCACCCATCACCCTAAAAGCAAAATCGGTCAACATATTTAATTGACCATGACTGCCATAATAAGAAAAGTGAGAAAAAAAATTAATGTAATCACATCACTCATTTTTGCAAAACTGTTCAAAAACCGATGGGATGTATTTGTTCAAATAATATAAATGCTTGAATTGTGAATTAAAAAAATAACAACTGTAATTACTGACTTTGTTTTCTTTTCTATTCCTTAAGTTCCCTCACAGTATAGTCCCATCCATCCATCCATGAAATGTGGAACCAGGGTCTGAGTTATGCATGGGCACTCCTATCTTGTCCCACAGCAATAACATGTCATTATTATTTACATGGTAATTTCAACCTTTGTCAGGTTAGTTTCATTGGCATTTGTTAGCAAGATTGCGCTAAAAAGTACCCTAGCCTCAGCTAACACCTACAGTGAAGAAAATATTTATATTTTTTTATATTGCAAGTTTTCCCATTTAGAAATAATGGAGGAGTCTGAATTTTACATCGTAGGTGCATTTCAACTGAGAGCGAGATAATCTAAAAAGAAAAATCCAGAAATCACAATATATGATTTTTTTTAATCATGATTTATTTGTGTGATACAGCTGCAAATAAGTATTTGAACACCTGAGAAAACCAATGTTAATATTTGGTAGCCTTTGTTTGCAATTACAGAGGTCAAACGTTTCCTGTTGTTATCCACCAGGTTTGCACACACTGGAGAAAGGATTTTGCCCCACTCCTCCACACAAACCTTCTCTAGATCAGACAGGTTTCTGGCCCGTCACTGAGAAACACAGAGTTTCAGCTTCCTCCAAAGATTTTCTATTGGGTTTAGGTCTGGAGACTGGCGAGGCCACGCCAGAACCTTGATATGCGTCTTACGGAGCCACCCCTTGGTTTTCTGGCTGTGTGCTTCGCGTCATTGTCATGTTGAAAGACCCAGCCATGACCCATCTTTAATGCTCTGACTGAGGGAAAGAGGTTGTTCCCCAAAATCTCACAATATATGATCGTGGTCATCCTCTCCTTAATGGCCCCGTCACACCATGACGTTCTGGCCAGCGTCCTTCAGCGTTTGAGAAAACGTTGCCAGTCGCCTATGATCGCCGGGATAGCTCCAGAGTAGCGTTGTTTCCACGCTAGTGAACGTCAATGATCGCTGGGAATCGGTGGAGAACAGAGAACATGCACAAAAGTTCTCACCGAGACCAGTGTTCATCAACGTTTAATTTTAAACGCTGCAGAATGTTCAAGAACATCTGTGGAACGTTTTACTAAGGTTCGCCGAGCGTTGCACGTGTTTGCCTATCGTTACTCAGTCGTAACTCTAGCTTTACTTGGTTGTTACTTAATCGTTTGCTTTGCAGTGAACGACTCACTGGCAACCTGTCAATGCCCACAGAACAATCCTCTCGCGCACACAGCGTGTAACCAAAGTGAAACGAACGTCGTTTGGTGTCCATTGAGAGTCATTTGAGCGTTTCCCGAACTTCCATGCATCTGGGTATAATAACCGATACGTTGTAAAAGCAAGGTCCATTTAATATTAAGCTACAGTCGAGAGCACCTACTATGGAAGATCCAGAAAGCAGCAGTTCGTTTTCGCGGAAAAAGTCCACCAGACTATCCTCAACACCCCGGTCCAGGATCCTTCAATCCTTTCTCTGCTTCTTTTGTCTCTTTGTTGGACCGTCCTCACTGGGGTTTGCAAGGTGTTTAGGGTTCCAGGGGGTGTCACATGATGGGTAACGTGCTCTTCCTCCTGCTGTTGTTTTTCCTCCAAACACATTGCTTGTGATGAAAGAGGCTTAGCTTTCTTACTAGCAGCGCTAGTTACTGAAGTCCACGCCCTAACTTTTTTTCTTCTCGCCGGCATGAGGCTCACTGTTCTAACTCACGACAATAACTGAAGTGACTATGAACTTTCCAACGTTTTAGTGCCGGTTGCACTGTAAAAATTACATGCCAGCAAAACGCTTTTCCGTCGTTATTCACCCATTGGTCACAGCTCAACGCACTCGTCTTACATTGACAAATCGCTCGTTGCGCCCCAATGACGCGTTTGCACATGCTAATGGTTTTTAGGGGTATCTTATTTGGTCGCTGTTATACGCTTTTTGTGCATTAGACACGTTAAGTCATGCGTTAGACACACGTTAATCACACGCCACATGTGTCATCCGCGTTTGAGAACGCTGAAAAATAGAATGATTGAAATGTTCAGAGGACGTTGACCACAACGTCATGGTGTGACGGAGCCTTAATACTGTGCAGTTCTACAGTTTAGTCTTGGCCATGTTAGAAGTTTGAGTCTTACTGTTTGTATGGGGTGGACAGGTGTCTTTATGCAGCTAACAACCTCACACAGGTACATGTGATTCAGGATAATACATGGAGTGGAGGTGGACATTTAAAGGCGCACTAACAGGTCATTGAGGGTCAGAATTCTAGCTGATTGACAGGTGTTCAAACACTTATCTGCAGCTGTATCACACAAATAAATCGTTAAAAAAATCATTGATTGTGATATTGGGATTTTTCTTTTTAGATTTTCTCTCTCACAGTGGATATGCACCGACAATGAAAATTTCAGACCCCCTCCATGATTTCTAAGATGGAGAACTTGCAATATAGCAGGGTGTTCAAATACTTATTTTCTTCCCTGTATCACTCATTTTGGGAATAATTACTTGAAGGGTTCGAAAAGTCTTAAATACAAGTACATCTCAGTAGATTAGAATATGGTAAGTAAGTCCATTCATTTCATTACTCAGTCATGATATGGATTTATTAAACCCTTGGGAAAATAATTTTCAAAGGAAAAATAAAAATAATTGTCATTGTTTCTTCTTTATTGCGCAATATTGCAGTTTCTAGATATGGTGAATTTCGCTGTCATCATCAAAATTTATACATATAATATATATTTTTAAAAATCCTAAAACATATTACTGAATGTTTGTAGGGAATCTCCATAATTAGTTTGTGGAACCTTCAAGCATTTGGAATGTGGATCCAAGGATGAGCCAGACATGTGGAGCTCCAAAATTCTATCGGTGATTCCCCGACTGACTTCTTTTGATTTTCCCAAGATTTCAGACAAGGAAGCAGTGTTGGAGGTGCAGCCTTAAATACATCCCAATGTGTGTCGTCAATTAAGTCACATGTTGTAAATTAAGCTATCAGGAGCTTCCAAAGCCATGACCTCATCATCTGGGTTGACCCATGTTCTTTAAAGACATAGTACTGATCATGTATGTAAAGTTTTGATTGTGAAGGAAATAATATAACATTCTCTCTGAAATTTTCTGTCTCATTGTTGTGGCATTTAAAAGAATGAAATAATTTGGGTGATTCTGAATGATCTGAAAGAGGCGAGGTTTGGTCTGACTTGACATCAGAAAGTGATACAAAAAAATGAAATGTGGGTTTTTTGGACAGTGTATGTAGACTTCGGTTTTCAACTGTCCACATTTCACCAACAAGTTCTCTTTATGAAATTATTTTGCTTAAGAAAATGAAGCTGGGAGTCATTTCCAATCAACAATAAATTTTGGAGCAATTCTTGAATAACAAATTGCATTTGAAACACCACTTTTTCATCTCCAAAATCAACATGCCCCCTGCCCTCCATGTCTTGTAGGACAAAGGCAGAGAACAAATTCACAGCATTACTGGTTAGTGTGTAAGAAGGAAGAATTATATTGTATTAAATGGCAATTATTAGTTATATTTTATATATTTTTACTGTCGTGTCAAATCCCTCCACCTATTTTAGAAAAAGACTAGAGACACTACAGACTGTGGTTAAAGATAATGTACTATGTTATGAAGTCATAGTATTAGATCATATTCTCCAAAATGACAACTCTTCAGGTTATCATATGAAGAACACCTACCATCCCCAAATTATGATCATTAGTTACATATGGTGAAAAATCACAAATTTATTAGGGTCATTGTATCATGAAAATGATACAAACATGAAAGCTGTCCTTACACAGCGAATGGAATTAATCGATGCCGATAAAGTTTGGGATCTTAATATTTTTCTGAGGTTTAAATAGACATATGAATAGAAATGTACTTGTAACTTATGGTGAAGATCAATCAGTGTTTTTAGACATAAATTAATCTCATGCTTTACGCCTGGAGATTAATGCTCTCATCATGCCATGTTATTACAGCCTTCAGCTAAAGCCTGGGTCTGTCACACATAGTCACCTACAGAAACTCTTTCTGATCTGTAGAAACTTTATTGGGGCATTTTATAGGGATTTCATGTTTAATTAATACAAAACTGGACTGACGAAAGCCATGCATAGAAAAGCAGAAATTATTCTGCAAAGCAGTTCCTCTATAGGATGCTATACCATGCTGACATGAAAACAGATGGGTAAAATCATCAAAAGGCCAATTGTTCTGAAATTTGAGAGGTGTATGTTGACATTGATAGGAATGTATTTCTAAATTCTGGTGAAGATCAGCATGTAATGCGTGTCATTTGAGTCATGAGTGGCTATATCCTCTTTCTTCATTTCATTGATCCTTTTTTTCAAGAGCAAGCCTTCCAACACATTTCGCGTCACAATTTTCATCCATTATATTTTTTAAAAAAAATGTGCACTTTCAAAACAGCTTTGGTTCTCAAGGTTTTTTTTTGCAGCATCCCCTTTTTAGAGATGAAATTACTTTCACACACACGCACACAAACATGCACAAACACCCACGCGCGCACACGTGCACATGCACTCAGTTTTTCAATAAATATGCAGAAGTTTAGCTTGCAATAATCAATAATCACTTCAGTGGTCACTTTTACAGCTGAAAAATTACACTGGCCTAACCCTAACCCGTTTATTGATCCACCAAGACTAAACAAAAAACACAACTTTTTTTTCTGGTAATATTTAAATTCTGAGGTCATTTCAGAGGCTGGTCTGGGCTTGTGTGCTCAATAGTAAAACCAGCTCCATCTTCTGGTTGTAACTTAATAATTAAAAGTATTCATGGTAGCCCCCACCCCATAATGCCCTCCAGTTTGAAAACCATTATACCATATAGGTAATAATTACATTGCAGAAAAAATGGAAGTTGCGTGGGGAAATGCCCTCTCCTTCTGCCATCTATGTGTCCAGCTGTGACAGGCTGATGTGTCCAAAATGTGTGCCAATATCTGGCTGAAAATCAAAACGTTCTTCAGAGAACAAGCCTAAAGTAATGACAGTCAATTTTGGGATGAATTTTGAAAACAAACATCATTTTTAGGTCCACACCTATATTCAGTGTTTTCATCATTGCCTAGGTCCTTTAAGCTTTTGACACTAATCTAATTTATTGAGGTGTTCCTGTATGACTGCTAAGTAGCCAACACAGCTTGAGACTTGACTGTTTAAGAACCGTTAGCAGCTCACTAACTGGCAACGCAGGTGAATGCTACTTCAGGTAACTCATTTGTCCAACATAGAATGGCCACCACCCCTCCCTCCAAATACACCAACTTACTTCAAGTGGAATCCCACAAGTGAATGTTAATTGCATGCTCTATTTCATTACATATTTTGACTGACTGATGTCAGAGATCTTTTATTACAACATCTGTGAATGCTTATAAATAAATAAAAAATGTGTGTTAACATTTGTGTCGACAATCACAACCACTAACTAAAATGTGAAAAGACATTTGTCCACACCCAATGACCGTTACCTTTGGAAGTGATGATGGGCTCTTCTTAGTGACATGGGGCTATGGGAGGGAGACAAAACTGGTGAGTGTCCTGGCGAGCTGAGTTGTCTTGTGGTAGTCTTGATGTACGAAGCGAAGATGGGAGGATGGGCTTTCACCGTGGGGTTTGAGGGAGAAGAGGCCTGGTTGGACCTGTGGATGCTTTTAGCCAAAGTGGGGATCCCTTGGGAAGGTGTGAAGCAAGCACTGTTCCTCTTGGAGGGGGACACATTAGAACTTGCAACAGCGAAGTGATTACATTCTGATACAATACTAGAGCAACCTGCAAATGACTCAGCATCTGTGCATTCTTCAAGCACATTCCCTGTAACAATTGTTACCATGGTATCTGAGGTTTTTTTGTGGTTGTCTGCCAGTGGAGTAACGGGAGATTCATTCACACTGAGCTGCAACGTCATTTCAGTCTGGTTTTCACCTCTTGCTTCCTGGTCCCACTGTGTGCCAGCACTATCCAATGATTGATCAGGGAAGCTGTTACCGGCAGTTGTCATAGAAACTGCGTTGACTGCAGCCCCCCTGGCCATAATGATCGGAATGACTGTGGGCGGGGACTGCTTTGCCGGTGCACACTGGTCATTTGTGACTATTGTACCACTAACAGAGGACTTTCTCACATTATTCCCCTTTCGATTAAACTCCAGGTCCCTCTTTGTTTCTTTCTCACTATCTTCCCTAGTTTTGGATTCCTCTTTGTGGGAGAAGAAGTACAATCCTTCTGGTTTCTCTATGTGTTTCTCTATTTTTGACAAACCTTTGACTTCCAAGATAGACAGTGCATCTGATCCAAGCTCTAATTCTGGTGTCAGTTCAAGTATTTCAGTGTGTCCATTACTCTGCATTCTCTTCACATCACGTCGCTGGCGAACACTGCTTCTTTCACCTTGTACCTGTGATCCAGCAACCATGTCAAGCCCTTCACATTGTTGTTGAAGCCTTATAGCAAGCTGGATGTCTGCTAACAAATCCTCATGATCTGTTGCTGAGTGGAAGCTGTAAATATCAGTGTCAGACCCAGAACTTCCACCTTTTTGTGCTCCATCCTCTGTGGGAGATGGTGCTCCTGTTGCTGAATTGCACATATTCCGCTTACTTTTGCTTCCATCTTGTGTCATTTTTTTTTCAAGGGAGTATGGTTCCGTATCTGATGCTCCGAGCTCATCTGCAGACAGATCAGGAGTTTTCGAATTGGCCAGCTCATTGTGTTGTGATGCAAGGAAATTTTCACTCGAGCTTGTGACTGAAGAGCAAGCATTTTTACCTTTGAGATGATCTTTTCTCTTCCGGATAGAAAAAATAGATGACTTGGTCTCACATTTGTTTTTCTTCTTGCCTGGAACTGGGCCATGCGTTCTTCCTCCTTCTCCTCCTCCTCCTCCTCCTCCTTTGGTGTTCCAAGTCTTTTTACCTTCATTTTTACCACAATGTTTCTTTCCATCCCGCCTTGACACATCCCCTCCCCCCTCACTGCATCCCTCTTCCAGTGAAGGATACACTCCATTACCAGGTGCTGCTGCAGATTTTTTTTGTTTAGCTTCCTGGTTGCCCATGACTGTCAGCTGCTACATCCTCTTTCTTGTGAATTAATCCTGAGGACAGGTTGAACACTTTAGCCTTTGGTGAATGAAAAGCTATTAGAGCTTGTTGTTGTCAATCTTGAAATTTTGTTTGAGTGGTGATTCCAAACAGATCGACACACGTTTCCCTTTGCCGTAGCTCTATGTTGAAGCTGTTTCAGGAGAGAGAGCTATCCCATCCACCCCACCACTGATGATTCCCTTTATTTCCCTCTGAGACAACCCCTCCCCCTCCCCTCCATCTGCTGAAAAGCATGACGCAAGCATTGCATACTCAGTGGAGCTCAGTCAGGAAAGCATGCAAAAAAAATCACACAGATGGGATGAAGAAAAAAAAGTCATACCCAATTAAAGTAAGACATAGCTGGGTGACAAATTGCTCATTAACTGCCACTCGAGTTTCTCACTACATTACCCATGAATTTCAGTTTCTACCTGACATTACCCAATGTGGAGAGTAGAAAGTGTTTTCCTCATAGTTGAATTCTGTAACAGATAAGCCATTTCCTAAATAAATTCTAATTCTTTTTTTCCAATAATACTATTACTTCCTGAATTCATAAATTATGTATTAGAACAACAGTGAGTAAATTTTCCATATTCTTTAATTTTTTACATGTACAGCCAAAAAATACAAGCCGAGGATGGTGTTATTGCATAACTGTGTTAAACATGGCAAGAAATATTGATAGATCGTTTGGGTTTTCTCTGGCTACTCCATTTTCCTCTCAGATCCCAAAACATGCATGGTATGCATAGGTTGATTGTTTTCCTTTCGGCTTGTCCCTTCCTTGGTCGCCACAGCGCATATATATGTTTGTCACAATTTTTACGCCACACAACCCTTCTCAGGGAGTGGAGGCCCCAGTGGTATACAAACCCACAACCCCTGGTTTACCAAACCAGTGCTCTAACCACTGAGATATGGGATCTCTCGTGGTAGGTTGATTGAAGTGTCTAAATTATACATACTTGGGAATGTGGCAGTGAAGGGTTGTTTCTTTTTATCTGGCCTATGAATGGTCGGGCATATATGCTGCATATATGATATACGTGATCCACATGCATGCTAAACATTTATACAATTGTGTCATCTGATTGCTAGATGTCGTGATGGTACAGTACTGAATTGTGTTGGAAGTCATTGTTTTTCCATTTCTGAACAGAAAATGGATGTGTAAATTCAACCTGCAACATAACAACACGGTAAAGGAGTGGAACAAAGTAGCCTTGTTTGTGATTCCCTACAGTTTGTGTTTCAGTGAGGAAAATAAGTATTTGAACACCTTGCTATATTGCAAGTTCTCCCACTTAGAAATCATGGAGGGGTCTGAAATTTTCATTGTAGGTGCATATGCACTGTGAGAGAGATAATCTAAAGAAAAATCCAGAAATCACGATGTATGATTTTTTTTAACGATTTTTTTGTGTGATACAGCTGGAAATAAGTATTTGAACATCGGTCCATCAGCTACAATTCAATTCTGACCCTCAAAGACCTGTTTGTCCGGCTTCAAATGTCCACCTCCACTCCATGTATTATCCTGAATCAGATGCACCTGTGTGAGGTCGTTAGCTGCATAAAGACATCTGTCCATCCCATACAATCAGTAAGACTCAAACTTGTAACATGGCCAAGACCAAAGAGCTGTCCAAATACACCAGAGACAAATTTGTAAAACTCCACATGGCTGGAAAGGGCTACGGAGAAATTGCCAAGCAGCTTGGTGAAAAAAGGTCCACTTTGGAGCAATCATTAGAAAATGGAAGAAACTAAACATGACGGTCAATCTCAATTGGAGTGGAACCCCATGCAAGATATGACCTTGTGGGGCCTCATTGATCCTTAGAAAGGTAAGGAATCAGCCCAGGACTACACAACAGGACTTGGTCAATGACCTGAAAACAGCTGGGACCACCGTTTCCAAGGTGACTTTTGGTTATACACTAAGACATCATGGTTTGAAATCATGCACGGCATGGAAGTTTCCCTGCTGAAACCAGCACATGCAAAGGCCCGTTTTAAGTTTGCCAATGACCATTTGGATGTTTCAGAGGAGTCATGGGAGAAGGTTTTGTGGTCAGATGAGACCAAAATGGAACTTTTTGGTCATAATTCCACTAACCGTGTTTGGAGGAAGGCAAATGATGAGTTCCATCCCATGAACACCATCCCAACTGTCAAGCATTGGGGTGGTAGAATCATGCTTTGGGTGTGTTTTTCTGCACATAGGACAGGACGATTGCACTGTATAAAGGAGAGGATGACCGCGGCCATGTATTGTGAGCTTTTGGGGAACAACCTCTTTCCCTCAGTTGGAGCATTGAAGATCGGCCTTGGCTGGGTCTTTTGACATGACAATGAACCGAAACACATAGACAGGAAAACCAAGGAGTGGCTTTGTCAGAAGCATATCAAGGTTCTGGTGTGGCCTAGCCAGGCTCCAGATCTAAACCAAATAGAAAATCTTTGGAGGAAGCTGAAACTCTGTGTTTCTCAGTGACAGGCCAGAAACCTGTCTGATCTAGAGATTTGTGTGGAGGAGTGGGTCAAAATCCCTCCTGCAGTGTGTCCAAACTTGGTGAACAACAACAGGAAACGTTTGACCTCTGTAATCGCAAACAAAGGCTACTGTACAAAATATTAACATTAGTTTTCTCAGGTGTTCAAATACTTATTTGCAACTTTATCACACAAATAAATTGCTAAAAAAATCATACATTGTGATTTCAGGATTTTTATTTTTAAATTGTTTCTCTGACAGTGGACATGAACCTACGATGAAAATTTCAGACACCTGGCTGTTCTGCAGTAAAGACTATACTGCACACAAAGATTATGACTAAAACAATAAATTATTACTTATATAGTGGCCGCACAGTAGCGCAGCTGTACAGCATTGGCCTCACAGTTCTGAGGACTGGAGTTGAAACCCAGCCCTTCCCGTGGGGATTTTGCTTGTGCTCCCCATGCCTGCATGGGTTTTCTTTGGGCACTCCGGTTTCCTCCCACATCCAAAAAACATGCATTAATTGGAGACTCAAACACGATGACATTCTCGGACTCATATTCTAAATGCATTAGTTTCCATGTTTTTGACGGCATAAACAATGACATAATTTGGGGGTATCCTTGACTGAGACTGCACAACCACCATATCAAATGGTCATTTAGGTCGAAGTCATGGGTGCTAATTGTGCTCAGATCAGCTTCACTTTGCAGAGTTGGGTAATGTAGATGCTGCTCAGGGAAACTGACAGACCTTGTTAGAGGATCCGGACTTGTCTCTAGTGCCCTCTTGCTATTATGATATTAAGGAAATATTCTCAAAGTCCATGGCCAAATCACTTCCTTTGCAAAGAGCATATGATAGTGGTATTGACTTGCTGCCTGGTACCTCACCTCCACAAGGGAGACTTCTATCTTTTAGGCCTTGAACAATAGGCCATGAGGCAATATGTGGAAGAGCCAATGGGAGCCGGAGTGATTCGACCCTCATCCTCCCCGAGAGGACACTATGAATACTTAGAAATGCTATTTGGGCTGCTTAATGACCTTTATATTAAGGCAGAAAAATTTATGTTTCATTGGCCTTACATTTCGTTTCTGGGATTCGTCTTGGCAGAAGTTGAGATCCGAATTGTTCCCAGCATGGTCGAGGCCGCAGCCAATTGGCCCACTCCCATGACTCGCAAAGAAGTTCAGAGGTTCTTATGGTTTGCTCATTTTTACCACAGATTCATGAGGAACCTCAGCACGATAGCCTCACTCTTACATAGTCTGACCTCACAACAGAGATCTTTCACCTGGGACTCAGCATTTGGGTCTACCTACCAGAAGTTAAAGACGATCCCCATCTACGCTCCCATCCTCGCCATCCCAGATCCAAACCAACAATTTGTGGCAGAAGTGAATGCATCAGATTCCGGAATTGGGGAGCTCCTCTCACAGAAGAACCCCTCGGATGACAGATTACATCCTTTCTGTCAAGGAAGCTCACTCTTGCGGAGCGGAATTAATTAAGACGGGTTAGGGTGAGAATTATTGCGAATTATTGGCGGTCAAGCTAGCACTGCTGGAGTGGAGGCATTGGCTTGAAGGTGCTTGGGTCCTGTTTCTTCTATTGACCAAACACAAGATCTTGGAATACTTTAGGTCACCCAAAAGGCTCGAAAAACATGGCGAGCCCAGTGCGCTGTCTTGATTACATTCACCTGAGAAAGACCATTCTGAACTCGTTCCCATAGTACCTGAATCATGTTTTGTATCTGCATTCACGTGGGAAATAGAGACAAAAGTCAAAGACGCCATTCAAGATACTGGCAGTCCCAAAGAGCGGCCGGATAACCAGCTTTTCGTTTTGCCTCCCTTATAGAGCAACATTTTAAAACAGATATTATGAAAACTACATATAGTATTATTTCCTTTGATGTCAATACAGGGAAAAAATGAGCAGAGAGCGTGTCATTAATGCACAAAGTTGCGGAAGTCTCACTCGACATTCCAGTGCCTGCGATGTCACACTGGGACAGTCACCATAGAAAAAATGCTGTGGCATCTGCTATGGCAGATGAACAAGAGAGATTTTCAGATTTTTCTGATGCCCCTTCTGATACTGAATCTGTTTTTAAAGAAGAGAACATGTCAGAAGCAAGTGAGGTGACCGGGGCCATATTACCCTATCATTTTGAGCCATGTTAGACGAGATGCGGCTTACTTTTAAGTGACAACAGACTCCCTGACAGACGAGGTGGACGAGAAACCCGATCAAATATTCAAAATGACAGGCCCATAATTGTTCGATTTCCTAACCGTTTTACAAGTCTTGTCAATGTAGCGTACTCAGGAGGACCCATGCCAGGCGAAGTACATGGGTACCCATGTACCGGTGGCCGAGGGGTAGTTCCTGCCTGCTCGGAGCAGTGTTTAAATTATTTTACCATGGAGTAGATGGGAAAAGAAATGGAGTCAGGGTATTTTTAAAGGAAGAGTTGGCTAAGAATGTCTTGGATGTGAAAACAGTATCTGATTGAGTGATGAGGCTGAAACGTAAAATTGAGATGTGATGATTAGCGGCTCTGCCTCACAGGTATGATGTGAAATTCTGGAAGGAACTGTTGTCTGTTTTTCCATGTTCCCTGCCTCCTGCCCAATGACAGCTGGTTGAGGCACCAGTACTCCCGCGACCCTCATGATTATAAACGACTCAGAAAATGGATGGATGGATAAAATTGTGTGCTCTCTCACACAGACAAACTACCAGTTTAACCAGGTCTTGTCTTGTATAGCACAATTCTCATCTAGATCACCACGAAATTCAGTAATCCATTTTTTGTGGTTAATTGGGACCAGAACCACCGCAAAAAGTGAAAAACCGTGACGTACCGGGGGATGTACGTCCATCGAGGTACCAGAATGTTTAAAATATGTAAACAGTATTTGTACTTTGCAAATTTGCGACAAAAAGGGGTATTTAGTCAAATCTTTAATTATAAAACCTTGTAAATATACTATATACAGTATTATGAATGTATAATATAATTGATAATTGAAGGAAGTGAAGAAACGGGTCCAAACGGGGTGGAATAGTTGCCGGAAGGTGTCTGGTGTTTTATGTGACAGAAGAGTCTCCATTTGGATGAAAGGCAAAGTTTATAAAACAGTGGTGAGGCCGACCATGGTGTACGGATTAGAGACAGTGGCACTGAAGAAACAACAGGAAGCAGAACTGGATGTAGCAGAAATGAAGATGCTGAGGTTCTCGCTTGGAGTGAACAGGTTGGATAGGATTAAGCCAAAGTTGGATGTTTTGGAGATAAGGTTAGAGAGACCAGACTTAGATGGTTTGGACATGTTTAGAGGTGAGCGAGTGAGTATATTGGTAGAGGGGTGCTGAGGATGGAGCTACCAGGGAAAAGACTGAGAGGAAGACCAAAGAAAAGGTTGATAGTGTCACTGTCACGGACGAGACTCGGGGGTGGACCCAAATGCACGACTCAGGTGAGAGGTAAGCAGTGCGGAATAAGCTTTTATTCGTTCCAATGTCGGTTACCAGGGAGTCAGTCCAAACAAACAGCAAGATCAGTAACGGCAGGCTTACGGGGTAGGTCGGGAGACAGGGGTTGGTCGGTACACGGGAGGTAGACGTCAGGAGTACGGTAGTGCGGGAACGAGGCATGAGAGGCAACGATCTAGCAGAGTCTCTGTCGTCCCCCGGGTCCTATATGTACTGGGTCGGAAGGGTCACACCTCCGCCTCATGACCTCCGATTAGACGGCCACGCCCAGCCCTGGCTGGAATCCAGGATCATGACAGTACCCCCCCTCAACGGTCGTCTCTGGACGGCCCAGGCGCATCAGGGTGAGCCGCGTGAAAGTCCCTGATGAGGGAGCGGTCCACGACGAAGCAGGAGCGGATCCAAGAGCGCTCCTCCGGGCCATATCCCTCCCAGTCCACCAGGTACTGGACCCCCCTCCCTCTGCGGCGGGAAGACAGCAACCGGCGCACGGTGTACACCAACCCACCGTCGACCATGCGGGGGGGCGGGGGGGACTTGAGCGGAGGAGCCAGCGACGACGTGCGATTCGGGCGAAGTCTGCTGACGTGGAACGTAGGGTGCACCCTCATCGACCTGGGCAGTTTCAACGAGACGGCGACCGGGTTAATAACCTTGGAAACAGGGAACGGGCCAACGAACCTGGGAGCAAGTTTGCGGGATTCCGTCCGCAGCGGGAGATCTTTGGTGGAGAGCCACACTCGCTGTCCCACTCTGAGCTCTGGTGCGGCCCTCCTCTTGCGGTCTGCTGCGGCCTTGTAGGCGCTGCTCATGCGCAGCAGTGTCCTCCGAGCTGCTTCCCAGGTCCGTTTGCAACGTCACACCACGGCCAGGGCCGACGGAACTGTGGATTCTGTGACCAGTGGAGGAAACAGGGATGGAGGATACCCATGCACGACATGGAGTGGAGCCATACCTGTTGAAGCGGAGGGTAGGGAATTGTGGGCATACTCCACCCACTTGATGTGCTGGCTCCACGTGCTCTGGTCCCTGGATACCAGACATCGAAGACCGGTCTCGAATTCCTGGTTAATCCTCTCAGTCTGGCCATTAGACTCTGGGTGATGACCCGATGTCCGACTTGCTGAAGCGCCGATGAGGTTGCAGAACTCCTTCCAGAAACGGGCGCTGAATTGCGGACCCCTGTCCGAAACGATGTCCTGGGGTAGACCGTGGTAACGGACGACCTCGTCTAATACCAACTGGGCTGTCTGCTTGGCCGACGGGATCTTCGGGAGCGGCAGGAAGTGGACCATCTTGGAGAAACGGTCCACTATGGACAGCACCACTGTGTTCCCTTGTGAAGGCGGCAGGCCGGTAACGAAGTCCATCGCGATGTGTGACCACGGACGAAAGGGGATGGACAGGGGTTGCAACTCACCAACGGGCCGTAGGCGGGAAGTTTTATTGGCAGCACACACCGGGCAGGCGTTGACGAACTCCCTTACATCATGCTGAGGTTAGGCCACCAGAACCTTTGTTCGACCACTGACCGTGTCTTCGCCATACCCGGGTGGCAGACCGTCTTGTTGGTATGGGCCCAGTTGATGACGTCTCCCCGCAGAGATGGAATGACGAAAAGACGGCCCGACGGACAATCCGCGGGTGGCGGTGTCTCTTCCAGAGCCTCATTCACCCGCGACTCGATCGACCAGGTGAACCCGGACACGAAGCACCCCGCTGGCAGGATAGTAGCGGCGTCTGAATAAGTGCGTCCTCCCTCGTGGATCTGCAAGAGTGCATCCGGCTTGCCGTTTTTGGAGCCTGGGCGGTAAAACACCTTAAAGTGGAAGCCCACCTGGCCTGACGGGCGTTCAACCTCTTCGCGGACTTCAGGTATTCAAGGTTCTTATGGTCCGTGAAGACAACGAAGGGTACTTGCGAGCCCTCCAGCCAGTGCCGCCACTCCTCCAACGCGCTCTTGACCGCCAGCAGTTCCTTATCTCCCACGTCGTAGTTCCTCTCTGCCAGGGTCAACTTTCTAGAAAGGAACGCGCATGGGTGAATCCTTCCATCACTGGGACTCCTCTGCGACAAGACTGCTCCGATTCCTGAATTCGATGCATCCACCTCCACCACAAACTGTTTATCGGGATCCGGAATAATGAGAACGGGCGCAGTAGTGAAACTTGCCTTGAGCCTGCCGAAGGCCTCCTGGCAGGTCCCGGACCAGTCGAAGGTGGTATTTGGCGAAGTGAGCGAATGCAGAGGAGCGGCCACGGAACTGAAGTTCCTTATGAATTTCCTATAGAAATTGGCAAATCCCAAGAACCTCTGCACGTCCCTCCTGTTGGTGGGGGTAGGCCACCGCAGCACCGCGTCGACCTTCCCGGGATCCATCCGTATCTCTCCCTCAGCCAGGACGAAGCCCAGGAAGGACACGGATGCCTGATGGAACTCACACTTATCCATATTCACGTATAATTGGTGCTGCTGCAGACGCCAGAGCACCTCTCGGACTTGTTGAATGTGAGAGGCTAGGTCTGCTGAAAAGATGAGAATGTCATCCAGGTAAACAAAGACAGATCTGTTCAGGAACTCCCGGAGCACGTCGTTAATGAAGTTCTGAAAGACGGCCGGAGCGTTTGTCAGTCCAAAGGGCATCACAAGATACTCATAGTGCCCTGTGGGGGTGTTGAACGCCGTCTTCCACTCATCCCCTTCCCGAATCCGCACCAGATGGTAAGCGCTGCGCAAGTCGAGCTTGGTGAAGATCCGGGCTCCCTGGAGGAGTTCGAATGCTGTAGAGATAAGCGGCAAAGGGTACCTGTTCTTGACTGTGATGTCGTTCAGTCCTCGGTAGTCGATGCAGGGTCGCAGCGTGGAGTCCTTCTTCTTGACAAAAAAAAAACCTGCACCGGCTGGTGAAGATGAGGGGCGAATGAGTCCGGCTGCCAGCGAGTCCTCGATGTAGTCCCTCATGGCTTGATGCTCTGGTCCTGTTAAAGAGTACAGTTTCCCTCTGGTAGGAAAGGTGCCTGGCAGGAGTTCAATCGCGCAGTCGTATGACCGATGTGGCGGTAGAGACTTTGCCTTAGATTCAGAGAAGACCTCCCATAGGTCATGATAGCAGGAGGGCACTGCGGTCAGGTCCAGGACGGTACCAGGTTCTGTTAGCCGAACCGGCGCGACTTGAATACCCCTGTCTCTCCGGACAGCGAAACAACGACTGAGACAGTCCTTACCCCAAGTCTTGATCTGACCCGTGGTCCAATCTATGTGCGGGTTATGTTCTTTGAGCCACGGACTGCCCAAGATGATGTCGCTACTACGTGCGTCGAAGACATGAAAGCTAATTCGCAACGAGTGAGCGTCCGGAAAGCTCATACGTAGCGTCTGAGTACGATGTGTAACCCGACAAAGGAACTTGCCGTTGGCGGCATAGGCGTGACGATACCGTTGCGTGGGGAAGGTTGCCGCCCCCAGCTCCTCGACCACGCGGGGATTTATCAGGT
Organism: Syngnathoides biaculeatus; assembly: GCF_019802595.1. Classification (NCBI taxonomy): domain Eukaryota; kingdom Metazoa; phylum Chordata; class Actinopteri; order Syngnathiformes; family Syngnathidae; genus Syngnathoides; species Syngnathoides biaculeatus. The sequence continues at coordinate 5,033,318 of NC_084661.1, forward strand.
TTGCTTCCGACCCAGAATCTATGAAAGCCGTCACAGAGCATGAACGGGAGTCCGTTCCCAAGGTGAGGTGAAGAAGGGACCTCCCTGACCCTGTCGCGGTGTACCGCACACTCACCGGAGTAGCGATCCTGATGTCAGAATGCCCTGGTCGAGTCGGGCAACGGGCGATCAAGTGTCCCAAACGCCCGCAGTAAAAACAGCGTCCCTCTCGTCGCCGACGTAAGCGCTCCTCCGCTGAGCTGCCAAGCCCCTCCACTTGCATGGCTTCCGGTGAAGCTGACAACACGGGTGGCCGGGAAGCGGAAACAACCGGACTGCGACTCTCCCTCTCCTCCTCCCTCAGGCCCTCCATCTGTCTCTGCACGGTGAGGCGCTGGTCCACCTTGAGGGCCAATGCGATGAGGGAGTTAAGCGAAGGCGGAAGATCCATGGCCACGAGGTGACCACGGATCTGTGGGGACAGTCCCTCGTAAAATGCGTCATGGAGGGCTTCCTCATTCCAGCGGCTCTCGGCAGCCCGAATCCGGAACTCAATGGCGTAGTCGGACACGCGGCGACACCCCTGGTGAATTGTCATGAGTGACGACGCCGCCTGGCGTTCCGGAGCCGCATACTGGAACACCTGGGTGAGCGCGCAGACGAAGCTCGCCCATGAGTGGCAGGTCTCCGAGTTACGGCTCCACTCGGCGGTGGCCCATGCCTCCGCCCTCCCTGTCATGTGGGAAATGACGAAGGCGATCCGGGAGCGGTCCGTGGGAAAAGTGGAAGCTTGCAGCTCAAAGTGGAGATCGCACTGCGCCAGGAAGGGCTTGACGTTACCGGAGTCGCCTGAGAACCGCTCTGGTCGAGAGAGCGGAGTGATGGTGGCACGGGGAGGCACAGGAGCGGCCGCGCTAGCTTGGGAGGCTAGCCACGGTTGCAGCTGGGTGCAGAGCTCCTGGATCTGGTGAGTCATACCCTGGAGAGCAGCCTCTTGCTCACCCAGGCGTTTGCCCTGCACTTGCAGCGCACGGCGAATGGCTTCAGAGTCGGCTGGGTCCATGTTCTTGGCTAGATCGTTCTGTCACGGACGAGACTCGGGGGTGGACCCAAATGCACGACTCAGGTGAGAGGTAAGCAGTGCGGAATAAGCCTTTATTCGTTCCAATGTCGGTTACCAGGGAGTCGGTCCAAACAAGCATCAAGATCAGTAACGGCAGGCTTACAGGGTAGGTCCTATATGTACTGGGTCTAATCGGAGGTCATGAGGCGCAGGTGTGACCCTTCCGATTAGACGGCCACGCCCAACCCTGGCTGGAATCCAGGATCATGACAGTCACGACCCATCGGAACGAGAGTAGGACCCAAATGCATGACTCGGACGATGCAAGGTAGTTCAGGGAGAAACGTTTATTATATGCCGAGGTCGGAGATCGAGCAGGCAGTCAGGTGCAGCACCGCTAGCTGCGACGTCGGGCGATGAGAGCAGGTGAGCGGGCAGGCACTTTAAGTATATCACTTAAAGTCATATAGAACGTACTGAGAGACGACCTATCTTTTTTGGGAAGTGGGGGGGACACATTGCACTGAATCTGTGATAGGTGATCCGCAAAGTAGAGAGGGATTACTTTACACATGATATGAGGTCTCAGTAATGCAACCCTATGGTGGTACAAGTCAGGCAATCTGTCGGCCGGTGCCAAGCCCGGATAAATGCAGAGGGTTGCGTCAGGAAGGGCAAAAAAAAAAAAACTGTGCCAAACAAATATGAGTGTTTATCTAAAGTATGGGTGCTCAATGTTTCGATCAGTTTTTGTCGATTGCGACAACATGCTTAAAAAAAAAAAGACATCAGCCATATTCACACTAGTCGGCGAGTTCCCCTCTATTCTAAGCTCTCGCTTTTTATTTTTTAAGTCAAGAAATATTGTCAAACATGAGGATGGATGCTGGCATAAAGAACAAGATAAAAATGTATCACTATTATTCGGAATGGGGGGTGGACTTTTTTTTTACGATTTTGCCTCATCTGTCAGTGCAGTGAAACGTGTGGCGATATTTTCGAACTGTTCAGGGAAAATACGACACTGACATTCCGAGTGAGCTGAGAATGAGAAAACTGAACGAACTAAAATCCCACATGGCCAAACACCAGTCACTTTTCACACAACAATTCGAAAGCCGCCACCGAAGCATCCTTCCGGGTTCGTCACATCATTCTTGATAACAAGAAGTTCTTCCAAGATGTAGAGATGGTAAAAGAGGCATAGCTGACTAATTGTTCTGATCTTTTAAAAATAAGGCTGAAAGATTATCTTCAATAAAAGCTCCACAGCTGTCAAGGAGTACAGTTACACGGTACTGTGAAGCCATGGCTGAGAACTTAACCCAGCAAACATCGGAGATTGTGAGTGTTTCTCACTGCAGTTGGACGAATCTGCTGATGTGAGTGACAGCCCATGTGTGCATTTTCATTCATGTGGTGTTTAGTGATCATCAACGGAAACTCAGATTGTTACAAAAAATGTTCAGTTATGTATGTTGTGTTGTGCAATATTGGCTCATGCGGTTTTGCAAGGCACATAAACATACATTTACACATAAAAAATCCTCAAAATACTTTAAAATAAATATGTTTTGCATCAGTGGAAATTCAGCCACTGTGGGTCGAAGACAAAGAAGAGGAATGCACAGAGCCTACAACTCTGGTGGTGGGTAGGAAGATTAAGAAGAAAAAAGATAGCTGAGAGCAGTGTTTTTCAAACTTTTTGAGCCACGGCACATTTTTTACATTAGAAAAATTTTGTGCCACACCACTAACCAAAAATGTTACAAAATGACACTCTGTATAGTATATTTAATTACAATATAATTTCTCAATTTATTTATACTCAGTCAGTGTGAAACCTGGGCCTGTTTAGATGAACACAAAGCCGATATCTTGGTAGGAATAGAAGAAAGACACACACGAAGCTCTTCTTCAACAGCTCTCAGTCTCTCTCTGTTTTTAGTTTTTATAGCAGTTAGGCTTGAAAAGCTCAGCTCACACAGATATGTTGTGGAAAATGGGAGCAATGTCAGAACAGCTTTGTTGGCCAGAATGGGGAACTCCTTGGCAGCAGTAAACCAAAAACTGTCCAAAGGAAGATCAGCAAATCTTAGTTTTAAACCACGATCCTGTTTCAGTTCAGTGAGTTCCTCCTGCTCTTGTAAAGTCATGTCCTTTCCAACAACTGATGCCGAGCTGTATGGGTCCCTAACCCAGTCAAAGCATTCAGTGGAGGCTGAAGAGAAATAAAATGACAACTTCTCCTCAAGACTTTTCAAATGTTTACCTTTTACCTCAGACAGTGCAGCAGTGTTGCTTTGCCGTTTGTCTGTGAGTGGGAACATCTCCAGGTTGACACGTTGCACATGTTGTTGCCAGAGGTGCACTTTTAAACGAAATCCATTTATTTTATCCGTGCTTGTAAGCAGGTTTTCATTTCGGCCCTGCATCCTTGTGTTCAGTTCATTAAAATGATGAAATATATCAGCCAGGTATGCCAGCTTTGCGCACAACTCATCACTTGCAAACAGATTTGAGTAATCAGACCTCTCATTTGTCAGAAACATTTTAAGTTCCTCTCGCAGCTCATACACACGCGCGACAACCATTGGACCTTCGTATGGAGCAATATCCGCTCCCATTTCCTCACACAGAGATGCGAATATACGGCTTTTCAGAGGTCGTGTCTTTACAAAGTTCACTATGCGCACCACATCGTCCAAAACAGGAACCAGTTCTGCTGGTAAAGTCTTAGCAACAAGGGCCTCACGGTGCAAAAAACAGTGCGTAACAATCAGATCTGGGTTTCCTTCCTTCATTCTACTCACGAAGCCTTTGGTGCGCCCGACCATGGCTGCAGCTCCATCAGCGCACACACCTGTGCTGTTTTCCCACGTAAGTCCTCCCTGGTCAAGATATTCCGATGTGACCCGAAAAATTTCCTCTCCAGTTGTTTTTTCTGGCAGTTCCTTGCAAAATAGGAAGTTTTCTCTAATGGCATCTCCATCCACAAAACGCACATTCGCCAAGAGCTGAGAATGTCCACTAATATCTGTAGACTTGTCAACTTGCAACTCAAATTTCCGACTGATGCGTATCTTTTCCAAAACATGGCTTTCGATGTCTGTAGACATGTCATCAATACGCCTGGCAATTGTGTTATCAGAGAGTGGGACTTTAGCTATGTCTTTAACCGCATCAGGCCCGAGCATCTCGTTGACAATGGCTTTACAGGCAGGGTAGTATTAATGTCTCTGCCACAGTGTGCGGGTCTTTTGATTTAGCAACAAGTTCGGCGACTAGGTAACTAGCTTTGAGCGCTTTCTCATTTACCTTTGTGGTTTTTCTCATAAACGCCTGTTTCTCTGTGTTTACACGCAGGGGAACAAAATAGTCTATCGGCTTGTTTTGAAGCGGCGGGTGTGTCGTTTGGAGATGGCGCTTAAGCTTGCTTGGCACCATGGCGCTGTTGGATAGCTTCTCGCCACACACCAGGCATAACGGAATAGGTGTCGTCTCATCCCCGGTGAAAGTAAATCCAAACAAAAGATAGCTTTCACTATATTGCCTTGAGCTCACTGTCTTTGCTTTCTTCACTCATACTAGGGCCTTCATCCGGGTCAGAATCTTCTCCAGGGCCCAGTTCGGAGTTTGCAGTTGTCCTTTTTAAAAACTTCTCAATGACTGTCACCACGGCCTCTCAGGTGCATCACTAATTCTCTTGGAGGAATGAGGCAATCAGCTACGTGTTGCCACACGGACAAATATTACATTACTCTGCCAGCCTTTACAGCACGGACACTGGACAATGACATAATATTTGCAGAAAATTATTAATAAATGTTAATTTAAAAAAGAAAGTGATATTGGACAATTTCTCACGGCACACTAGTGTGCTGCGGCACAGTGGTTGAAAATCACTGGCTTAGAGAACCATGTGGTGGAAGCTGAGAAAGGAAGAATGTGTGGCCTTTCGGAAAGAGGTGAGACAGGCTCTCAATGGACAGGAGGAGCTCCCAGAAGACTGGATGACTACAGCCAAAGTGATCAGAGAGACAGGCAGGAGAGTACTTTGTGTGTCTTCTGGTCGGAAAGGAGACAAGGAGACTTGGTAGTGAAACCCCAAAATACAGGAAGTCATATCAGGAAAAAGATTAGTGAAGAAGAAGTGGGACACTGAGGAGAGGCGAACGGAATACATTGAGATGTAACGTAGGGTAAAGGAAGGCGTGGCAAAGGATAAACAAAGAGGCATATGAAGACATGTACACCAGGTTGGACACGAAAGAAGGAGAAAAGGATCTCTACAGGTTGGCCAGACAGAGTGATGGAAATGGGAAGGATGTGCAGCGGGTAAGGGTGGTTGAAGATAAGAGATGGAAATGTGTGGACTGTTGCCAGTAGTACGCGAAATAGAATGAATGAATGAAGAAAATGAGAGAGAAGGAAGAGTCGAAGACGCAAGTGTGAGGCAACAGGAAGTGGCAATGATTTTAATGAGGAAGTTAGAAAGGCACTAAAGAGGAGGAAAAATGGAAAGACAGTTGGTCAGGATGACATACCGGTGAAGGTATGTAAGCAATTTGGAGAGGTGGCTGTGGAGTTTTTGACCAACTTTATCAACAGAATACTAGCAGACGAGAGGATGTCTGTAGAATGGAGGAAAAGTGTGCTTGTTCGCATTTTTTAAGAACAAAGGTGATTTGTACAGCTGCTGGAACTAAAGAGCAATAAAGTTGATGAGCCACACAATTAAGTTATGGGAAAGAGAAGAAGAAGTCGAGAGCTGGGTTCCATTGTGACCTCACTCTATGACAGGAATCAAGAAAAGTGCAACCTGGAAGATCAACAACACAACGGACTCCTCTGACCCACAGCACAGCCCTACAGTGCCCCCCCGGAATCTTTTCACAACACCTGTGGAGTGACCATGTGACTTCAGGCTAGGTGACTTACATCATGGACAGCAAAGCACCGATGAACACGATTTGAGCATGTTGACGCTGGGAGGGTATGCAGATGCTGCAAGATGTTTTAATTGTGGAAAGAAGGGACATTGGCTGGACGTCGGATCAGAGACTCTACGAATGAGGAACAGTGAACCATCCCTGGTGGTGGAGGATCCAGTTAGTCTGATATCTGGTAGACTCCTGGCAGCTCCAAAGACATAGCAACACTTTACTGGTGATGTGCAGACACACATGCATCCAACATTGCTGTTTCTTTTTGTAGTTTTCTGCAATGAAGACATGCTTGGCATTGATAACACTGGTTTACTTTAGGTAGCTATCTAATTGTCATCGATGCCAAACGTGTACATTCAAAGTTAACTGCAACTAGTAGTCTTACTTTCAACACCAAACAGATGTTGAATTTTTAAAAAGGGATTGTTATGGGGTGAGTTTAATACTGCAGTGATGCCTTTTTTGTTTTTTTTTTGGTCTCTGTGTTCTTCACTTCTTTCTTTTTAATGTAGTGTGTTCACTGTGTTTTAATGTAATCTTGTCAGTATGTTTATATGCAGCTGTGTGTCTTATTTTTACATTTCTCTGACATTGAAACCTTCAGCACGAGTACAATAATGAAAGCCTTTTGCTTATCTGTTGGCGGTCGACTAATTGGGTAAGTTTTTTGTTTAACTTCATCAATGAGCCCAGATTTTCACAACATGCATATGTACTTTGTGTTGCGCCTCGATTACAATTTGATTTAATGCGCAATGTTCTTTTCTGTGTCTTGGACATTTGCCAAGTCAAATCCATTATTTGGGCTCGGAGCAAATATAGGGTAAATCTGCCAATTTGACTAAGGCAAAATTGCCCATCCACCAATGCTGCCCGCATGTACTTTGCATGGACGCTGGTCATGGTATTTTTGCAGTATTTGTGTAATACCCATTGAGCCAAAGTCCCAATTGTGGTATTGACCACATTGTGGTTGTTGGGAATGTTTTTTTTTTTTTGTATTTTGCTGGAGTGAGCACAAATGAGTTCATATGTCATGTTATCAAAAAGGGGGAAGTTTTGTCTGGAATTGCTTGTTTTGTTTTTTGTTATGTCTGTTTTTGTGCTCTGGAGTACAAAAGGTAGCGGATTGTTTTACTTGTCACATCACAGGTGGTATTTTTTTGTTTGATAGATAATTGATTGCCACAAAATCTATAAATTCAGATTTTGTTGAAGAAGTGACTGAATTACACTCAGAGCCAAGTCAACGGCCTGCGAACAATATTGGCATTATTATTGTGAAACAAATTATGGTTATTCTACAAACAAATGTGTTCAATTTTGGCCTCTTGAACATTAATTGATTTGCGTTGACACATGGAAGTGCCCTCAGATGTGATTGTGAATTTAAATGGTTGGAGGAAAGGTTTACTAGTTCCCATTTTTAAAAACAAGGGCGATGCTCAGAACTGTGGAAACTATAGAGGAATAAAGATGATTAGCCACACAATGAAGTTATGGGAAGGAGTCGTGGAGGCTCGACTCAGGTCAGAAGTAAATATATGCGAGCAACAGTATGGTTTCATGTCAAGAAAGAGTACCACAGATGCATTATTTGCCCTGAGGATGCTCCTGGAAAAGTACAGAGAAGGTCAGAGGGAGCTACATTGTCTTTGTATACCGAGAGAAAGCCTATGACAGAGTACTAAGAGAAGAGCTGTGGTACTGCATGCACATAAGTCTAGTGTGGCGTAGAAATATGTTAGAAGAGCACGGGACATGTTTGAGGACAGCAGAACAGCGGTGAGATGTGCCGTAGGTGTGTCAGAAGAATTTAAGGTGGAGGTGGGACTCCATCAGGGATCAGCTCTGAGCCCCTTCCTGTTTGCGGTAGTAATGGATAGGCTGACAGATGATGGTAGACTGGATTCCCTTGGACCATGATGTTCACAGATAATGTTGTGATCTGCAGTGAAAGCAGGGAGCAGGTGTAGGAACAATTAGAAAGATGGAAGCACTCACTGGAAAGGAGAATCATGAAGATTAGCTGAAGTAAAACAGAATATATGTGGATGAATGAGAGGGGCAGAGGAGGAAGAGTGAAGCTCCAGGGAGAAGAAATAGCGAGGGTGGACGACTTAAAATACTTGGGGTCAACAATACAGAGCAATAGCGATTGTAGTAAGGAAGTGAAGAAACAGGTCCAAGCGGGGTGGGACAGTTGGCGAAAGATATCTGGTTTTCTATGTGACAGAAGAGTCTCGGCTAGAGTGAAGGGCAAAGTTTATAAAACAGTGGTGAGGCTGGCCATGATGTACGGATTAGAGAAGAAACAACAGGAAGGAGAACTGGAGGTAGCAGAAATGAAGATGCTGAGGTTCTCACTTGGCAGGTTGGATAGGATTAGAAATGAGCTCATTCGAGGGACAGCCAAAGGTGGATGTTTTGGAGACAAGGTTAGAGAGAGCAGACTTCGATGGTTTTGACATGTTCAGAGGCAAGAGAGTGAATCTATTGGTAGAAGGTTACTGAGGATGGAGTAAGGTCCAGGCAAAAGAGCGAAAGGAAGACCAAAGAAAAAGTTGGTGGATGTTGTGAGGGAGGATATGAGGAGAGTCGGTGTTAGAGAGGAAGATGCTCGAGACAGGATGAGATGGAAAGAGATGACACACTGTGGCGACCCCTCACGGGACTAGCTGAAAGGAAAAAAAGAAGTCATTTTGCATGGTGAGAAAAGGCATGCATGGGTGTGGATCTTCTTCTTTTGTCCCTGTGTTCGCAGTAGCGCATGTGTGGGGCGGGGATTTCTTCACTACTTCCTGATTTCAGGGGTGGCGTAGAACCACAGGGGTGACCTCCTGGGAAACGTTGGTGGAATGTAGGTGGTGGTGCACAGGTTCTGTGGCTGATGAGGCAGTACCAGCTGGCTCATCATTGTTTCTCTGCTCTAATGAGCTCAATCTGCAGGAAGTATACATTTGAATCACTCACTGTATACAGTGGGTATGAAAAGTGTTCAGAAATAACTTTCACTGTTGTTTTGCAGCCATGGGCTCATCCCCTGTGGGAAGGGCCATTGGGGTTGGGTGCAGTGTGAGCTGGGCGTGCCCTCTCACAGTTGCAATCCCCGAACCTGTTGGTGGACACCAACATTGAGGGATGCCTTTAACCTGAAGGTGTTCTATTGGGCATTTTTGGCCTGTGGGACTCCTGAGGCAGCTGATGGGTGTTGGGTGGCCAATGCAGCTTTGGTAACCACTAAAGCAAAAACCTACAATAGGAGCCGTTCAGTGAGGCCATGGAGAAAGACTTCCAGACAGCTTCGAGGAAATTCTGGACCACCATCCACCATCCCAGGAAGGTGAAGCAGCGTACCATAAACACAGTGTAGAGAGGATGGGGCACTTTTGACCTCAACTCGAGACGTTGCGATTCGGTGGGGAGATTACTTCAGAGACCTTCTCAATTCCATGAGGATGTAGAGTTTGGGTTCTCTGAGGCACCCTCTCCTATTTCGTGAGTTGAGGCCACCGAGGTGGTTGGTGGCAAGGCCGTGGGGGTGGATGAGATTCGCCCATCATTCCTAAACGCTCTCGATGTTGTGGCCCTGTCCTGATTGATACACTTCTGCTACATCGTATGGACATCAGGGAAAAGGCCTATAGATTAGCAGACTCGGGTGGTAGTCCCATTTTATAAGAAGGGGGGACCGCAGGGTGTGTTCCAACTCAGGAGGGATCATGTTCATTAGCCTCCCTTGTAAGGTCTATTCAAGGTTGCTGAAGAGGAGGGTCCATCGGGATGTCTGATCTCAGATTCAGGAGCAATGGATTTTTCACTCTGGCCATGCAGTGAACCAGCTCCACACCCTCAGCAGAGTCCTCAAGAGTGTACATGTGTTTTGTGGACTTGGAGAAGGGATTTGAATATGTCCCTCGAGGAGTCCTATGGGGGGTTATTCGGGAGTTTGAGTGATCAAAATCCCTTGATTCTGGTTCTGTGGGTTCCATCAACCTGTGATCTCCAACACTTGAATGGTTCGCAGCCAAGTGTGAAGTGGCTGGGAAGAGAATCAGCACCTCCAAATGTGAGACCATATTCCACAGTTGAGAACGGGTGGCTTGCCTTTTCCAGGTCGGGGATGAGATCCTGGCCCAAGTAGAGGAGTTCAAGTATGAGGTCTTGGTCACAAGGGAGGGAAGAATGGTGCGAGAAATTGTCAATCAGATTGGTGGAGCATTTGCAGCAATGCAGGCTTTGTATCAATCTGTTGTAGATACACTTTTAATACGATTCTTTCAGCTTGTCCAATTAGGAGTCGCCACAGCGTGTCATCTCAGATGAACGCTCATATTTGTTTGGCACAGATTTTATCCCGGATCCCCTTCCTGACGCAACCCATTTTGGGGAGTGAAGGCCCCAGTGAGAAACGAACTCACGAACCCTTGTTTACCACACCAATGCTGTAACCACTGAGCTATGGGGCCCCCAAAGATCCTTCGAGCTGGTCCGTTGTGGATGCAAATGGACGACAACAGTTTCCTCCACAGGGTGTCCGGGCTCTCCCTTAGAGATAGGGTGAGAAGCTTTCGTTATTTGGGAGGGGCTCAGAGTCAAGCCTCTGCTCCTCCGCATTGAGAGGAGCCAGATGAGGTGGGTAGGGCATCTGACTCGGATGCCTCTTGGGCGCCTTCCAAGGGAGGTTTTCCGGGCACGTTCTACCGGAAAGAGACCCTGAGGATGACCCAGGACATGCTAGCCATTCAAGAACAGTCATGTAGTTTGTCTGAAGCCACACCTTCATAATTTAGGTGTGTGCTTTGGGTCACTGTGTTGTTGGAAGATGAACCTGTGGCCCAATTTGTGGTCCTGAGCACTCTGGAGAAGGTTTTTGTGCTGGATATCTCCATACTTGTGCTTCATCTTCCTTCTTTTGCAACAAGTTGTCCTGTCCCTGTAGCTGAAAAACACCCCCACAGCATGATGCTGTTACCACAGTGGTTCATTCTTGGGACCTTTTCAGACAGGTGATGAACAGTGCCTAATTTTCTCCACATAGAGTGAAAAAATAAGTATTTGAATACCCTGCTTTCTTGCTAGTTCTCCCACTTAGAAATCATGGAGGGGTAATTTTCATCGTAGGTGCATGTCCACTGTGAGAAAGACAATCTAAAAAGAAAAATGCAGAAGTCAAAATATATGATTTTTTTAACGATTTATTTGTGTGATACAGCTGCAAATAAGTATTTGAACACCTGTCTATCAGTTAGAATTCTGACCCACAAAGATCCGTTAGTCCCCCTTTAAAAGTCCACCTCCACTCCATGTATTATCCTGAATCAGATGCACCTGTTAGGAGAAAGGTTGATATTCTGTGCATCCAAGAGAACAGGTGGAAAGGTAGTAAGGCTTGAAGTTTGGGAGCAGGGTTTAAATTATTCTACCACGGAGTAGATGGGAAGAGAAATGGAGTAAGGGTTATTTTAAAGGAAGAGCTGGCTAAGAATGTCTTGGAGGTGAAAAGAGTATCAGATCGAGTGATGAGACTAAAATTTGAAATTGAGGGTGTTATGTATAATGTGGTTAGCGGCTATGCACCACAGGTAGGATGTGACCTAGAGTTGAAAGAGAAATTCTGGAAGGAACTAGATGAAGTAGTTCTGAGCATCCCAGACAGCGAAAGAGTTGTGATTGGTGCAGATTGTAATGGACATATTGGTAAAGGAAACAGGGGCGATGAAGAAGTGATGGGTAAGTACGGCATCCAGGAAAGGAACTTTGAAGGGCACATGGTGGTGGACTTTGCAAAAAGGATGGAGATGGCTGTAGTGAACACTTATTTCCAGAAGAGGGAGGAACATATAGTGACCTACAAAAGCGGAGGTAGAACCACGCAGGTAGATTATATTTTGTGCAGATGATGTAATCTGAAGGAGGTTACTGACTGTAAAGTAGTGGTAGGGGAGAATGTAGCTCGACAGCATAGGATGGTAGTATGTAGGATGATTCTGGTGGTGGGTAGGAAGATTAAGAAGACAAAGGTAGAGCAGAGAACCATGTGGTGGAAGCTGAGAAAGGAAGAATGTTGTGCGGCCTTCCGGAAAGAGGTGAGACAGGCTCTCGATGGACAACCGAAGCTCCCGGAAGACTGGACGACGACAGCCAAGGTGATCAGAGAGACAGGCAGGAGAGTACTTGGTGTGTCATCTGGTAGGAAAGGGGAGAAGGAGACTTGGTGGTGGAACCCCAAAATACAGGGAGTCATACAAGGAAAGAGATTAGCGAAGAAGTGGGATACTGAGAGGACTGAGGAGAGGCGAAAGGAGTACATCGAGATGTGACGTAGGGCAAAGGTAGAGGTGGCAAAGGCTAAACAAGAGGCATATGAAGACATGTACACCAGGTTGGACACGAAAGAAGGAGAAAAGGATCTCTACAGGTTGGCCAGACAGAGGGATAGAGATGGGAAGGATGTGAAGAAGGTTAGGGTGATTAAGGATAGAGATGGAAATGTGTTGACTGGTGCCGGTAGTGTACTAAATAGATGGAAAGAATACTTTGAGAAGTTGATGAATGAAGAAAATGAGAGAGAAGGAAGAGTTGAAGAGGCAAGAGTGAAGGACCAGGAAGTGGAAATGATTACTAAGGGGGAAGTCAGAAAGGCACTACAAAGGATGAAAAATGGAAAGGCAGTTGGTCCTGATGACATACCGGTAGAGGTATGGAAGCAATTTGGAAAGATGGCTGTGGAGTTTTTGACCAACTTATTCAACAGAATAACTAGCGGGCGAAAAGATGCCTGAAGAATGGAGGAAAAGTGTTCTAGTTCCCATTTTTAAGAACAAAGGGGATGTTCAGAGCTGTGGGAACTACCGAGGAATAAAGTTGATGAGCCACACAATGAAGTTATGGGAAAGAGTAGTGGAGGCTAGACTCAGGACAGAAGTAAGTATCTGCGAGCAACAGTATGGTTTCATGCCTAGAAAGAGTACCACAGATGCATTATTTGCCTTGAGGATGCTCGTGGAAAAGTACAGAGAAGGTCAGAAGGAGCTACATTGTGTCTTTGTGGATCTAGAGAAAGCCTATGACAGAGTACCAAGAGAGGAACTGTGGTACTGCATGCGTAAGTCTGGTGTGGCAGAGAAGTATGTTAAAATAGTACAGGACATGTATGATGGCAGCAGAACAATGGTGAGGTGTGCCTTAGGTGTGACAGAGGAATTTAAGGTGGAGGTGGGACTGCATCAGGGATCAGCTCTGAGCCCCTTCCTGTTTGCAGTGGTAATGGAAAGGCTGACAGATGAGGTTAGACTGGAATCCCCTTGGACCATGATGTTCGCAGATGATATTGTGATATGCAGTGAAAGCAGGGAGCATGCACAGGAACAATTAGAAAGATGGAGACATGCACTGGAAAGGAGAGGAATGAAGATTAGCCGAAGTAAAACATATATCTGTGCGTGAATGACAAAAGTGGAGGGGGAAGAGTGAGGCTACAGGGAGAAGAGATAGCTAGGGTGGACGACTTCAAATACTTGGGGTCAACAATACAGAGCAATGGAGAGTGTGGTAAGGAAGTGAAGAAACGGGTCCAAGCAGGTTGGAACAGCTGGCGAAAGGTGTCTGGTGTGTTATGTGACAGAAGAGTCTCTGCTAGGATGAAGGGCAAAGTTTACAAAACAGTGGTGAGGCCGGCCGTGATGTACGGATTAGAGACGGTGGCACTGAAGAAACAACAGGAAGCAGAACTGGAAGTGGCAGAAATGAAGATGTTGAGGTTCTCGCTCGGAGTGAGCAGGTTGGATAGGATTAGAAATGAGCTCATTAGAGGGACAACCAAAGTTGGATGTTTTGGAGACAAGATTCAAGAGAGCAGACTTTGATGGTTTGGACATGTTCAGAGGCGAGAGAGTGAGTATATTGGAAGAAGGACGCTGAGGATGGAGCTCCCAGGCAAAAGAGCGAGAGGAAGACCAAAGAGAAGGTTTATGGATGTGGTGAGGGAAGACATGAGGGCAGTTGGGGTTAGAGAGGAAGATGCAGGAGATAGGCTAAAATGGCAAAAGATGACACGCTGTGGCGACCCCTAACGGGACAAGCCGAAAGGAAAAGAAGAAGAAGATGCACCTGTGTGAGGTCATTAGCTGCATACATACAATCAGTAAGAGTCAAACTTGTAACATGGCCAAGGCCAAAGAGCTGTCCAAAGACACCAGAGACAAAATTGTACAACTCTCCACATGGCTTGAAAGGGCTATGGAGAAATTGCCAAGCAGCTCTGTTGGAGCAATCATTAGAAAATGGAAGAAGCTAAACATGACGGTCAATCTCAATCAGAGTGGAGCCCCATGCAAGATATCACCTTTTGGGGTCTCAATGATCCTTAAAAAGGTGAGGAATCAGCCCAGGACTACACGACAGGACTTGGTCAATGACCTGAAAGGAGCTGGGACCACCGTCTCGTGACTGTTGGTAATTCACTAAGACGTCATGGTTTAAAATCAAACATGGCACAGAAGGTTCCCCTGCTTAAAGCAGCACATCTCAAGGCACATCTTAAGTTTGCCAATGGCCATTTGGATGATACAGAGGAGTCATGGGAGAAAGTTTTGTGGTCAGATGAGACCAAAATTGAACTTTTGGGTCATAATTCCACGAACCAAGTTTGTAGGAAATCAAATGATGAGTTTCCTCCCAAAAACACCATCCCTACTGTGAAGCATGAGGGGGTTGCATCATGCTTTGGGGATGTTTTTCTGCACATGGGACCGGACGACTGCACTGTATTAAGGAGAGGATGACCGCAGCCATGTATTGTGAGATTTTGGGGAACAACCTCTTTCCCTCAGTCAGCGCATTGAAGATGGGTCGTGGCTGGGTCTTTCAACATGATAATGACGTGAAGCACACAATGAGGAAAACCAAGGAGTGGCTCCGTAAGAAGCATATCAAGGTTCTGGCGTGGCCTAGCCAGTCTCCAGACTTAAATCCAATAGGAAATATTTGGAGCAAGCTGAAACTCCATGTTTCTCAGAGACAGCCCAGAAACCTCTCTGATCTAGAGAAGATCAGTGTGGAGGAGTGGGCCAAAATCCCTCCCGCAGTGTGTGCAAACCTGGTGAATAACTCCAGGGAACGTTCGACCTTTGTAAATGCAACAAAGGCTACTGTACCAAATATTAACATTGGTTTTCTCAGGTGTTCAAATTCTTATTTGCAGCTGTATCACACAAATAAATCATGATTAAAAAAAATCATACATTGTGATTTCTGGATTTTTCTTTTTAGATTATCTCGCTCTCAGTTGAAATGCACCTACGATGTAAAATTCAGACTCCTCCATTATTTCTAAATGGGAAAACTTGCAATATAAAAAAATATAAATATTGTAATCGTAATGTAAAGATTGATTCATACCAGGAAATATTCCTGTCCATACAAAACAACTTAATACAGCAAAACAAACTCCTACAAAATGATGACTGGGAATCATGTCAGTCAAAATATGAGAAATGGCAATGTTTAGCATAAGGCTGAATAATATGTTCAGATTTTTCCATTATTACCCAACTTCACAGAAAACAAATGCTCAACACAGTCTCCAAGTAACTATTTCGACTACATTAACATACAGTGCCAAGAAGTTGTTTTTTTTTTTGCATATCAATCATAGAGAAAGGTTTCAAATCATCAAACCAATTTTAATATCACTCCGACAACACAAGGAAATGCAAAAAGCAATTTTCAAATGAGAATTCAATTTATTAAGGCACAAAAATAAATTAATCCAATCCTTTCTGGCCCAATGTGAAAATGTAATTGCCCCCTAAACCTAATAATTGGTTGTCCCACCCTTGGCAGCAATAACTGAAATCAAGCAATATTTGGTGATGGGTCTGTCACATCGCTCAAGTATTTTGTCCCACTCATCTTTCAGAATTGTTTCAATTGGAGAGTTTTTCTACCAGGAACTGCCCATTTAAGGTCACATCACAGCATTTCAATTGGATTTAAATTCAGACTTTGACTTGGCAACTTCAAGCCCTGCATTTTTTTTCTTTAAATGAGCCATTCAGAGGTGGACTAGCTGGTGTGCAGTCCACAGAATGTTTCTCCAAAAGTGTTGAGTATCATCAAGATGTTGTTTTGACAATGTGAGACAAGCCTTTGTATTCTTTGCTGACAACAGGGATTTTCACCTGAAACACTCCAATGGATGCCATTTTGGGTCATGGTCCTTCTCATGGTAGAATCATGAACACTGACCTTAACTGAAGCCAGCGGGGCCTGCAGGTCTTTAGAAGTTTTTAGAGGTTATTTTCTGACCTCCTTGATGAGTCGATGTCACACTCTTGGAGTAATTTTAGTGGGTCATCCACTCCTGGGAAGGTTTGCCACTGTTCCCAGATAATGGATCTGACGGTTGTTCACTGGTGCCCAAAGCCTCGGAAATAACTTTGTAACCTTTCCCATATTCACCTTCCCAAATTTGTGGTTTGTCACAGTGACTTTATGATTAAAACAATTTCCTTGGGTTGTCTCTGAGTGATGTTGAAATTGGTTTGGTGATTTGAAACCTTTGTGTGTGATACAAATGCAAAAAAGAAAAAGAAATCAGGACGGGCAAATACTTTTTCACGGCACAGTACTTTGTATTATTGATTTGATTGAATAGAGAATTTATGGGTCTTATACTACATGTGGAAAATGCTTTTTTTTAACTGTAATTTTACATACTGATCACCAGTTCATCAATTAAATCACTTAACAATTTCAAGCATCCAAATTAACCAAGCATGTTTTTGGACGTAATTGGGGAAGAACAACCCCCCATGAAAGGTTCAAATCGAGATTCAAATCTTGCTGAGAGGTATATGTACATGATACCTTCCTACTGCTGACAGGACATGTTTATCTAGTTATAGGCAGCCAGGGGTATTCCAAAGTTGACTGTTATGGTTGAGTTATATATTGTGTGATTATGAAATCAGTGCTGTTAAAAAAATATAAAAAATAAAACAATATTTGTTATTGACTTTACACGCAATGGGTCACATTGACTCATGAATATTTTGGTAGGCAAGAAGAATAGGAAGTCTGGAATTTACGAACTAATCAGACTTCGTTGACCAAATAATGTTTTAAAGTATCCTTATTGAAAGGGCGATCTTTGGTGGCACCACCACTTAGTTTTGTTTAATTTTTTTTTTTTTTTTTTTTTACAAAAGAAGGTCAATAAAGTATCCCAAAAGTCCTAATATAACAAACTAAATAACCTGCTCCAAATTATGGTTCGACAAGGACCACAAATGTGACCGTACGTTGCAATAGCAGTCAGTTGACTTATAAACCACTGTTCCACATTTTCTCCGGTTTCTGGATGTCCAGGTAGAACCCTTCTGGAGAAACTGCTCCTTCAACAACAGCACGAGGAGCCAGAGGAAGCTGAGAGGCTCTGTTCCAGAATATTAGCCATGGGTCTTCTCTTGCCTTTCACTGACTGCTTCAGACAACAGCTGGGAGCCAGCACTACACACATCACTTCTGCTGGATCAGCTAATTTCCAAGTATGTAGCTGCAGCTATGGATTCTACAATCTCTAAAAATGATAGTTATTCAGTTTTAAATAATAACATTGTGTTTACTCAGGGTGAACAGCTGTACACATGGGCTGCTGTTAACCAGCCATCTTTTTTCCTTGATCCTCCTGAGGAGAAGCAACCGGGTAATCCAAAAGAGTTCAGATCTAGTGGAGAAAAGACTGGAGTCAGAGTCATTGATCCAGGTGAGAACACGTCTATGCAAAGTATGGAGTGTCCAGTGTACAATTTTGGCATAATTCTATGTCATTTTTATCATCATAAAAAGTCAATTTCAAATTTTTGGGGTCATCTTTGCCAGATCTGTGCTTTGCCTGTCTGTCTCTTTGACCTCATGATTCTCAACTGCTTATACTTGCTCTGTGAAGTGTAAGGGCTTATATAGACAAGTGTGTGGCTTTCCTAATCAAGTCAAATCACTATAATCAAACATAGCTGGACTCCAATTAAGGTGTAGAACCATCTGAAAAATAATCTGAAGTAATGGATTAGGTTAAATATATGAATGTCACAGAAAAGGATCTGAATACTTGTGGTAAGTGATATTTCCGTTTTTTTTTTTTAATACATTTGCAAAAAATGTCAAAAATTCAATTCTTTTGCCACCAATATGAGGTGCCATGTGTACATTTATGAGGTAAAAAATGAATTTAAATGATTTTGCCCAATGGCTGCAATCTAACTATATAAAGTAAGTATCTTTCGGCTTGTCTCTTTCGGGGTCGCCACAGCGTGTCATCTCAGATGAACGCACATATATGTTTGGCACAATTTTTACGCCGGATGCCCTTCCTGACGCAACCCTTCTCAGGGAGTGGAGGCCCCAGTGGGATACGAACCCACAACCCCTGGTTTACCAAACCAGTGCTCTTACCGCTGAGCTACAGGGCCTCTGCAATCTAACAATATAACAGAGTGAAAAAAATGAAGGGGATCGGAACACTTTCAGTACCCACTGTGTACACGTGTTTATATGCATACAATGTTCCCCCATTTATTTGCAGGGGTTAATGTTCCACTTCTGAGGGGTTCAAATTCTACCCCCCCACCCCCATTCCATGTTCTCCCCATACCTGCCCTCGATCACATCCCAAAAACATGCATTAATTGGAGACTCTAAATTGCCCCCAAGAGTGATTGTGGGTGTCACTGTTGTCTGATTCCATGTGCCAATTGGCTGGCGACCAGTTCAAGGTGTACCCTGCCTCCTGCCCAATGACAGCTGGGACAAGCTCCATCACTCCTGCGACCCTCGTGAGGATGTGAGGCTCAGAAAATGGATGGATGGATGGATGGATGGAGTGGCCAAGTCAAAGTCTGGATTTAAATCCAATTGAGATCCTGTGATCCTGAGTAATAAATTGGTAAAAAAAAAAATCATACATTGTGATTTGTAGATTTTTCTTTTTGGATTATCTCTCTCACAGTGGACATGTATGTACGATGAAGATTTCAGACCCCTCCATGATTTCTAAGTGGGAGAACTTGCAATATAGCAGGGTGTTCAAATACTTATTTTCTTCACTGTATCCTCTTCTTTTCCTTTGGGCATGTCATCTTTTTCCATCTTAGCCTATCTCCTGCATCTTCTCTAACATCAAATGCCTTCCCTCACAACATCCATCAAACTTCTCTTTGGTCTTCCTCTCACTCTTTTGCCTGGCACCTCCATCCTCAGTACCCTTTTACCAATATACTCACTCACCTCTGGACATGTCCTAACCATCGAAGTCTCCCCTCTCAAACCTTGTCTGCAAAACATCCAACTTTGGCTTCCCTCTCATGAGCTCATTTCCAATCCTATCCAACCTGCTCACTCTAGCGAGAACTTCAACATCTTCATTTCTGACACCTCCAGTTCTGCTTCCTGTCTATTCAGTGCCACGGTTTCTAATCCATACATCATGGCCGGCATCACCACTGTTTTATAAACTTTGCCCATCAACCTAGCAGAAACACCAGACACCAGCTTTCACTCCAGATCTAAAATGTCTTTGGCGAACATCATGGACCAAGGGGATTCCAGTCTAACTTTATCTGTCAGCCTATCCATTACCACAGCAAATAGGAAGGGGCTTAGACCTGATCCCTGATGCAGTCCCACCTCCACCTTAAATTCCTCTGTTACACCTGCGGCACACCTCACCATTGTTCTGCTGCCCTCATACATGTCCTGTACTATTCTAAGATATTTCTCCGCCACACCAGACTTGCGCATGCAGTACCACGGTTCTTCTCTTGGTGCTCTGTCATGGGCTTTCTCTTGTCCACAAAGACATAATGTAGTGCCTTCTGACCTTCTCCGTACTCTTCCACTAGCATCATCAGGGCAAATAATGCATCTGTGGTAGTCTTTCTAGGCATGAAACCATACTGTTGCTTGTAGATACTTACTTCTGTCCTGAGTCTCGCATCCATTAGTCTTTCCCATAAATTCAAAGTGTGGCTCATCAACTTTAATGCTCTATGGGTCCCAGAGCTCTGGAAATTGCCTTTGTTCTTAAAAATGAGAACTAGCACCCTTTTTTCTCCATTCTACAGTTATCCTCTCACGCGCGAGTATTCTGTTGAATAAGTTGGTCAAAAACTCCGCAGCCACATCTCCAAATTAGTTCCATACCTCTACCGGTATGTCATCGGGACCAACTCCCTTTTCCATTTTTCATCCTTAGTGCCTTTCTAAGTTACAGTCCAATCATTGCCACTTCCTGGTGCTTCACACTTGCTTCTTCTACTCTTCCATCTCTCTCATTTTCTTCATTCATCAAATTCTCAAAGTATTCTTTCCATCTATTTAGCACACTACTAGCACCAGTCCACACATTTCCAGCTCTTATCTTTCATCACCCTTACCTGCTGCACATCCTTCCCATCTCTATCACTCCTTTTCTCCTTCTTTCGTGTCCAACCTGGTGTCCATGTCGTCATATGGCTCTTGTTTAGGCTTCACCACCTCTACCTTTGCCCTACGTCGCATCTCAATGTATTCCTTTCGCCTCTCCTCAGTCTTCTCAGTGTCCCACTTCTACTTTGCCAATCTCTTTCCTTGTATGACTTCATGGAATTTGGGGTTCCACCACCAAGTCTCCTTCTCCCCTTTCCTACAGAAGACACACCAAGTACTCTCCTGACTGTCTTTCTTATCACCTTGGCTGTAGTCATCCAGTCTTCTGGGAGCTCCTCCTGTCCATCGAGAGCCTGTCTGACCTCTTTCCGAAGCCCACACAACATTCTTCTTTCCTCAGCTTCCACCACATGGTTCTCTGCTCTATCTTTGTCTTCTTAATCTTCCTCCCCACCACCAGAGTCATCCTACACACCACCGTCCTATGCTGCCGAGCTACACTCTCCCCTACCACTACCTTACAGTCAGTAATCTCCTTCAGGTTACATCGTCTGCACAAAATATTATCCACCTGGGAAAACATGTTCACTACAGCCATTCCCATCCTTTTTGCAAAGTCCACCACCATCTGTCCCTCTTTCCTGGATGCCATACTTACCCATCACATCTTCGTTGCCCCTGTTTCTTTCACCAACGTGTCTATTACAATCTACACCAATCACAACTCTCTCTCTATCTGCGGTGCTCAGAACCACTTCCTTTCAGAATTTATCTTTCAAGTTAAGGTCACATCCTCTCTGTGAATCTATGAACTTTAATTTGTACTTCACGTCTGTAAAACAGTGACTTTACTGCCCTGCATGATGAGTTTGATTACAATACCCATGTTGGTCATTCTGAAGATTATAGGTAAGAATCAAATGATCTGGCATTATCAATGAAAAAGGCAGTCTTTAAGTCAAAGATTCCTGAAATACAGGAGAAATTCCTCAAAGCAATCATCTCTGTACCCGTGTTGATTGACCCCTTGGAGAATCCTTGTACCGGCTCGAAAGGGAATATGTTTATTGTTGGAATCCATATTGGTTGTTGTGTTGGCCTCACAGTTCTGAGGTCTCGGGTTCCATCCCGGACCCGCCTGTGTGGAGTTTGCATGTTCTCCCTGTGCTTGCGTGGGTTTTCTCCCAGCACTCCGGTTTCCTCCCACATCCCAAAAACATGCAACATTAATTGGACACTCTAAATTGCCCCTAGGTGTGATTGTGGCTGTCTGTCTCTATGTGCCCTGCGATTGGCTGGCAACCAGTTCAGGGTGTACCCCGCCTCCTGCCCATTGACACCTGGGATAGGCTCCAGCACACCCCACGATCCTCGTGAGGATAAACGGAAAAGAAAATGGATGGATGGATGGATGATGAATCCAAATTGAGCATAACATTTTTTAAGGATGTGGACTGGGGGATCCTCCATGAACCTGTTGCTTTTGCAGAGTACACATGCATCACTGGCCAACTTGTATCTCCAGCAGGACTTGTACTCTCTCCAATAGGTGTTCTTGGAGCTTTACTGGATGGAATCATCACTGCCGGCTATATCGTTGCGGTCAAGTGGCCCTGATCAGCCAGAAATGACACATCCCAGCAAGCAGCTGAGAAGAAGGACTTTTATTTGACCATAGATTAGGTTACTTGCTCATTGAAGATAAAAAGGGACCATTCTTACTGGCACCAAATACAGGGTAATCTGTACTTGGCATGGTGTTCCAAGTGTGACGCTGTGGTGTGGACTCTTAAGGGCACAGAAGTCATTCCTGTGATGAGGGATCCATTCTGAGCTCGTAACCTGGATGTACTTCACACATTTGATCAAACTGTTTTCCTGCCAAAGGTTTTAGCAGACCTAACCTAACCCTATGTAAATACCAGTTCTGTTTTTTTTTATTGTTATTTATTTGTTCAATCACACCAGATACTGTAAACCCCAAAATATTGGAGAACATTATATTGTCAGTTCTACACAAAATACAAACGTTTCCAATGTATTTTACAGATCTTTTGCTACAGATGAATTTGTTGACGTGAGGTAAAGTATATGTATATCAGTATAAGTAGAAGTATATGAAGTATTTCAGTGTTTGCTGTAGATAATCAACAAAAAAATGCAACTAACCATCAACATTAATCCACCCATGATTACATGCATTAATAAACCCAGGCACCAACATTATTAAATCCTCTCACATGTGCCCTTATATTACATGTGCCAAGGATGTCATGAATTTACTGATATTATGTGTAAGATTGTGAACAATATTATAACAGAACCACATTGCTAACTACGAAAAACACAAAGGGATAAAATTATGGGATCTGAAAAGACAAAATATTCTCTACGACAGTGATCCAAACGGTGTGCCGTGGGAAGTCATCCAATTTTATGTCATTGCTAAAAAAAATATATATTTATTCCAAGAAATAATATATCTTTATTCATCTAATTATGCCAGTGAGGCACAATGACAGACAGAACAAAAAAATCCTCTTCCATGAGATGGCAGGAAGTACATACGGTTATTACTTGACCCATTTTTGGTGATATTAACTTTTGTTGGTGTTCTGTGAGATTTTTGAATTGTAAAATATGTGCTTTGGCTCTATAAAGGTTGGAAATCACTGCTCTAAGATATCTGTCTGGAGACAGAATCGTATTGGAGTAGTTGATAAATGTTTGCTGATGAAGAATTTAATGACTTAATTGCCAGAGGAAAAAAGTACTTGGTTTTGAATTGCATTTATCGGTTGTCCTTCCCCACAGAAGGAGCTAGAAGAGCTGGTGATCAGGATGTGGCGGGTCTAAAAGGTATCCTGCCCCCTCTGGATCTAGTTCGAGTTGCGTGCAAGTCTTCAATAGTGGGTAGAGTAGTGCTGACAATCCTTTCTGCAGTTTTGATTGTCCGTTGCAGTCCGAGTTTGTCCTTTTTGTGGTGGCTCCAAACCAGACAGTGATGGAGGTACACAGTACTGATTGGATGATGGAGAACTGTCTCAGCAGCTCTTGTGACAGGCCAGCTTTTTCAGAAGCCGCAAGAAGTTCATCCTTGCTGAGCTTTTTTGTGGCAGGAGTTTATGTTCGTCTCCCACTTCAAGTCCTTTGAAACTGTAATTACCGAGAACTTGAAGGTCTCGACAGTTGACACAAGACAGTTGGACACTGACAGGGGCAGCTGTGGTGAAGGATGCCTCCGGAAGTCCACAATCATCTCTACAGTCTTTAGAGTGTTCAACGCTAGGTTGTGTTGAGCACACCAAAGCTCCACTACCTCCACTTCCTGTTGATTTACAGACTCGTCACCGTCTTTGATGAGGCCGATGACCATGGTGTCATCTGACAACTTCAAACTGCGAAGAAAACAAAGGGAGAGCAGAGAACCATGTGGTGGAAGCTTGTGCGGCCCTTCGGAAAGAGGTGAGACTGGCTCTTGATGGACAGGAGGAGCTCCCAGAAGACTGGACTACTACAGCCAAGGTGATGAGAGAGAAGGCAAGAGAGTACTTGGTCAGTCTTCTGGTAGGAAAGGGGAGAAGGAGACTTGTTGGTGGAACCCCAAAATACAGAAAGTCATACAAAGAAAGAGACTACAAAAAAAAAAGTGGACACTGAGAGGACTGAGGAGAGGCGAAAGGAATAAATTGAATTGCGATGTAGGTCAAAAGTAGACGAGGTGAAGGCTCAGCAAGAAGTATGTGACGACATGTACACCAGTTTGGATATGAAAGAAGGAGAAAAGGATTTCTACAGGTTGGCTCGACAGAGGGATAAAAATCGGAAGGATGTGCGGCAGGTAAGGCTGATTAACGATAAATGTGACCGGTGGACTTCTGCATTGTGTAGCTTTAAAGACCACGTCGTGACAGGATTCGTCACGGAAGCAATCTCCATGTATTTGACACAGCTGCCGTGAACAATGCGAAACAAACACTTTGTCGTATCTGTAACATCAAGCTAGGACCACAATGTACATTGACAAAAAGGGGGAAATACCCAACATATTAACGAACGTACCTGCCGTGAACAAGGCGAAACAAACACTTAGTATATATGGCATCAAGCTAGGACCTGGACAAGGGTAACAAATATATTATCCTCTATACATACTACAAAGTACGAATACTCCTCAACCACGATGAAACTTACCACAACGTACATCAGCAAAAAGAGGAGGAGTGAAGACGGTCGCGGTACTTATTACGGGAGAGTGTGTCCCCCCTAAGTGTACGTGGGGGTGCAGGGTTTAATTACAACATTCCACTTAGGGTTAATATGTCGGGCAACTATTTACACATTTAGTTTTATTACAAAAATAAATTAAAAACATATACTTTTAAAACTGTTACAGGCCCCCCCCCCCCCCACAATTACACAAAATTCTCTCATGTTACACACCACATCCATAAACACAGGCTCTGATAAAGTAACCATGGTGCATCGGGATAAAACCTTCCTATTTAAAGGACAAAAGAATTGGGAGATCTGCTCGGCGCCTAGCATACACCTATAATACTCTATAGACAAAATGAGGTGCCTTATATACCACACAAATTCAGGCCATACATGTGGATACATTAAGGGGGAAAGAACAACAACAACATTTCACACCCATGAGCCAGATATACTCCTCAGAACCAAATCTCACACATGAATAATTGCATTGGAACTGGCCTCAACCCCCAGAACAGACTTAAGTTGTGTCATGGACTCAATAAACTGGCACACAGGCCTAATGACCCTGCCAAAGTGTGAGGTAAGCCAGCCCTCAACGTCTGATACCAGGGTGTGGTCTGAGCAGGCAGGTCTTGGGCGCAGTGAGGACTGAGGGGCTGCCACGGGTGAAAGTGGCTGACTGTCAGGACATGGGGTACATTAATGGAAGACTGATCATGAACCCATGAGGAAGTGCAGCCACCATCCCAGTCATCAACAGTGGATAGGGAACCTGCTAGAGATGGGATAGCTGTTACAGTAGTCCTACATCACAGTAGGGCGGAAGAGGGTCATCAATCTCACTATGAGCAGGCATCGTCATCAGAGCATCACCGTCATCCAAGGTTGCAGCCAAGAGCAGGAAGTTGTTTGAAGAAGCAGATTCCAGTGGACAACATGTTCATTTCCATCTCGATCCCTGATCCGGGAGACATGCAAGGTAGGTTTAGCTGCCACAACAGTGTAGAAATTGGGTTGCCATTTGTCAGAGAGTTTGTATTTGCCTTTAACACCTTTCTTCGCCAGAAGCACCTGGTCCCCAAGAGATAGAGACTGCCCCTTGACCCGCTCGTTGTACTGATTATGTTGATGTTCCTTCCCAACCGAGCAGTTCTTGAGTGCCAACGACATGGTGCAGTACAGGTCATTCAGAATTGTTTTCAGATAGACATTAAAGGGTATTGGGTAATGTGGTGTCGACAATCCGTTCAGCGGTTTTGATTGTCCGTTACAGTTGGAGTTTGTCCTTATTAGGTTTAACATGATGGTGCTATGTTGTTTGCTGCTACAACTGCTTCAACTCTTGTGGGAGGGCTTTCAACAAGGTTTAGGAGTGAGTTTATGGGAATTTTTGCACAATTGTGCATTCTAACATTTGTGTGGTTTTCTTTATATGGCTATTCTGTTTGATTTGCATCCTACTTTACGTTCCCTTTTGATTGAAAAGGTCACCAATAGAATAAATTTGCCATCTGGACTTCCTACTGTCAAATTGCAGTCAAGGCAATTGCAACCTCATCATGGTGTAAATTACAATGTCATCTTAAATTAGAGTATTTGCAAAGTGAGGGGCAGTCGAAAGTAAGATTGCTCCTCACTTTCTTCTACCACTTTTTTGGGTTGGGTCGCAACGCCAGTAGCTTTTGCAGGGATACCCACACTTCCCTTTCCCCACCCACTTCATTCAGCTCTTCCGGAGGGATCCCGAGGCATTCCAAGGCCAGCCGAGAGACATAGTCACTCAATCCCAGACCCGCCTGTGTGGAGTTTGCATGTTCTTCCCGTGCCTGCGTGGGTTTTCTCCGGGTACTCTGGTTTCCTCCCACATCTCAAAAACATGCAACATTAATTGGACACTCTAAATTGTGAGTGCGGCTGTTTGTCTCGATGTGCCCTGCGATTGGCTGGCAACCAGTTCAGGATGTACCCTGCACTCTAGCACATTGACAGTTGGGATAGGCTCCAGCATGCCTCTGACCCTCTTGAGGACAAGTGGCTAAGAAAATGGATGGATGGATTATTTAATATTAGGCAGGACAGTGACTCAGCTGTAAAGTGTTGGCTTCACAGGTCTTTGGTCCAGGGTTTGATCCTAGCATCGCCTGTGCGGAGTTTGCATGTTCTCTCCGTGGCTACATGAGTTTTCTCCGAGCACTCCGGTTTCCTCCCACATCCCAAAAATATGCAACATTAATTGGACACTCGAGCTGAGGTGCCCCGAGGTGTGATTGTGAGTGCGACTGTCTTCATGTGCCCTGCGATTGGCTGGAAATCAGTTTAGGGTGTACCCTGCCTCCTGTCCGTTGACAGCTGGGATAGCCTCCAGCACTCCAGTGATCCTCGTGAGGATAAGCGGCTAAGAAAATAAGTGGATGGATGGATAATTTAATATTTAGCTTCTCTGCTAAAGTTATTGTGATCCGACCTCAGATAAGTGGTTGGAAATGGATGGATAGATGGATACCGGATGGTCACATAAGTCAGGCTCCTTCTCAAAATCAGAAAAATCCGAGTCTAATAAAATATGTGGCGGTGAACAGATTGGGCGTGGTGGAAAATCATGAAACCTGTGGGTCACAGGTGAAAAGGCAGGAGAGGACAAAAAGACAGAGCCCACGCAGAGAAGGGACACTCGGTTGACAGGCAGAGGGCACTGGTGCTGCAACGTGCCACCCTCCTGATAAACAATTATATTAAAATCATTTTTTTCTTCTTTTTATTATTAACACAATCAACATTGAGGAATGTAGTTAAGATGGAAGAAGTAGTCCTATAGAGCTTGTGCACTTACATCATAAAATCACGTGAATTTTGTTAACGTCACCATATTGCCGGTCAAATAAGGCATTGTTGCAAGTTATAGCACAACACCCAGAGTTTTGTCTGATATCGTTAAATATTTAGAAGGTGATGATAAAAAGGAAGTACGTGGAAAAATTAGACACTTGGCAAAGAGGATCCATATTTAATGCCAAAGTCGATGTTTTTGCCGATAAGAAATTTGACTGTTAATTCGCTTCCGCTTGTCTTGGCCAACTGGATATACACATGTTTCTGGTGGATAAGAGGTTGAAAGCGGAAAAAATCTAGAGGCATACAAATACTTCGTTGCTGGATATGTTCTCAATCAAGAATAAATCCCCCTTGGTGATGGACCCACTCAGATTTTTTCAATACAAATACCAATATTTAAATAAATGATGCCTGGTTTTACACAAACTCACATTAATTAACTATGATTGAAAAATTTTTTTAGGACAGGGAGTCTTGTCCTCCATACACAGAAGCGTATTGCTGGCACACCTTAACCTTCGTAAACCTCTCTGTGACAGACAGTTTATTTTTATTTTTTTTAATACGCGTTGTTCTTGAATAAGTCAACTTATAAATACTTCTTATAATTTGAGATTGAGAAGAAGAATTCCTAACAGCAATGAAATGATCGCTACACAGACGTGTGTATTTCGTCGGGACAATCCATCCCGTTTAATTGCCAAAATCCATCAATCTTTACTCGTTTCTTCAACTGGTATTTCAAAGAATGATCTATTTGAAGAAC
Source organism: Syngnathoides biaculeatus (assembly GCF_019802595.1). Lineage (NCBI taxonomy): Eukaryota > Metazoa > Chordata > Actinopteri > Syngnathiformes > Syngnathidae > Syngnathoides > Syngnathoides biaculeatus. The sequence continues at coordinate 5,061,558 of NC_084661.1, forward strand.
TGTCTCATCCTTTGTGACAACCAACACCAAAATAGGTCTCAGGCATTGTGAAAAATCTGCTCCGGTTCAATGACTCCCGTACAGAGGAGCAGCTTTGTTTGACTGGTAATCCATCGATCTTTTCTCATCTTTTCAGATGGTATTCTATAGAATGAAATTTTTGAAGAACTGTCTCATCTATTGTGACAACCAACAGCACAACAGGTCTCAGGTAATTTGAAAAATCTGCTTCGGTTCAACGTCTCCAGCACTGCCGAGCAGCTAGGTTTGAACGGCAATATAGCGCCATGTGAACTCTGACATCACGTGCACGAGCTCCATAGGGTGATTTTGCCTGTGGGAGGGCCCAAGGCAGCTGATGCGTACCGGTTGGGCAAGCATAATGCAGCTTTAGTGGTCACTGAAGGAAAGACTAGGACATGGGAAGAGTTCATTGAGGCCATGGAGAAAAACGTCCAGACTTCTTTGAAGAAATTGTGGTCTACCATCCAGCATCACAGGAGAGGGAAGCACTGCACCGTCAACACTATATTGTGGGCATGGGGCACTGCTGACCCGGGACATTGTGAGTCGGTGGGGAGAATTCTTCAAAGACTTCGTCAATTCCACCGGCACGCCTCCCCGTGAGGAAGTAGAGTCTGGGTTCTTAGAGACGGGCTCTCCTATTTCTGGGTTGGAGGTCAAAGCAGTAGTTAAAATGCTCCACGGTGACAAAGTCTTGCGTTCCTAAAGGCTTCGGATGTTGTGGGGCTTTCCTGTTTTACATGGCTCTGCAACATTGTGGAGACATCGGAGACAGTTCCTCTGGTTTGGCAGACTGGGCGGGTGGTTCCCATATTTAAGAAGGGAGATTGGAGGATATGTTCCGGCTACAGAGGGATCAAACTCCTTAGCCTCCCCGGAAATATGTATTCAGTGGTGCTCGAGAGGAGGTTCCATCAGGAGGTCGAATCCCTGATTCAGGAGGAGCAGTATGGGTTTCGTCCTGGCTGTGGAACAGTTAACCAGCTCTATACCTTTGTCAGGCTCCGAGGGTGCATGAGAGTTTACCCAACCGGTCTACATGTGGTTTGTGGACTATGAGAAGGCATTCGACCATGTCCCTCGGGAATTCCTGTGGGGAGCTCTTCGGGAGTTTGGGGTGCGAACACCCTGATACAGGCTGCTTGATCCTTGCTTGACTGGTGTCAGAGGTAGGGTTTCATTTCCGGCAGTAAATCTGACTCATTTCCGGTAAGGGTTGGACTCCGGCAAAGTTGCCCTTTGTCTGTTCATAACTTTAATGGACAGAATTTCTGGGCGCAGTCGAGGCGTAGACATGACTTTGAGTGTGTTATGCATATATGATTTGTGGCGATGCCCCACGGGTAGGATGCGACCTAGTGTTGAAAAATAAATTCGGGAAGGAACTAGATGAAGTTGTACTGAGCATCAGAGACACGGAAGGTGTTATGATTAGTGCAGATTGTAATGGACATAATAGTGAAGAAAACAGGAGCAATGAAAAAGTGATGGGTAAGTTCTGCATCCAGGAGAGGAATTTTAAGGAACAGATGGTGGACTTTGCAAAGCGTTCCTATGCCACCATGGCCAAGTACAAGTGAGGTCTTGCTTTTGCCTAGTCGTTATTTGACCTCGTTTTCATGATTTTGGACCTTGCCTTTTGCCACTTGTTTTCGTGCCTTTGCCTTTTTTGGACTGCTTCCCTGCGTATGACTTTTGTCTGGAATAAAACCACCCTCAAAACCATGTCACAGCCTCGGAGTCCTGGGTTTGGGTCCTCCCCCTTGTCCCAGGCTCAGGAAAACCAGGGCACATAGAGACAGATAACAGCTGTGTTCTGAAGAAAGTTCTATAGAACTGTTCTAAAAAAAAAAAAAAAAAAAAAAAAAACTCAAGAAACATTCCATAGAAATGCGATAAAAATTCAACATAAATTTAGGACCCAAGTTCTATAGAACTCTGTTCTGAAAAAACGTTTTAAAGAACAGTTCTAAATAAGTGAAACAACATTGCTTCTACATTGTATTCATAAATTGCATTAACGTGACAATCCCACATCAATCAACGTTGCCCTAGGACACACGTGTCAAACTCAAAGCCCGGGGGCCATATCCGACCCTCCACATGATTTTAGGTGGCTTGCAAAGGGAAACCATGTTTGTCGACGTCCATGATTCTTATTCAAATCTGTACCAACATTTCATAAATAAATCATAAATGATAACATAGAGATATTGCAAGCATTTTTGTGTTTCCAAATCTGAACAAGCGTTGAAAAACCCATTAATGTTAATTTCTGATTTCAAAGTTAGCTCATAACTTTCATGTGAAAATATGATGAGGCAATCAACAAATTTTTATGGTTTTACAGTCATAATGGCCCTACTGAGGGAAACCGTAGCTACAGTACAATGTGGCCCGTGACAAAATTTGACTTTGACACGCCGGACTTAGGGCTTCTATGCAACTATATTTTCATTTTGGTCATAATTATATGGCACTTAGGAGATCTGCATATTTTTTCTTTTTTATTGAGAACAACCACCTTAACCAATCAGATGCCCAGCTGGCCCAACATTACGTTAGCATGTTTCCATCCTCTGACTGGTTGGAGAGTATTGATTGTGAATTGCTCCAATTTTGCATGGCACAGTTGCGGATTTGTACAAAGTCAACAATTTAAAGCACAGGTGTGAAACTCAAGCCCCGGCGGCCAGATTCAGCCCGCCCCATGATTTTATCTGCCCCACGAAGGGAAATCACGGGTCAACGTCCATGATTCTTGCTAAAAATCTGTACACAATTTTAAATTCTTATATCAAAAATGATAACATTGAGCTATTGCAAGCATTTTTGTGTTTCCAAACATCAACAGTAGTTGTAAAACCCATTCCCCTTGATTTCTGATTCCAAAACTAGTTCATAAATTTCAAGTGTAAATATGATGAGGGGATAAAACAATTTTATGGTTTCACAGTCATAGCGGCCCACTGAGAGGAACCATAACTACAATCTGGCCCCAGACACAAATGAGTTTGACACCCCTGCCTTACAACATAGAAACGTTCCAATCCTTCATGGAAATTGAGCCATTAAAACATTATAGATTGAAACCTTTATGATGCAGTGTGAAACCTGACTGTTTTAAATCAAACTACAGACAATTACAAAGAACTAGGTTTTTCAGGGCACGTTTAACATTTAGAACAAATAACCTTTTTCTGTCATTTAGAACAATTAACTTTTTGCTTAAATCATGTTACAAACAAAATAAAACATAATATTCCACTATGTGAACTTTAACTATGTGTCTCACATATTTACTGTCCATCTGGGTTACTCTCATCCTATTTCCTGCCACTGCCACCGTATCTGTCAGGCACATATTTCAGGCCTGATGTGACCGCACTTCGTACATCACTCAGGGTCCCCTCGTGGTTTCTCAAGACACATTCTGAGTTCAAAATATAGAGACTTGGTTATTATTACTTCGAGTAAACAATAAAACTCTCAGTTAGGAATGTATTAAATGCAAGAATCAATATTTTGTTGATAGAAAGAGCATAAAAATGCACAAATATTGCCAAAAATATTTTCAAAAAGTAAATAGCACACAATATGGTATGGATGAAAAATAAAAAATACAATCACTTTCTATAGTCATATACAAGGTATACATATACATTTCAATATGATATTCAATTTCTTATGTTACACATTTATATATAGTATGGGAATGTGTGCCACCAATCTGAACCCTGACCTCCTCATGGGACCATGCCATTTTACGTTCATTAACTTAGCATATTTGTTGCTACCGCACCATTAGAAACGGCTGCCCGTGAATTTGTTTTAACTTAAACTAAGACAAAAAATGTCGACTCCAATGGCTAGTTGTGCAGCTGCTTTTAAAAGAAATGCCATCACTCTTGCCAATGTCGCGACCAACCCCGAAACAGCACTGCAGTCCAAAACAACGAGAGCTCAATGGCTTCAGGTGACTATCAAAACAACGTGAGCTAAAACCACATAGTTCGAGCCCAATGGGTACATTTTAGCATTAATAAAATGTTATGCCATCGTTGAGCATTTATTTTAGTTGGTTGAGGGATTCTCTTCTAACAATTACAGGGACCAGGACAAGCATGTCCTGTGCTGCACAAGATGGTGGTGTGTAGGCCTTTCCCGAGATATATGTGACCAAAGATTCTTATTAATGATTGTTGTACAGACAATTTTTTGAAAATCAATACAAGTACAAACAATAAAAGTACAAACCTGCCAAAATACAAATACAGATAATTCCTAATATTTTGAGCATATTCCTAGCAGCAAATTGGTGGTGCACATTGTACATTGGTCGAAGGGTTTTCCTGATTTTTAGGTCAACTTTGGAGGTGCGCATTATATGACAGGACGCATTATACACGAGAAATTACGGTATGCTATTTACCTTCCAAAATCCAAAATGTTATGGTAACCCCAAATCCGAACTTTACTTGCTTGCATTGAAAATTCATCCCTGACATGACCTCATTGTTCAGAAGCCTGCAACAGCACATCAAATACTTTCAATTGTATTAATAAATGCAATATTGAAAGTTAAAACAGGTACAAAATCTTCACCTGATTCTCAACTGTATATTTTCCTGGTAAAAACAAAAACACATTCTGTACAAAAATATAATACTCAATTACCTCTTCAGTATCCATTTGATATTTTCCTTGAGGGTTACCCCACCAACTTTCAACATTTCGAATTTCTGCAAATCAAAAACATGATGGCAAAATTAGGAATTAGTTTGTTGTTAAAATTAAACTCAACAACTTTTTCCATATTTAATCATCCCAGTTCTGCAGAAGCTGAAGGGTCTTCCGTCACCTTCTGTTCGGGGACAATGATGTCGGCCAGAGATTTTATCTGTACAATGTCGATGTCCTCTTCTTGTCGTGCCCTATGGTCTTGATGCCTGACGGTGACCCTCATTTCAGTACACATGCACAATGCAAAAGTAAAGATATGACAAAAAGGTCTTAAGACGAGTTATTTGTAGACATTTGGCTTACTTGCTTCTTATTTGGGCCAACTCTCTTTGGAGAAATGAGAGAGGCTCATGGTTGGTGGTGGATGGCTTGAGGTTGATGGTAGATGTGTTAGTTTTGAATGTCTCAGGGTTCTTCATGGTGACCGTGAACCACCTGTTCACTGCCTAAAACAGTATGAATCAAACGGAATATCATAATAACCATGTTTTCTATTATGCTTTTTGTGCCAGATTTCTTCTTATAAAGAGCTTTAAACAGAACATGCATTTTCTTTGATGGTCTTGCAGGGCAATTACAGGACTGGCATCACTTTCCGAATCCTCCACTTCAGGTGTTCTGGAGGTTTTTGGAGCTGTAAAGAAAGCAAACCATGACCTGCAATATCACAGACCTGAAAAGTCAATAGATATAGTCATGACATCAATTCATTGAATTCCTAGACTCTTTGAAAAATTATCATTTTCATGAAAAATTAAAACAAAACATCCCAAATTATACATTTATATAAAAAAATACTACATCAGTGAATGACACTTGATATACATGCAGTGAGAGATTTAAATGAGAAATGCCAATTATGATTTCACCATGCAAACCTGGGAAAAATAGCTTACTGGTCGCTTTAACTACACCCAAGGAAGTTGGGCGTGTATCATAACTACTTGCGGTAGCTGAAAAAAGAACCGATATTTTGGAGTTTGGACGTGTCGGGTACCTACAGTTATGGTGGCGTCATGAGGTAGTGGGCTAGGTTAGCTAGCTAGCTACAAATTCAAGGTTCATGACCGATCCACAGAAACGAACCATGAAAGCTGCCCGGATGAGAACACATGCCAGACTCACCGCTCTCTAGCACGTTCCCTATGGCAAAAGACACACAGGCGCTCGCTCCAAATTGAGAAAGATGGCGGCTGGCTAGCCTCCCTGCAGCAGATGTTATACCACTCACAACAGATGCCTCAGGTGGTCAGAGACAATCCCAGGACGCCATATAGGCATTAAAATACAGAATGTCACATAAAAGTTTGACTTACGCGATACATTATTGCATTGACACATCGTAATAGAGAGGTTAAAATAATCTGATAAAACAGACTGCCTGAGCGACGGGAAAGTTGATAGCAACCGCCATGTTGGAAATCCCACCCCAGAAGTCATTTCCAACTCAATGTCGTAAACCCACAGGTTGACCTACTTTTGGCAGCAAGGTATGTCGTGATTTGTGCATGCAGTCTGCTATTGAGTGCTAGTAGTGCTGTTGCTTGTAACCCTACAAAATGGCACCGAAAAAACCAAGCTCCACCGCTGCAGCCGGACGACAAAAGCATTAAATGTTTCTTCACTGGTACGGGCACCGCAAGTATACAGAACAATGAAAATGAGCAGAAAAGAGGGTCTAACTGGACAATTCCTTCGACAGAACCCACATCTTGTAAATACACACTGTGCTACCCACTCTGTTGCTCTGTGTAAATCTAACCATTTCCCACACACAGAGAACAGTTGGAAATGTTAGTGTGGCTACCTCTGCAAACATTTATGCTCGAACTTGAAAAAAACATGTCAGCAACTTATTTTTGTTGGTCAAGTTGGTACTCAATATGTCTACTTCTTTTCCTTTCGGCTTGTCCCGTTACAGGTCGCCACAGTGTGTCATCTTTTTCCATCAAAGACTATCTTGTGCATTTTCTTCCCTAACACCCACTGTCCTCATGTCCTCCCTCACAATATCCATCAACCTTTTCTTTGGTCTTCCTCTCGCTCTTTTGTCTGGCAGCTCCATCCTCAGCACTCTTCTACCAATTTACTCACTCTCTCGCCTCTGAAAATGTCCAAAGTCTGCTCTCTCTAACCTTGTCTCCAAAACATCCAACTTTGGCTGTTCCTCTAATGAGCTCATTTATAATCCTATCCAACCTGTTCACATCCTGTTTGGATCCATTTCTTTACTGCTTTACCACACTCTCCATTGCTCTGTATCGTTGACCCCAAGTATTTGAAGTCATCCACCCTCACTATCTCTTCTCCCTGGAGCTTCACTCCTCCTCCTCTGCCCCTCACTTTCATGCACATATATTCTGTTTTACTTCAGCTAATCTTCATTCTTCTTTCCAGTGCGTACCTCCATCTTTCTAATTGTTTCTCCGCCTGCTCCCTGCTTTCACTGCAGATCACAATATCATCTGCGAACATCATAGTCCAAGGGGATTCCAGTCTAACCTCATCTGCCAGCCTATCCATTACTACCACAAAAAAGAAGGGGCTCAGCGCGGATCCCTGATGCAGTCCCACCTCCACCTTTCTTTTTTTCTTCTGACACAGCAGTGGCACACCTCACCGCTGTTCTGCTGCCCTCATACATGTCCTGTACTATTCTAACATATTTCTCCACGAACCCAGTCTTGCGCCTCCAGTACCACAGTCCCTCTCTAGGTCGACAAAGACACAATGTAGCTCCTTCTGACCTTCTCTGTACTTTTCCACAACCATCCTCAAGGCAAATAATGCATCTGTGGTACTCTTTCTAGGCATGAAACCATACTGTTGCTCGCAGATACTTACTATCCTGAGTCTGGCCTCCACTACTCTTTCCCATAACTTCATTGTGTGGCTCATCATCTTTATTCCTCTGTAGTTTCCACAGTTCAGAACATCACCTTTGTTCTTAAAAATGTGGACTAGTACACTTTTCCTCCATTCTTCTGGCATCTTCTCTCCTGGTAGTATTCTACTGAATAAGTTGGTCAAAAACTCCACAGCCACCTCTCCAAATTGCTTCTATACATCCGGTATGTCATCAGGACCAACTGTATTCCCATTTTTCATTCCGCTCAGTGCCTTTCTATCTTCCCTCTTACTCATCATTGCCACTTGCTGGTCATTCACGCTTGCCTCTATCTCTATCCCTCTGTCTGACCAACCTGTAGAGATCTTTCTCTCCCTCTTTTGTATCCAACCTGGTGTACATGTTGCCATATGCCTCTTGTTTAGCCTTCGCCACCTCTACCTTTGCGCTATGGCGTATTTCAATGTATTCCTTACGTCTCTCCTCAGTCATTTCCGTGTCCCACTTCTTCTTCGCTAATCTCTTTTCTTGGATGACTTCCTGTATTTTCGGATTCCACCACCAAGTCTCCTTCTCCCCTTTCCTACCAGAAGACACCCCTAGTACTATCCTGTCTGCCTCTCTGAGTACCCTGGCAGTTATATTCCAGTCTTCCGGGAGCTCTTTCTGTCCATCTAAAGCCTGTCTCACCTCTTTCCGAAAGGCCACACAACACTCTTCCTTCCTCAACTTCCACCACCTGATTCTCTGCTCTACCTTTGTCTTCTTAATCTTCCTATCCACTACTAGAGTCATCCTACACACCACCATCCTATGCTGTCGAGCTACACTCTCCCCCACCACTACCTTACAATCAGTAACCTCTTTCAGATCACATCGTCTGCACAAAATATAATCCACCTGCGTGTTCCTACCTCCGCTCTTGTAGGTCACTCTATGTTCCTGTCTCTTCTGGAAATCAGTGTTCACCACTGCCAATTCCATCCTTTTTGCGAAGTCCACCAACCACCACCAACTGACCCTCAAAATTCCTTTGCTGAGTGCTGAATGTTGGTACACAAGATGTAATCTGCGAAAATGCAGTTGATTGAGTAGTTTTCACAACTTGCATCTTTAAAACTGTTGAATAATGGTACATCCAGATTTGGTGTTCTCCTTGGTCTGTTGTTGGCCCATAGGTTGATAGTGATTGAAGGTTTGTGAACATAATGGCCTCTTCAGCACATTGACAGCTGGTTTCTGATTATTCAAGATGAAGGCTTTATAATAGGGGCTTGTCTTACATGATGGACTTGCCCTATTTTGAAATCTCCATAGTCATGATAGTATTTATACTGTATATTGTAACAAATATTTGATACATTTTATTATGTGATTTCAACATGTGTATTAACTCTGTTGTTGCAGGAAAAAATTTTTACAGAAATAATTTTCTGAACAAATTCTACAGAGATTCGAGATCAAGCACTGTGCCACTTTCTGTTCTTCAAACCTTCCTATAGAATTTCTACAGAAACATTTTGTTCTGTAGAAATTCAATAGAAAGTTACAACTGATACAGGTTGTTCTGATCAAAATTTATAGAATTCTACAGAAATTCTGTAGAACATTTTTTGCAGGGCAGTTGCTCCCCCACATACAATAGAATAAAAATGGCAAATACAATACAATACATTCTGAACTGAGACAGACTCGATGCTTCTGATTTCATTCAAATCAACGATATATTATAGATTCTAAATACAATACATTCTTAACTGAGAGAGACGCCATGCTTCTGATTTCATTCAATCATTCACACGTAGCAATGTTATGCTAGCGGAGAACGTCTCATTCATATATACGAGACGTGTATTAAAAATCAAATTTAGGGCATATCTTCATGCAAACACAGTCTGGTTAAGCTTCTGGCCGCGAGCCAGCAAGAAATCAATGCGTTTGTGCAGTCCGATCATCGCTAAATATTGCTCAACAAAGAATAAGTGTGTCAATCATTCACACGTAGCAGTGTTATGCTAGCGGAGAACGTCTCATTCCTTTATACGAGACGTGTATTAAAAATCAAATGTAGGGCATATCTTTGTGCAAACACCGTCTGGTTAAGCTTCTGGCCGCGAGCCAGCAAGAAATCAATACGTTTGTGCAGTCCGATCATCGCTAAATATCGCTCAACAAAGAATAAGTGTGTCAATCGTTCACACGTAGCAGTGTTATGCAAGCGGAGAACGTCTCATTCATTTATACGAGACGTGTATTAAAAATCAAATTTAGGGCATATCTTCGTGCAAACACAGTCTGGTTAAGCTTCTGGCCGCGAGCCAGCAAGAAATCAATACGTTTGTGCAGTCCGATCATCGCTAAATATCACTCAACAAAGAATAAGTGTGTCAATCTTTCACACGTAGCAGTGTTATGCTAGCGGAGAATGTCTCATTCATTTATACGAGATGTGTATTAAAAATCGAATTTAGGGCATATCTTCGTGCAAACACCGTCTGGTTAAGCTTCTGGCCGCGAGCCAGCAAGAAATCAATACGTTTGTGCAGTCCGATCATCGCTAAATATCGCTCAACAAAGAATAAGTGTGTCAATCGTTCACACGCAGCAGTGTTATGCTAGCGAAGAACTTCAAATTCATTTATACGAGACATGTATTGAAAATCAAATATAGGGCATACCTTCGTGCAAACATATGTGTTCCGGTTGATATTAGATGGATTTAGTTGATGATGCGGTCTTCCACAAAGTTTGATCCATCGAAGGCATTTTTCGTACTGGGTCTTCGGTTTTGGAAAGGGTACGAATCAAACTCCACCAACTAGCCTTTCAGGATACCTGTCATCACTATTACAAAGTCCTTGACTACACCTCTTAACCATATTTTTTGTTAAATAACCCAAATACGCGATAAAACGCTAACTCACCCTATACTGGACCATGCAATGTTGTCTGAGAAAATGGCGGGAGCAAAAACGGGCTTTGGTTTATGCAGATCTCTGGCCTCTGATTGGTCAGTGACGCGGATTGCGCAATATCCACGGAGGGGTCAATTACAGTCAAATGAACCGCAGCTGACTGACTGCCTTCAGAGGTGGTAACGCCCAGAGCAGTGGCCTGGCCACGCCCCTCTTGGCAGTGGCCAAGCCTTGCTCATTAGACAAACAGCTGCACTCACAATCACACCTCAGGGGAATTTAGAGTGTCCAATTAATGTTGCTTGATTTTGGGATGTGGGAGGAAACCAGAGTGCCTGGAGAAAACCCACACAAGCACAGGGAGAACAAGAAAACTCTACACAGGTGGGTCCGGGATTGAACCCCGGACCTGAGAACTGTGAGGTCAATACTTTCCAGCAGAGCCACCATGCCGCCTCGAATATTAATTAAATGCTAAATAGAATCCAGTCACAGTGCATCTTGGAGTCGAGCTTGCCAAACTTCAGTGCTGTCACAAGGCAGGAGACGAGAGTGTCAATTTACGGTTTGATTCATTGGGTCATCCGATCACAGGCCCCCATCAGATAACTTCAATATAGAGATGTCTCTCATACAGGATTAGCACATTTTGTGTTTTAGTCTGGAAAGAAATGTTTATCAAGTGTTTTGGAAAAGAGCAGTCTCCTACACACTGAAACTGAAGTCTGATTTGGAGGCTGCTGGACAATGTTCAACCATTGAATGGATTGGATGGTTAGAGCATAATATCTATCTATAAAAATGTCAAATGACAGTAAAAGGCAGTAAGAAATGTAAACAAAGCCACATAAGTATTTGCTTGTATAGTTGCAACAGAACCTAATTTTACAAGACAGTAATCAGATTATCATGTACCTGTTGTCAAGATAATGTATTTCCAAAACTGGAAATATATAAAAAGTTTATTGTGTAAAACAAATGCTAATGAAATAAAAACGATTAAAACAATTAAGTGAATCGATTATTGGATCGTGTTCTTTATCAATGCGGTCCATTACGGTAATTGATTATTAATTCAAGATTTTAGTACTATCGTGGCAACATTAGTAGCGTAAAATTCTTTGCTTGGAGTTCCGTGGACATATAAATTTTATTTTGAAAGTGTTGCTTGCCGTGCGTTAGTGGCGCTTAACGTTTGCTAAATACTGCAGAAAGATCCAAGGTGGACCGACGGATAGATGGATGGATTCTTGACGTCACCAGCGAGTAGGTTGGGTCAACGTATTTTCGACTGCAGCAAAATAAAAAGGATGCGAGTATAGGTTGAAACCACCAACTATTCAGCAGTGGCCGAAGCGACACGGACTAAAGAAAGTGAAGCAGGTCCTTCTCAATAAACATTATGTTGGTGAACAGAAGGAAAGCTGCCCCCGTGCGTACGAACGTAACCGGGACGTCCGATTCCAAAACCATCCATCCGATAAGATGTCTCGGTAAGCCTGTGCGCTCGCCCGTGTGTTTGCGTCGTTCTACGCTATTAAACGCATGCTGCAATTAATATTAATTAATGGTAAATGTAGTCAGCGAGGGACTGGAATATAGCTCGTCATCTAATTGATCCTACAATGTGGAATTCACAAATTCGGAATTATTGTATATTATTTGAACGCTTGCCTGAATTTCCTGACCCACAGACAGATGTTTTTAGAGAATTTATGCGGGCGCAATCCTAAAATGAACTCCAACACGACGACATTTTGAGAGATCTTGTTGAGAACATTCAGACTACACACAGGAGGGGCGGGGATTAAACCCGGGTCCTCAGAACCGTGAGACCGACGATTCACAGCTGCCCCAGAATGTCGCCGTTAGTCCATTTTCACTACTAAAATATAGTAGATTTCTTTCGGCTTGTCCCGTTAGGGGACGCCACAGCGGGAAATCTCAGATGATACTCATATTGGTTTGGCACAGTTTTTACGCCAGTTGCCCTTCCTGACGCAACGCCCTTGGGTAAGTTCAGGTGAGATACAAACGCACGACCTCTCGTTAACCAAACCAATGCTCTAACCACTGAACTCAGGGGTCTCTACGTCCACAGCTAAAACTCGTCCTAGCAACTTTCACCCCACATCAACTGCTGAAAAGACTATGAATCCAGCCATTTTTTTTTATTATTTGGCAGCACGATGAAAAAGTGGCTCCCAATCATATATCATAGTGGAGGGTTTTTTTTTTTTAATCTCAGTTGCTTTCACCTTGCTTGGTGGTTTCGCTCAAAGACCCGGGGTCGTTTTTGTTCATTTGTGACGGAATTCTGTGGTCAATTTATGATTATGAAACATGATAATAACCGTTGTTCTGTTTTTTTTAATTCAAACTTCTTTTAATTTTTTAAAACAATGTTTACAATAGTGCTGTGGGGCGGGAGGTCGTGCACATAAACATGTTGAATTTCTGGGTTCTACTGTCATGAAGTACTGTCTATAATTTTCTCAAGGGATAATCAACAACAGTGCACATTAGTGGTCACAACTCTGACCTCTTTTTCCAAACTTATTGCATGTTGGGACCTCCACGAACATGTGTGAGATATTACATGTTTCTAAACTGGCTTCATCTCAGACCACAAAAACTACTCCTCCTATCTTTTCTTACTTTTATGTCTCTTCTACGTATTTTAAAGTGGGCCTGTCATGAAATGGATGATTTTTGGTAAATTATCAATGAAAAACCCACAGCCAATATGGTCCCATGTGTTTTTTCATTACAAAACATGATTTTGACATATACAGCTTTTTGTAACTCCCTCCATGAAAATCCTCTCAGGGTTTTGTTTTCGAGAAGAAGCAGGAAGTGACGTAAAGGACAGCGGCGCACCCCTAGTGGACTCGTTTGCTTCCATTAGTTTTACCTCCGGAAAGGTAGCTCATTGTTCCTTCGTGTTAGCCAAAATGCCGGCTCATTGCATTGCTGGACATTGCTTGAACACTCGGGAGAATGGAATTACCCTTCATAAGTTTGAAAGAGACCCTGTTCGTTGTGAAAAATGGATTGCACGGGTGCAGAGGACGAGAGCTTCGTGGGTTTCAAATAACAGGTAGATGTGTATACAGCTACTAAAAAAAAGTAATAGTTTGGGGCAGACTACGTAATCGGTCTCTCTCATAACGTAACAAAACATCCGCGTATGAAATGTGTCGATCTGCGCATAGAGCTACTAAAAAAAAAAAATAGTTTGGGGCGGACCACGTAATCGGTCTCTCTCATAACGTATCAAAAGGTCCGCGTATGAAATGTGTCGATGTGCGCGTCGCCCAGCCAACAATGTCTCACTCAACCTCGTCTCGAAAGTGTTCATCGTGTACTGCGGCGGGTTTGAACATACCCCTAAATGCAGCATGGCTCGGCTCCACCTCCTCCTTATATGCCACCAGCCCAGAAAATCAGCCACACCAGCTGAGGCAGTGCGTTAGGCGGTCACAGCTTATGCGAAGGCTGCGCGTCGGGCTTTGCAACGGGGAGGCTCTGAAGAACCCAGCCGAGAATGTGTTATTCAGTCGCGTGCGCGCATAAAGCGCCCCGGCTCGACTGTGTTACTCAGTACTGCGGCATCTGTCAGCACCCACCTAAAGCAGCACCGCTCGGCTCTGTCATAAGCCACACCGGCCAGCTGCGATGAGCCGGGATGCCTCATCTCTGCCACGGAAGTGGATCGGACGGGGATGCGGTTTGGCCGTGATCGCATATCATCTGAATATGGCTCGAAACGATATTTTGATAACTTCACTCGGTTGTGTGGTGTTGTCCTTTTCGAAAAGAGCTTCGGTGTCAGAAGTGGCGTCGGAAAAATCCGAATATCTCTGTTGTTCGGCTTCCATAGTAGAAGGCACTGCGCGTTTTTAACTCAAAGCAGAACTGAAGGTAGCAGAAATGAAGATGTTGAGGTTCTCGCTTGAAATGAGCAGTTTGGATAGGATTAGAAATGAGTTCATTAGAGGGACAGCCAAAGCAGAAGATAAGCTAAGATGGCAAAAGATGACACACTGTGGCGACCCCTAACCGTACAAGCTGAAAAGAAAAGAAGACTGTGCGTTTTCAACGGCGGAAGTGACGATGTCGTCAAGGACAGAGGACGCGACTAATATGGCGACCACTTGGATGTCGAGGGACACTCAATTGTGCAACTTTGCGCATGGTTTACGCACGATCCGCTCACATTAATTTTTTCGTTTAGACATTGAAGTGAATACTGTTATATGTATTTTTCATCACAATATCTATTTTAGAATGTTTATAGGGATGACAGTCCCACTTTAAGGTCCCATTATATAATTTTGTTTCAGTGTGAGCAGGTCACGATTTCTTTCAATCATGTGCAAGTTGGGTATTGTTTGGGTTGTTTCTGGGATGACATGATGTTATACTTATCTTAGGGTACAGTACCTTGCCTGTGCATATCTGCATACAGTGTATATACCAGGGGTTTAAAACTCGATTTCCTCGTGGGGCACATTGTAGTTACAGATTCCCTCAGAGGGCCGTTATGACTGTGAAACCATGAAAACTTTCGCGTCATCATATTTACACATGAAATTTATGAACTAGTTTGAGAATCTGAAATCAAGGGTAATGGGTTTTTCAACTATTGATGATATTTGGTAACACAAATTCTTGCAATATCTCATTGCATATCTCATCGGTTATCATATATGATAAGGCAATTTGAAATTTAGGTAGAGATTTTAACAAAAAAAGTTAATACACATGATATGCCTTCGGGGGCCACATAAAATCATGGCCTTGGGTTTGACACCTGTGGCATATACTATATGGTAACATGGTTGGCACGGTGGTTAGAATGCTGGTGCATACAGTGTGGCTCAAAGAGTCTGTGTTTGAATCTAGCCTTTCTATGTGGAGATCTGAGTATGAAATTGAAGAGTAAATTCCAATAGGTGTAAGTTGTTGGGATGGCTCTTTATTTTGGTGGAGCTCATTGGTCATCATCTGACAGCAGCCTGACTCAAGATGGCCCAAGGAATCCAAAACATAAGGTTGACTTTTTGGAATCAGCCCTTTTGGACAAAATAGAACTATTTGAGCAAATGGAGGCTGCGTTTGTTTGAAGAACGATTAACGAGGCCTTCCACCAAAAAAATTAGATTCCCAAGTGGGGTGGAAAAATAATGCTGTGTTTCTATTGTTGCTTAGGCACAGATCATTGTTGGAATATTGTGTTTGGCCCCATAAAAAATGTGTTGATATTTTTTATTAATTTAGTTTTAGGTCATCACTGAGTTGTCAAACAAGAAACCTTTCAATACCTTTGAAAGACACCTAAATGAACGTTGTAGTGAGACCACTCAATCCTATCGAGTTGCCAGACACAGGAAATAATTTTCTGTTGTTAGTGGCAAATTTTATTATAATTTTCCAGGAGGCACAGCTGAGTATGTTTTGGGAAATCCTGTTTGTAACCTTTAAAATAGATACATAAGAATTATCCATCCATCTATTTTGTGACGCACTTATCCTCACAAGGGTGGCGGGAGTGCTTGAGCCAATCCCATCTGTCATCGAGGATGAAGCGGAGTACACCCTGAACTGGTTGCCAGCAAATCGCAGAGCACATGGAGATGGACACCAGTCAGACTCACAATGACACGTAGGGGCATTTTAAAGTCTCAAATGAATGCATGTCTTTGGGATGTGCGAAGAAACCAGAGTGCGTGGAGAAAACTCACGCAGGGATGGGGAGAACATACAAACTCCTGGGGTTTGAACCTTGGTCCTCAGAACACTCTACAGCTGCTCCACCGTACCCCTAAGAATGACAAACACAACAATTCAAAGAGGCTAAAAAATACCTAAAGAAGTAGAGATGAAGACATTTTATGGTTTTTGAACTATCAGACTTTCATTTCCTTAACAAATGTTGCTGCTTTTTTTGTAGGATTGCAGGATGATGAAGATGTCAAGTGGATGTTGAAGGGTTCCAATATGGTGAAGGTATGAGGTATATTGAATTTGAATTGGTTAGTATTAGAGGTTAAACAACTTCACATTTCATCAGTAATGTGATGACCATCAAGTCAACGTTGATTAGTTGACATCATTGATATTTTTTCAGTTACACTACTGTACTATCAGTACTGTACATCAATCGTCCCCAACCCCTGGGCCGCAGACTGTTACTGGCCCATGGATCAATCGGTACCAGGCCTCCGAAGAAATAATCAGTTAGATCTGTTGTATTCATTATCTAAGTCTGAACAATCTTTTGTTTTGAAAAATTGGATTCTCTTTGTTACACCTCGGTCACTTCAGTGCCAAAATTTACCCCCACAAAATAGCACAATGCGTAAAAAACACATCTTTGGAGAGTTTATTTTCAAAGAGGAAAAGGCTCAGTGAAGAGACAAAAGAAGAGCCTACAACTTCCAAGAAAATAAAGTTATTAACAACATCAAAGCACACGCCCTTAACTCGCGACTTTTTGATGAGCATTTTGGGCGTGGAGTACACACAGAAATAAATTATCCAGAGGGAAATCGCTCGCAAGAGTGTTTGAATTGCGAGAGCCGCTGCAAAGATTTCTCTCAGAAAAGAAGTCGCCACTGGCAGCACATTCATTCTGGTCCATGATCACCTGTCTTTGCTATTAAAAGAGTTAGAGCGCTACATCCCAACCAAAAAAGATCCACAAATTGCTAAAGGATGGATCCGTGACCCATTTATCAACAAACCAGGTGAATCATGTTTGTGCAAGAAGATCAACTGCCTTAGATTGCAAACGACGGTGGCTTTAAAGGTATTTTTGAGACAACAACTGTTGCCATGTTCTGGATTAAAGTCATGGCAGAATACCCGGAGATCGCCACCAAAGCACTAAAAATCCTGTTGCCATTTCCGACATCTTATCTGTGTGAAGCGGAGTTTTCTTTAGTGACTGCAGCCAAAACAAAACAAAACGGAGTAAACTGGACATAAGCAGCACATTTCAGGTGTCATTGTCTCCCATTACCCGCAGATGGGACCATCTCATTACAGAGAAACAAGCTCAGGTGTTAGGTTTATGGTGAGTTAAAATTTTCATGCACTTTAAATCAATTTTCGTGACTATCTTATTTTGAAGGCATGTTTTAACGTTATTATAGCAAACAGTCAGAGTGTTGTGGTTGCTAACAGAGTGAAATGAGGTAGAGGGGAGAGGAGATGATTCAAATGGAACAATTTATTTAATCTGTTGAAAAATTGAACTGTTGTCTAGATATGTATAGATAAAAGGGAAAGAAATGGGGAATTGGTGGTTCTTGTTCTTTATTTTTCCACATGTATTTTATGTTTATTTTATTTATTTCATTATTATTATTTATGATCATGTTTATGATATTTCATTTTCAATACAAACGATTTTCAATACAAACAATCTAACGTAACCCCCCCACCCCCACCATGGTCCGCGGTAAAAATTGTAAAGCATTGACCGGTCCGCGGTGCTAAAAAGGTTGGGGGCTACTGCTGTACATAGTGAGGCTACGTCTGGTGACATTAATGGCAAAGACAACTTAAGTGACAGATGGATCTCTGAAGAAAATAATGGCCCTATTTTCATGACTAGTATGAAACCAGGGCAGTGGGTGGTGCTACTGTACACCAAGCGTGCGTGTTAGTAATTTCACAGATTGGTGCAACCCGACAGATCTCAGAGTGGGTGGGCTGTGCCACTTTGGGTGTGTTTACAGCTGGCTTCATTCACTACTGGTCACTAATCATCCTCTCATTCACTCCCAGATACAAGTGGCCCTCCATTTAAATGTTGCACAATGCTTGTCTGAACAAAGACATCTATGTGCAGAAGTGGATGATTTGAAATCCCAGGGATCAATAGCAGAGCCGATCTGTTATTGGCCAATGTGGCAACAGATAATGTGAGCGGGTTCCCGTATTAATACCCAATGAGTTGGTGATAACCAATAGTTACTTAAATATGTCTGTGCACTTTTTTTTTTTTTTTTTTTTTTTTTTACTTCTCTGTGCAATAAAGGAGTACAAATTGGTAATAATCTTATCGATGCCTGGACATGGATAATAAGACGTTTTTGTTTTTTAGCAACAACTGTGCCTTGATTGTAAATCTTTTTTTGAGTCACTTTTCCTCACATCTAATACATTTTATTCTAATATATTTTTATTGCTTTAACCACCTTGTGTCGAAGTGCTCCTATCTCATTGTATGCACAGTCATATACTGACGATAAACGCTTTTTATTTATTGATTTTATTTAATCTCTCAGTATTCGTCTGCTTGTGCCCTGATCAAATTTATCAAAATCTTGTTAGTGGGCCCAAACCTTCCTTCAAAAATTTAAATGTGGTCTGACCAGGTGTACTGTAAATTGAGACTGACTTTCTGCCACCATATTGTCACTTAGGAAGGCAACCATGGCCAGACCCTCCCTGCGCTAAAATGCCCAGATTTGCGCACAACAAGCCTTGCATTTGTGCCAAAAAATTTGAATTCACCAATATTTGCGCCTTGCGCCCAAGATGTGCTCTGAAAATAGAGCCCTGTTTTAGTTTTCAAGGAAATGGCACATTGAGCAAAAGGAGAGTAATCCTAGTACAGTGTTCCCTCAGTATTCGTTGGGGTTATCTTCCTTCCCACCCTCTCTTGGAAATGACAAAATTTGATGCAGTATTAAAATACCAATGTATGGTATGCGCCATATTTTTGCAACCATAAGGTGCACTTCAAAGTCTTATATTTTCTTCAAAATGGACAACGCACCTTAAGTGCAGAACAAGTTCCAAAATCTGTTAATGTTGTTGTGTGACTTGACCACCGGTGTCAAATTCAAGGCCCAGGGGCCAGATCCGGCCCTCCATGTAATTTTACATGGCCCGCAAAGGAAAATCAAGCGTGTCAACTTCTATGATTCTTGTGAAACATTGTAACAAAATTTCAAATTGTCATTTACCATAAATGATAATGTTGGGATATTACAAGCATTATTGCGTTACCAAAAATGAACAGTAGTTCATACCCATTACTCTTGATTTCTGATTCCAAAACTTGTTTATAAAATAATGTAAATATGATGATGAGGTAATTTAACATTTTGATGGTTTCATACTACAATGTGGCCCATGACAAAGATTTGTTTGACATCCCTGGACTAGATCAATGAAGTACACCCGAAGACACTGGTTACATCATTAGCATGAATGCAGGCTAGCATATCATGTTGCTCAAAAGGTAGTGAGGACTAATTGCAGTTCTACATTTCTAAGCAGAAGAAGCTTACAGTACTCCAGCCTGACAGTGTAGCCAAGTCATTAGTCAAGATGTTGTTCACACTCAGTGTCACATCAAAACTAAAATGATCACACCACAGCAAACAGAATAGCATAACTGGCAAATAATGAAAACAAATACAACAATGATTGAAGAAATAATCTATGCAAAATGATCACTTTAAACGCTATTTTTGGCATGCAAAGCATGCTGGGAGGGCGTAAAGTGTTTTAAGTGTATGTTTTGTGTGAATTATTTCTTCATTGTTGTATTATCCATCCATCCATTTTCTTAGGCGCTTATCCTCACGAGGGTCGGGGGGAGTGCTGGAACCTATCCCAGCTGTCAACGGGCAGGAGGCAGGGTACACCCTGTACTGGTTGCCAGTCAAACGCAGAGCACATGGAGACAAACAGCTGCACTCACAATCACACCCAGGGGCAATTTAGAGTGTCCAATTAATGTTGCATGTTTTTGGGATGTGGGAGGAAACCAGAGTGCCCGGAGAAAACCCACGCAGGCACAGATAGAACATGTAAACACCACACAGGTGGGTCTGGGATTGAACCCGGGTCCTCAGAACTCTCCCATATGATAATAATAATCCACTGTGCTGCCATTGTTTTATTATTATTATCATTATCATCATCATCATCATCACTATATTTTATCTTTATTATTACTGACTCAAATTCCTATTTGATGATACAATTATGCTTTTTGTTCATCTTACTCTACTTTCTTTTTCCCCTATGGCTTTCAAGAGCTTGTGGGTCACTGATGGTGTAGTGGTACACAAGCCTGACTTTGGTGCAGGTCGCATGGGATTGATTCCTGCTGAGTGATGGTGTTGATAATGTGCCCTGTGACTGACTAACAACCAGCTCAGGGTGTAGTCCACCTTTCGGTCAATGTTAGCTGGAATAGGCTCTGGCACTCCTGTGACCCTTGTAAGGGTAAGCAGCTTGGAAATGGGTGGATGTGAAATGTTGGCTCACATCTGATTAAGTGCTTTGGTGGTATGAAATTAAGTTTTTCCACAATTTGCATAAAATCATGGTTATTAAGTGTCCAAGTTGGGTTTTCGTAGTTTTGGTGGAGGACCCAAATGCAGTGAAGTAGGAAGGCTTGGCAGGAGTGCACTACACATAAATATTTTTCAATTTTTCAAATGATTATTTTTCTGTGAAAGACCCCGCACATACTGGTATGTTTATCACCTAACTTGGACAAGAAGTCATCTTTCTTCTGATCAGGAGGATGTGAGAGACAGGCCAGTTACAGTCTCCAAACACGTTCTGAACCAGCCTCTCACGTACTTTTTTTTTTTAATATTAGAAAACAGACAAGGTTAAAAGGAGAGGTGAGCAGATGAAATGAACAAAGGTGCATTCTAGGATGATGATGTGGCACATCATACGATGATGATTTAGTGCATTCTTTGGTTCTGATGGAGTTGTCCTTGGCCACTTCTAGGAAGATACTGTTGCATATGTGGGTAAGGAGTTCGTCCTGTGAACAAGACTATTCGAAGCAAGGATGACACTATACAGCCTAAATACCACCGATAAAAATAATACATAAATATATTCACAACAACCCTAACATTTCCCACTGTTTTTTGTGTATTTGCACAAATTCTCATATCATCTAGAAACTTCTTCTAACAAATATTTTTTTATGAAAATGAATACACGCACACGGAGAATAGAATATCATCATCAGCACACAGAGAATAGAAAATCATCATCATCGTCGTCACGGTCATTCTTCACCATTAAAGGATACATCTCTGCCACCAGTTTGTTCGTGGGTGACATAACAGTGTTAATAAGTTTCACAATGAGAGCACGCAGACAAGGAATCCAACAACATCCACACAAGGTCAAAATTGCTGGAAAAACACCATTTGATACCAAATTTGAGGACAACAGGGGTGTGCATCTTCCAAAGGCATTCATTCAGGTCTCTCACACGGAGGTGTCAATACCAGAACGTGTCGTTCAGGGTTCGAAGCCCCTCTGTGGCATGACTCCATAGCTGTTTGTTGGGCTTCTCTGCGAAACATTGTTCTCCAAACATAGCACAGATTTCTCCTCTCTCAGCCAACCTGTCAACAGCAACTCCGCTTCGGAATGCCATAAATGAGCAGATAACTGTTCACGCACGGTTACAAACCCTCTCTGTGTCCAGTTGCCCAATTCTTGTACGTTGTGATGAATGGAGTTGATTCTGTCTACGTTTTTGTTGATTGTACGCCAATAACCTGAGGACTCAAATCCTACTGCCAAATTGAATAGCCAATTTATACTCACTTGGAACATCAGTGGCGTCGGTGTATGTTAAAACACTTGTCGTTCCCATACCGCTTCTCTTCCAACCAAGGGTAAAACTGCATGTACAGACATAGGATGAACAGACAAATCGCAATAATAACGTTATTGGAGCACAGTAACCTGCTTCATTTATTTTTTTTCAATTTATACCTCTGCATCACCATCAGATGTCTGTATGTGGCAAGACATACAATTACTAAAGTGAATTATCAATCACAAAAATGTTTTTACACATCAATGCTGATAAATTTCTCAATTTGTTTGCAGTTCCAGTAAAATTTGATGTACATCATTAGAAAACAATGTTTTTTGGTTTTCAAAAGAAGTTAGTGTACACACAGAATTCCCCCCCCTTTTTTTTTCTTTATTATCAGGTACCATTCCTCTCATAAATTAAATTTTCTTAGCCGCTTACTCTCATAAGGGTCGAGGGAGTTCCGGAGCCAATCCCAGCTGGCATCAGGCAGGAGGCATGGTACACCCTGAACTGGCCGCCACCCAATCGCAGGGCACATCGAGACAGACAACAGTCGCACTCACAATCACACTGAGGGACACTCCAGAGTGTCCAATCAATGTTGCACGCTCCTTGGACGCGGGAGGGAACCGGAGCGCTCAAAGGAAACCTACACAGGCATTGGGGAAACATGCAATTCCGTACAGGAGGAGCTGGGATTAAACCCCAGTCCTCAGAACTGTGAGGCCAAAGCCTTACAGCTGCGTCATTGTGACGCCTTTTTTCTACCATGAGAACCCAATTATTTTGAAATGCCTGTTGCAATTTGAAACCAATTTTCTACATAAAATTTTGTGTTTATTTTAATCAACTCAAATTCCTTTTCTTTTTTTTTCTATGCAGTTATCAAATTTGTTTTCTAGGACCTTGGGTGCTTCCCACAGGTACCACTCGAGCAGAAAAAATAAAATCCAACACCCAACAAAAAAATTTAACCGTTTAGTTGCCAATTGTGATAACAGACTCAATCCCCTGAATGCCTCAGTCGGGGTGTTTTCTTCACCGGAGTTGAGACGGAAGGGTTCTAAATACCACGACCCCCTTTGTAACCGGACTACAGCGACTTTGGCAGTGGGAATGAGAACAGCTATCTTACAAATGGTCAACAAACAATTTAGTCTTTGGTATTAACAATGTTTTCAAAATCAAAAACCTTCTTAGAATGAGACAAATTAACTCAAGTATTCCTTACTCCTATTTTTAAAGCTGTTGGCATGTTCGGTTCGAAAGAGTTCTATCCATTTTGAAAAGGCATCTATAATGACCAAACCCTTTTTTTCCCCCTCACTTTTAATTCAATAGACCCATGGATAGTTTTTGAAAACAGATATTGTGGTGTAAGGAACCGTCCTCTACATTGGCTCAAATCACCTTGTGGATTATGTCTTGCACATGTCAAACATGTCCTACATTTTTTTTTTTTGAATAAAAATTGAATCCATAAATTGTGTAATATTGATTGTATAGACTCATATCCCTCCTGTTTGAGATATGTGACAAAATCATACCTGTAGCTCAAAATGGCCGCCTATTTATAGGATAGGTTTGTTGTTTGGTCATACACAGATGTCTTTTTGTAATGTTGTACTTCTTCTTTTCCTTTCGGCTTGTCCCGTTAGGGGTTGTCACAGCATGTAATCTTTTTCCATCTAAGCCCATCTCGTGGATCCTCCTCTCTAACACCCGGTGTCTTCATGTCCTCCCTCAGCACATCCTCAGCACCATTCTACTTGCACATACGTACTTAACGTGTCCTTTATCTAAATTTGTCATGTATCTTTTTTTTTTTTTTAATGGAGCTTCCTTTAGTATTCTATCAGCAAAAGCATTTCCCAATGAAATCATATCTTTCTTTGATGTATGTGTGAAGCATTTGCATACAGTAACAATTTTTTTGCATTTGCATCGCAATAATTAAATCAACTAACTAAATCAACTCGCATGTGTTACTTTGGCTGTGGATGAATTCATCTCCCTATTTTTTTTCTTCCCGTGCTGCGCAAAAACATGCACTGTTCCAAATGCATCTTGGCTGTCTATACCATGTATTTTCATTGATGAACCATCTACAAATAGCACTTCTTTCTAAAAGCTGATTTCTCAGGCCACTTCTCCTTTTGGCTCCTATTTCTGCTAACCTTTGACAATCACGTTTTGCACCATCCTCATGACTTTCTCATGACGTGGTAAAAATTGTTGCTGGGTTCGACATTGGTTTTTTGTCTCAGTACGCAGTGCAGTGACTGCATGTGTTACTCTTTAGAATCAGAGGATGGAACGAAACTATGGTTGAACTTGTTTCTACAGCAATAGATGTCACAATAATTGCTCTTACATACTGGGGTAATGCAAATTTACGCTGAGTCTCTATGTTGCACTAAAACTGAGGTCATAAAATGACCTTTACAATCTAGTATCTACATAAAGGATTTGCTATAATCTGACACTAGTTCCTTCTTTATCTCACAGAAAATTTGTTCTGATTCTTCTGTCCATTTTAACAATTATATCATTTTGAGGTCTTCCTCATACATTAATTTGGACAAAGGTGCAGTTATTGTGGCATCGATTGTTTGTGGTTTTGGTACATTATGTACAACTTTTTATTCTATCATCTAAAATTGTTCTTGTCGCACTAAAAGGTTGTGTCCTAAGCTCTTATCTTGCTGTTAACTTGTTCTTGCTAACCTTGTGTCCCTCCTGTGCTGAATGTTTTAACAATGCTATTGTATCACTTTGCAAGTTTCCTTGTGGGGTGATGCAACCAAAACACCATCTTTATGAAGTAGAATTTAATTGCCACTTGATAGTTAAAATGTGGACATAGTAGCTGTCATAACTTGTGAATAAATTGTTGGCCTTTCACAGTATACTTGAGGTAACCTGGTAAATGTATATTTTTGCCTTCAAATGCAATCCATTACTGTAAAAACTTTTGTATCTCGTCTTAATTGATTCAGCAATGTGTATGTTTGTCTGGGACACAAGGTGCTCGCTGCGTTAACAGCAGCATTTACTGCTTGGTGTCTTGAACCGTTCGCCAACCTCCTGATGGTGGTGCCTTTTTTTTTTGTATTGCAGGGAGAGTCTGGACATTCAATTATTACCACTGCACTAACTAATGACTCAATAACTGGTTTTATGCCATCTAATGCATCTGGCTTTGATGGATGTTTCATAAATAGTTGATATTCTGTTTTTGCTCTAATTTGTATAGGTTGCGCTCCCCAAATTGCATCTGGCTTTGATGGATGTTTCATAAATAGTTGATATTCTGTTTTTGGTCTAATTTGTATAGGTTGCGCTCCCCAAATGAGTCCCACATCTGATAGTCCTATTGACCATATGCATTCTGAGACTTCTTTTAAAAATGTTTTTCCTCTTCCTCTGTTAAGAGGTAAGAGTTGATAACGCGTCACTTTTGATGAAGGTGACAGCCTGCACTAACCTGCACTTTTCAAAATTTCCTCATCTAGTTTAAAATTAGTTGCTGTTTGGTCTCTTTTTACGAAACTTCACAACCACTCTGAGTGTGTGTCATATGGTTTAAACAATGACACATGTGGCAACATTAAGCGTCTGTTCCAACGCCTGTGGGAGTGTGAACCTTGTCTGCCGTCCCCAGATTATCTGTGTGCAGATAATCAACTGTTATTTATTTATTTTTTCTCTTCTTTTTTCTGGAGTGTATTTATTGAGTTTGTTTTCATAATGAAACTCTGGGCCTGGAGTTTTTTTTTTTGGACCACATTGTTACATTAAGAAAGTCTTCATTTATCTTATCCTCTTGTTCTGTTAGGAAATGTTCTGCTTGTTGTAGCAGTGTCTTTCCCATAAAAGTTGTAGCTTGTTTGTTTCTTTTTATCTTTCAGAATGTCCTCCACATGGAGACATTCCTCCTATGTGTCAGTAATCAGGCCAATGTAATGTTTGTTAACCCAGCTGTAATTTGTGTCTTTTGAACCTGCATGGAGAGCATGTCAACTGCTATTGAAATGGCCTATTCTCCATCTTCCTGCAGGCCACTGTAAATCTTGAATACAGTTATCATTTTCACTCTGTATTCTTCAAAAGGCTCATTATTTTTTGTTTTTCTTCTCCTATTTTAGTGTAATTTGCTCTATTTGTAAAACGCTGGGTTGCTCTCTGAATTTTCAAATTTTCCATGTCTTCTACAAATTGATTCATGTCAAGTAATATCTTCCACAGCCTTTAACATCGCCCATAGTCCAAGTCCTCTACACGAAATAGTCAGGTCAGCGCCATTTTGTGTGTCAGGATTGATTATTTAGATCCTTGGTTACAAGTCGCCTAACTTGGTAATAAATTGTTCATTTGTGCAGCAGTCTGCGCGGGAGATAGTAGTCTTCCCAGTCTTTACGACCATTTCAGTTCCGTCTGATCAAGTCATTCTGTGTGGTCATGTAAGTCAGGGTAGAGGGGTGTGGTTGGTTTTCTAATCTGTGTACTTTTTTCAACTAATTTTTCCTGTTCTGCAGCCTTCAATGTCCTCAACACTGGTCCTGTCTCATCATCTTCCTGTTTATGGAACATCAAATCTTTCTGACGACTTGCTTGTTCTTTCCTTCTCTGAACTCCTTCCTCTCTTGTCTTCGCTACCTGTAACCACCATTGGGCATCGTCATACCCATCTTTGGCCATTTTAATAAGGTCACCTTTATGTCTACACTTTATGTCGTCTCTCAGATGGATTATTTTTTGCGATATAAGATGGCCAGCGTAATTGTCTTTTGTAATCCAATTACCTATATGTTTTATCTTATCTGGGCATTGTATTTCGACAATTTTCCAATACTTGCAAGTTAAATTGTCCCTTTCCTTTTGTTTACCAATATTTTTCCCCATTTTGTGAATTTGGAGCCAACCCACTACACCTATCGTCTACTACGGTTGGTGTTTTTATATTAGACAGGGTGACTGTTAAATACTCTTGTTTGGTATTCCTCAGGCTTTTACCCAGAAGGGCGGAGGAATCTTACCTTTGCATCCAAACAAGTCGTCACTTCCAATCCTGTCTCTCAAACACTCATTTACACAATCACACATGGTTTATACTGCAGTTTTATTAGATGTTATTTTATACAGACTGTATTTTATTTTCCACGGAGTTTAAGTACGATTTAAGTACGTACACGAGTCCGGCCTCGTTACACGGAATTTAACTGTAACGTATACAGACGAGTCCGCCCTCGCTATGTCGAATTTAACTGTATTTCCAACACGTTACGTTCATGTAGACTGCGACGCACCTTTGTGCAGATTGGTAAGAAAATTGTTCTTACCAAGACGTCTTCTTGTCAGTTGGATTTCCGTCAACCCTCAGATCCCAGTTAGAGAGTTCGAGGACCAGTCCCCTAAAGGGTCTGTGTTGCCGTGGCCACGGTCTTCCTGGAGGTCGACTCTGAAGCTAGGATCCTCAGGTATCTTGGAATCCGGCTCGACGGACCAAGAAAATGTTAGGTTTATCACCTAACTTGCTGGAATAGTTGCACAAATAACGGACAAGAAGTCGTCTTTCTTCTGATCAGGAGGACGTGAGAGACAGGCCAGTTACAGTCTCCAAACACGTTCTGAACCAGTCTCTCACGTACTCTCTCTTTTTTTTTTTTTTTTTTAATTAGAAAACAGACAAGGTCAAAAGGAGGGGTGAGCAGAAGAAATGAACAAAGGTGCATTCTAGGATGATGATGTGGCACATCGTACGATGATGATTTAGAGCATTCTTTGGTTATGATGGAGTTGTCCTTGGCCACTTCTAGGAAGATACTGTTGCATTTGTGGGTAAGGAGTTCGTCCTGTGAACAAGACTATTCGAAGCAAGGATGACACTATACAGGCTAAATGTACCTGTGATAAAAAGAATACATAATAAATATATTCACAACAACCCTAACACATACACATACAAAATTGGGCAAAAACTGTTTCCAGGGGTTGCCAGAGCCTTGTGAGATTGCGATGTTCTCAAAAAAATTATTTGCTTTGGAAAATATGTCTTGCTTTCTGCGGAACCCAAGTTTATCCATCCATCCAACCATTGTCTTGGTTGTGGGAGTGCTGGAGCCTATCACAGCTATCTTCGGGGAGTAGGCGGGGTACACCCTGAACTGGTTGCCTGCCAATCGCAGGGCACACATAAATGGACAAGTATTCACACTCAGGTACACACTTAGAGGGGATTTAGAGTCTCCAATTAACTTAACTTGCATGTTTTTAGGGTGTGGATGTGAAGGTTTTTTTTTTCTTTTTGCTGAGTCAGTCAGTGCAGGTGGCATGGTGGGGGACTGGTTAGCACATCTGCCTCACAGTTGTGAGGCCCATTGTTCAGGTCTTTGGAGTTTGCATTTTCTCCCCTGTGTAGGTTTTCTCTGGGTATTCCAGTTTTCTCCAACATCTCAAAAACACATGTGGCAAGTTTGAAGACTCTAAATTGCCCATTGTTTGAACATGAGTGTAAATGTGATTTTCTTTTTATATGAGCAGCGATTGGTGACCAATTCAGGGTGTACCCTGCCTCTCGCGTGAAGATATTTGGGATAGGCTGCAGCACGCCCGCACAATTAGTGAGGAGAAGCAGTTCACAAAAAGGATGGATGGAGTCAGGGCAATTTCTTGATTGGCTATATTCTGTTCTCATTAAACTCAGGGACTTCAATAAAAGACTGACTGCCCACAGTCCTTTGTTACCTATTCAATGTCATCACCATCTTATCTATCTATCCATCCATTTTCTTGGCCGTTTATCCTCACAAGGATTTTGGGAGAGCTGAAGACTATCCCAGCTGTCAACGGGCAGAAGACAGGGTACACCCTGAACTGGTTGCACGACACATGGAGACAGACAACAGTTGCATTCACAATCACACCTTGGGGCAATTCAGAAAGTCCAATTATCATTGCATGTTTTGGAGATGTGGGAGGAAACCAGAGAGCCGAGAGAAACCTCACGCAGGCACAGGGAGAACATACAAACACCACACTGGCGAGGGCGGGATTGAACCCTGACCTTCAGAACTGTGAAGCCAACGCTTTAGAGCTGCACGACTATGCCGTCCCATTGTATCCAATGAAATTCATTTGGCAAAATGTATCAACTGCAAAAATGGCACTTCGCCAAGCTCTGCCTGACGGGAAAATAAACGTCAGCACTGCAGTTATGCCAGTTAATCTGGAATTCAGGATGAAAACAGATTTTGTATTGATCATATTTCCTTTTACGCTTGCGTGGGTTATCATGAATAATTTTGTGCCACAGTCCAATATACAAATTAAAAAAACAAATTGCCCCTGCCAGTAAAATGTGACAGAATTGTTGTCTGATCAGTTAGCTGTCAGCAGGAATATCATTTAGTTCTTTGTCCACCATCACCATCAATGAAAAAGCAGTAAAGAAAATGGATGGATGAAGAGTGTAAGAAGATGGTCCAAACAGAAATAATAACTAATTGATTAATTATTCCTGTGTAAAGGTCAGATCATCTCATTGGCAGAAGCCACGTACTCTGAAACTGCTTGAAGATGGTGTCACAATTTGGTGCCAGTCCCACAAAACTTTCAGTAAAGCCAAGAAGCAGCAATCCTGTAAGTGTTTTGCATTTTTATGATAAATTGTATTCCTTTACTGAATTGATTTGTACTGAAAATAACTGCGATTTTTCAGAGTGTAAGTTGAATTACCTCATGAAGTATGATTAAATTTAAATTACCGTATTTTCACGACCATAAGGCGCACTTAAAAGTCTGAAATTTTCTCCAAAATGGACCGGGAGTCTTATAATGCACAGCACTTTATGTGTGTGCTGAGTTCCAAAATCTGTAACCGACTGGGAGCATTTGCTATCCATACGCTTCTTATATAGAGGAAAAGCGGATGTGTGAGAGGACAGTATGCAGACGTTAAAGGGGGAAGTCTGGGTGTGACAGTTGATGCGAAAGGTATATAAGCAGGTATATAATGCCAGGAACTTTTGTGCAAATCAACATTACTTATGCTCGGGACCCCCGATAATGGCACCAACTGAGATATGCTTACAAAGCATAGTTAAAACAACAAGCGATCAGTTAAGCACAGCAAATATGAACTCGCAGCTTGCCATTATTCCGGGAGGCTTGACAAAGGAACCCTATTTGCTGGACATTGGTGGAAACAGGGTGTTCAAAGTGAAGTTACGAGTGGCGTGGATGAAGAGTGTAAGAAGTAGCTGGACTAAACGGAAATAAGAACTAATTGAATACGTATTCCTGTGTAAAGATCAGATAATCTCATTGCGCAAAAGTCACGTACTTGCCCAGCTTTTCATTTCGGATACAGAAGATGAGGTGGACGTGTGGATGAGAATCAAAAATATCAAAAAATTACTTGAGTGCGTACATTGTTAAATACTTCAATAAAGTACAACAAAACTTACTGTTTACATTGTTAAACACTTCTATAAAGTACAACGGAACTCAGTTTTGCTCCCGCTGCCTTTTTAAATAGTGTGCATGCATGCTACCGTATGTTTTCAGCTAGCGCGTTTTAGCGTCACTTGGAGGCTGGATGTGCTCTCAGCATGCTTTGGGGTGATAAACATGTAGGTAAATAATGTTTGAAATGCATGTTTTGTGCTAGTTAATTATTTGTCATCGTTCTGGTTGTTTTGTTGTCTGCTGGTTGTGCTGTTGTGTTTGCTGGGGTGAAATGATTTTGGTTTGGTGTGAGAGCATGACGATGGCGTGTTGACTGGTGACTTGCTTTCATTGGTGGTCGTGGGGGAAAAAAAAGTGTAAGCCTGTTTTTCTGATTACAAAAATAAAGGTGCAATAGTGCCTCACTGTGCCTCACCTGTAACTGAGATTGCGTCTTTTAGTACGTTGTGCCTTATTGTTGTGAAAATACGTTGTATTAAAAACTAGGCAGAACTAATTGAGAATGCTCACTTTGGAGTGTAGAATAACAAAGCAAAGCAAATGTATTTGTATGGCACATTTCATACAAAAGCTAGCTCAATGTGCTTTACATCATTAAAAGCATTGAAACAAAGTAAGAAAGAGATTTTAAAATAAAACTACAACTAAAACAGTATCATCCATCCATCCATTTTCTTCACTGCTTATGTG
The DNA here is from genome assembly GCF_019802595.1 of Syngnathoides biaculeatus. Taxonomy (NCBI): domain Eukaryota; kingdom Metazoa; phylum Chordata; class Actinopteri; order Syngnathiformes; family Syngnathidae; genus Syngnathoides; species Syngnathoides biaculeatus. The sequence goes on from NC_084661.1 coordinate 5,092,861, forward strand.
CTGGAGCCTATCCCAGCTGTCAACGGGCAGGAGGCGGGGTACATCCTGAACTGGTTGCCAGCCAATCGCAGGGCACATTGAGACAAACAGCCGCACTCACAATCACACCTAGGGGCAATTTAGAGTATGTTTTTGGAATGTGGGAGGGAACCGGAGTGTGTGTTAGGAAACCCACACAGGCACGGAGAGAACATCCAAACTCCACTCCACTGAACCTGGGACCTCAGAACTGAGAGGCCAATGCTTTACCAGTTGTGCCACCGTGCCGCCAAAACAGTATTATATCATTGAAAAGTGGAAATCCTCATGAGAAAAAAAAAAACATTTTAACCTCGATTTGAAAACATTCACACTTGGGGCTCACTTCAACTCTGTTGGCAACATACTCCATTTTCATACAGCATAATATGTAAATGCTGTTTCACCATGTTTGCTTTGGACTCGACGCTTCACTATTTGACCTGAGTTAGTTGATCTCAGTGATTGACAGGGTTTGTGTTTCATAAGCTATCGCCAAATATAGCATTTATCCACTTATATAGAAATGTTTGTATCTTTGAGCACTTTTTGTGCTCTTCAACTTAACAATCCATCCATCCATCCATCCATCCATTTTCTGACCCGCTTATCCTCACAAGGGTCACGGCAGTGCTGGAGCCTATCCCAGCTATCATTGGACAGGAAGCGGGGTACACCCCGCACAGGTTGCCAACCACTCGTGGGGCACATACAGACAGACAACAGTCGCACTCACAATATCACCTATGGGCGATTTAGAGTCCCCAATGGACGCATGTTTATGGGATGTGGGAGAGAAGCCACACAGGCACGGGCAAAACATGCAAACTCCACACAGGCAAGGCTGGTGTTTGAACCCGGTGCTCAGAACTGTGAGCTCCCTGCTTTGCTACTGTCCTGCCGTTCCACCCAACTTATTAACACTTTATTTCGGATAACGCGATGGGGGACTCGGGACTCCTCCACTGTAGAATGAGCTAACTAGCCAAGGCTGTTGACATATTTCAATATTTTCCAATACCCTCTCATTTTACATGAAAGCTTCATGCTATTTAACACAAGCCTGATGTTAGCAACAAGATTAGCTGTCAAGATGCCTCCCTTTTCAATTGAGGATTATAATGGACTACTGCAGAGTGTCAGTTCTAGAAACGAAGATACACTGTCTATAAGTGTATGTGGAGATGAAAGGACAGTTGGGGAATAAAACCACTCTAACAATGTCTCAAAATGGTGAGCAGAGGTGTGCTAACAAACAGGCACTGAGCTAAACAACAAGGACAAATGTGCACAGTATAATCAATAATGGATGTTGGAACAATTCTCCTTGGAATGGGAGCAAAGCCCAAAGATTTGAGGCATCTAAAAGGGAGGTCACAACAGCAGTAGATTACCGAGGAATCTGGAAGGCCTGCGCCTCAGGCCACCTGAATACCGAGTGAGAGGCCATGGACGGTCGCTATGGTGAAGAGCAAGAAAAAAGATAAATCAATGCAAAACATAGACATTTGATTTACAAAGAGAAACGACAAAAGTTGGTGATGCAGCTGTCAAGGATGTAACATTTTTTTTGCAGCAATACACAGACAAGAATTTCCTCAAGCCGTCTTGAAGTCGTTTTCCATGGCCTCATCGAACTCCTCCGACGTCCAGGTTTTTGCCTCAGCAACCACTGAACCTGCATTCTACTTGGCCAGCCGGTACCTATCAGCTGCCACAGAAATGCCTGGCAGGAGTCCTTCTTCAGCTTGACGGAATCCCTCACTGTTGGTGTCCACCAACCTGTTTGGGGATTGCCACTACGACAGGTACCGACCACCTCACGGGCACAGCTCCAATCGGCTGCCTCAGCAATGGAGGTGCGGAACATTGTCCACGCAGAATCAATGTCCCTTGCCTCTCCCGGAACATGAGCAAGGTTCTTTCGGTGATGGGAGTTGAAATTCATTCTGACAGGGGAATCTGGGATGAGAATAAGCAACTCCAAATCTGAGACTATGGTCCTTAGCTGGAAAAGGGTGGCGTGCCCTCTCTGGGTCAGGGATGAGGCGCTTCCCCAAGTGGTGGAGTTCAAGTATCTTGGGGTCCTGTTCACAAGTGAGGGAATAATGGAGCGGGACATCAACAGGCAGTTCAGTGAAGCGTCTGCAGTGATATGGACTTTGTATCAGTCCGTTGTGGTGAAGAAGAGGCTAAGCCGATACCAGTCGATATATGTTCCTACTCTCACCTTTAGTCCTGAGCTCTGGGTCATGACTGAAAGAACAAGATCCTGGATACAAGCGGCCGAAATGAGTTTCCTCTGCAGGGTATCCAGGCTCTCCCTTAGAGATAGGGTGAGAAGGTCTGTCATCCATCCGGTAGGGGCTCATTGTCAAGCCACTGCTCCTCCGCATTGAGAGGAGGCAGATGAGGTGACTGGGGCATCTGATACGGATACCTCCCGGACGCCTCCCTGGTGAGGTTTTCCGGGCACATCCCACTAGAAAGAGGTCTCGGGGACGACCCAGGACACGCTAGAGAGACTATGTGTCTTGGCTGGCCTGGGAATGCCTCGGGATCTCTACGAAAGAGCTGCAAAAAGTTGCTGGGGAAAGGGAAGTCTGGGTATCCCTGCTGCTACTTCCCCCACGACCTGACTCAGAAACGTAGTAGAAGTTGGATGGATGGATGGATGGATGGATGGATGTTCATAAATGCGTGGCTTCACACAATCTTTAAAAAGCAAAGACCAAGTCCGAAACCTTGGTGTTCCGATACATTCCGACCTGACCTTCAACAGTCATATTAAATCAACGACTAAAACTGACTTTTACCATCTGAAGAAAATATTTTGAGTAAAGGCTTGTATGTGTCAAACAGACCATGAGAAGTTCATCCATGCTTTTATTTACTTTTTCCATCAAAATGATGGAAATGGCAGTAGTGAACACTTTTTTTTACAGAAGAGGCAGGAACATAGTGTGACCTACAAGAGTGGAGCTCTTGTCGAAGCATGCAGATGGATTACATTTTGTGCAGACGATGTCATCTGAAGGAGGTTACTGACTGCAAGGTAGTGGTAGGGGAGATTGTAGCTCAACAACATAGAATGGTGGTGTGTGGGATGACTGGTGGTGGGGAGGAAGATTAAGAAGACAAAGGAAGGCAAGAGAACCATGTGGTGAAAGCTGAGAAAGGAAGACTGTTGTGCGGCCTTTCGTAAAAAGGTGAGACAGGCTCTCGATGGACAGGAGAAGTTCCCGGAAGATTGGACTACTTCAGCCAAGGTGATCAGAGAGACAGGCAGTAGAGTACTTTGTGTCTTCTGGTAGGAAAGGAGAGAGGGAGACAAGGTGGTGGAACCGCAAAATACAGGAAGCCACACAAGGAAAGAGGTTAGCAAAAAGATAGGACAATGAGAGGACTGAGGAGAGGCGAAAGGAATACATAGAGATGTGACGTAGGGCAAAGGTAGAGGTGACAAAGACGAAACAAGAAGCATATGACGACGTACACCAGGTTGGATACTAAAGAGGGAGAGAAAGATCTCTACAGGTTGGCCAGACAGTGGGATAGAGATGGGAAGGATGTGCAGCAGGTAAGGGTGATTAAGGATAGAGGTGGAAATGTGTTGACTGGTGCCGGTCGTGTGTTAAATAGATGGAAGGAATACTTTGAGAAGTTGTTGACTGAAGAAAATGAGAGAGAAGGAAGAGTGGAAAAGGCAAGTGTGAAGGACCAGGAAGTGGCAATGTTTAGTAAGGGGGACGTTATAAAGGCACTGAAGGGTATGAAAAATGGAAAGGCAGTTGGTCCCGATAACATACCTGTGGAGGTATGGAAGCAATTCAGGGAGGTGGTTGTGGAGTTTTTGACCAACTTCTTCAACAGAATACTAGCGGGTGACAAGAGTAAAGTGTGCTAGTTCCGATTTTTGAGAACAAAGGCGATATGCGGAGCTGTGGGAACTATAGATGAATAAAGTTGATGAGCCATACAAGGTAGTTATGGGAAAGAGTAGTGGAGGCTCGGCTCAGAACAGAAGTATCTGCGAGCAACAATATGTTTTCATGCCTCGAAAGAGTACCACAGATGCATTATTTGCCTTGAGGATGGTTGTGGAAAAGTACAGAGAATGTCAGAAGGAACTAAATTGTGTCTTTAGGGATCTACTATCTTTCATCAGAGTCCAGTTCCTTCTACAGATGTTTTATTTCTTTGACACCATACAACTACTGTAAATGGACAGAATAACTGCAACACTTTGTTGGACAGTTTCATTTCTGAGCATAATGTTTGTTTACTTTAAAAAATAAAAGGGCAGATATCACGATAAAAGTCAACTCCCTGTGCTGCAGTTACACTTCCACCATCATGCAACGTGATCAACAAGGTTGTCATTAGCTTAACAAAATCCCACAAATAAACACACTTGTCTTCAAAAGAAAAAAAGAAAACCATAACAATACAGAACCAGTACAGCTATTCAGGCGGCATGGTGGCTCAGCTGGAAAGCATTGGCTTCAGAGTTCTGAGGTCCCAGGTTCAATTCCGGACCCGTCTGTGTGGAGTTTGCATGTTCTCCCCGTGCTGCGTATGTTTTCTCCGGCTCTCCGACTTCCTCCTACATCCCATAAACATGCAACATTATTTGGACACTCTATATTGCCCCTAGGTGTGATGGTCACTGGGATATGTTCCAGCACTCCCGTGAGCTTTGTGAGGATAAGCGGCTAAGAAAATGGATGGATATATGTCCTTAGCTTCAAGCAATAGGACTGTCTTGTGTATGGATCTTTCCAGATAAGATGGCTTTGTGGTGTGTGTCTCTTTGCTACCTAGTGTTTTGTCACAGTAACCGTTTTTTTTTTTACTTTTTAGAGTTTTCTTACTCTTTCATTAGCTGCCAGTGGTATTTATTGCCTTGATAGCTAAACTGAGGAAATATTCTTGAGGTCTTACAACAATATTTCCCAATTAGGCTTGAGGTCATCAGGAAGTGGCTCATCCCACCCTAACTTGTCTTAACACATCCTCAACAGAATTGAATTACCTTTCAGAATGACAGGTGGAACAAATCTAAGAGTGTCAAAAATCGAGACCTGCACTGACAAGACTCCTGTTCTGGTAAAGGAATGTTCTTTTACCTTCACTTTAAAATAGAACTTATCTGAGCCAATGCACCATTGTACCCCAAGGGCTTGTTCCATTTTGGATTCTCCCAATGCCATGTCTAGATCTTTTACACTCTCAGCACGTTCCTGAATTTTGTACTGGGGCACACTGACTGCCAGATATAAAGTCCTTGTGTTGTTACACACTTGCCCATTCAACCTGATTCTGATTCTGATCTAGAGAAAGCGTATGACAGAGTACCAAGAGAGGAACTGTGATACTGCATCCGTATGTCTGGTGTGGGGGAGAAATGTGTCAGAATAGTTCAGGACATGTATGAGGGCGGCACAACATTTGTGGGGTGTGCTCTAGGTGTGACAGGGTTTAAGGTAAACGTGAGACTGCATCAGGGATCAGCTCTGAGCCCCTTCCTGTTTGCTGTGGTAATGGATAGGCTGACAGATGAGGTTAGATTGAAATCCCTTTGTATCATGATATTCACAGATGACATCGTGATATGTAGTGAAAGCAGGGATCAGGTGAAGGAACAATTAGAAAGATGGAGCCATGCACTGGAAAGGAGAGGAATGAAGATTAGCCAAAGTAAAACAGAGCGTTTGTGTGTGAATGAGAAGGGGTGGAGGGGGAAGATGGAGGCTCCAGGGAGAACAAAAATTGAGGGTGGACGACTTTAATTACTTGGGGTCAACAATACAGAGCAATGGTGAGGAAGTGAAGAATCGGGTCCAAGCAGTCTGGAAAAGCTGGCAGAAGGAGTCTGGTGTGTTTTGTGACAGAAGAGTCTCTGCTAGGATGAAGGGCAAAGTTTGTAAAACAGTGGTGTGGCCAACCATGATGTACAGATTATAGAGATGGTGGCACTGAAGAGATAACAGGAAGCAGAGCTGGAAGTAGCAGAAATGAAGATGGTGAGGTTCTCTCCAGGAGTGAGGAGGTTGAATAGGATTAGAAATTAGCTCTTCGAGGGGCAGCCAAAGTTAGTTGTTTTGGAGACAAGGTTTGAGAGAGCAGACTTCGACGGTTAGGACATGTCCAGAGGCGAGAGAGTGAGTATATAGGTAGAAAGGTGCTGAGGAAGGAGCTGTGTGGCAAAATAGCAGGAGGAAGACCAAAGATATGTTATGAGGGAAGACCACAGGGCAGTTGGGATTAGAGAGGAAGATGGAGGAGATAGGCTTATGTGGAAAAAAGATGACGGACTGTGGAAACCCCTAACAGGAAAAGCCGACTAAAAAGAAGAAGTTGGTACACATACAGGCAGTCCAAAAAGACAACAGTTTCCAAAAACATGAGGCAAAATGCAAGGTCCAAAAAACAATGCAGGGTCTCAGCTTTCTTTGAGTCATTGACATGGAACATGTAATGTAGGAACGTGAAGACAAGGTACGGCGAACTGGCAACACACAGAAGAGACACGAGGTATATATGCATGGTGTAATTAGGGCAGACAAAGCATCGATAGGTAGGGTGCTCATATGAGCAGGTGCGTACGAGGCAAAGGGATGACCACACCCATGACAAAAGAAAAAAAACAAAGGAAAGAAAAAGTACAGAAAAACAAAAGTGCTTCAATGAAAATCGCTTGAAAATCCATGTCCATGATCCAAGCAGCGTATCCTCACAAGGATCACGGGATTGCCATGGTGGCTATCCCAGCTTTGGCCAAAGGCAAACTACAACCTGAATTGGTCAACAGTCAGTCGAGTTGCAAATATTGATACCATCACAGAGCAGGAATTGATCCCATGCTGCCCGCACCAAAGCCAAGGCTGTGTACCGCAACATCAGTGACCCAGAAGCTCTTGAAAGCCATAGGGAAAAAACTAAAGCGTAAGCTGAACAAAACTACTATTAAATAGGAATTTGAGTCAGTTATAATAATAATAATTCATCCATTCATCCATCTATCCATTTTCAAAGTTTGCCAGAGTGCTGGAGCCCAGCCTAACCCAGCTGTCATTGGACAGGAGGCGGGGTACAGCCTGACCTGGTTGACCAGCAATCACAGACAATCGCACTCACAATCACACTTCGGGGCAATTTATAGTCTGCAATGAATGCATGTTTTTGGGATGTGGGAGGAATCTGAAGTGCCCGGAGAAAACCCACACAGGCACGGGGAGAACATGCAAACTCCACACAAAGAAGGAGGCCGGGATTTGAAATACTTGAACTCCTTCACTTGGGGCAGGATCTCATCTCCAAACCGGAGAGGGCAGGCCACCCTTTTCAGACTGAGGACCATGGTCTCAGATTTGGAGGTGCTGATTCTCATTCCATCTGCTTCACACTTGGCTGCGAACCGCTCCAGGGAGAGCTGGAGCTCACGTCTTGATGAAGCCAACAGAACCACATCATCTGCAAGGAGCAGAGATATGATGCTGAGGCCACCAAACCAGACACACTCTACTGCTCGGCAGCACCTAGAAATTCTGTCCATAAAAATTCTGAACAAAATTAGTGACAAAGGGGAGCCTTGGCGGAGTCCAACTCTCACCGGAAACAAGTCCAACTTATTGCCGGCAATGCAGACCAAACGTTGACAGCGGTTGTACAGGGACCGAACAGCTTGTATCAGGGGGTTCGGTACCCCATACTCCCAAAGAACCTCCCACAGGACTCCCTGAGGGACACGGTTGAACGCCTTCTCCAAGTCTACAAAACACATATAGACTGGTTGGGCGAACTCCCATGCACTCTCAGGATTCTGCCGAGGGTGGAGAGCTGGTCCACTGTCCCACAGCCAGGACAAAAACCACATTGCCCCTTCTAAATCCGAGATTCGGCTTCCCGATGGACCCTCTTCTCCAGCACCCCTGAATAGACCTTACCAGGGAGGATAAGGAGTGTGGTCCCCCTATAGTTGCAACACACCCTTCCATCACCCTTCTTGAAAAGGGGGACCACCACCCCAGTCTGCCAGTCCAGAGGCAATGTCCCCGATGTCCACGTAATGTTGCAGGGGCATGTCAACCAGGACAGCCCCACAATATCATGAGCCTTTAGGAATTCTGGGCAGATCTAATCCACCCCCGGGACCCTGCCACAAAGGAGCTTTTTAACCACCTCAGTGACCCCAACCCCAAAGACAGAAGAGTCCCAATCAAAGCATCCAGACTTAGCTTCCTTATGGGAAAGTGTGTTGGTGGAATTAAGGAGGTCTTCGAAGTATTCTCACCACCGACTCACAAAATCCCGAGTTGAGGTCAGGAGCGCCCCATCCCCGCTATACACAGTGTTGACAGTGCACTGCTTCCCCCTCCTGCATTCGCCGGACTTGGACTAGAATTTCCTCGAAGCCGTCCTGAAGTCGTTCTCCATGGCCTCACTGAACTCCTTCCATGCCTGGGTTTTTGCCTCAGTGACCACCAAAGCTGCATTCCGCTTGGCCGGCCAGTATCTATCAGCTGCCTCTGCAATCTCACAGGCCAAGAATGCCCAGTAGGACTCCTTCTTAATCTTGACAGCATCCCTCACTGTTGGTGTCCACCAGCGTGTTCGCGGGTTGCCGCCACGACAGGCACCGACCTCCTTACTGGCACAGCTCCGGTTGGCCGCCTGAGCAATAGAGGCACGTAACATTGTCCACTTGGACTCAATGTCCCCCACCTCCTCCTGGATGTGAGCAAAGTTCTTTCGGAGGTGGGAGTTAAAATTCCTTCTGACAGGGGAATTTGCCCGCCGTTCCCAGGAGACCCTTACAATACGTTTGGGCCTGCCATGTCAGATCGGCATCTTCCCCCACCATCGGAGCCAACTCACCACCAGGTGGTGATCAATTGACAGCTCCGCCTCTCTCTTCACCTGAGTGACAAAGACATGCAGTCGCAAGTCCAACGACACGACCACAGAGCCGATCATCGAACTGCAACCTAGGGTGTCCTGTTGGCAGGTGGACACCTGATCACCCTTGAACTGAACATGATGTTCGTTATGGACAATCCATGATGAGCACAGAAGTCCAGGAACAGAACACCACTAGGGTTCTGATGTGGGGTGCTCGTTTTTCCCCAATAACGCCCTTCCAGGTCTCACTATCATTGCCCACGTGGGCATTGAAGTCCCCCAGCAGAATGATGGAGTCCCCAGAGGAGGCGCTCTCCAGCACTCTTTCTAAGGGCTCCAAAAAGGGTGGGTACTCTAAACTGCTGTTTAATGCATAGGCACAAACAACAGTCAGGACCCGTCCCCCTACCTGCAGGTGGAGGGAGGCTACCCTCTCATACACCCCAACCCCAACGTACAGTCCCCAAGTCGGGGGGCAATAAGTATACCCACACCTGCTCGGCGTCTCTCCCCGTGGGCAACTCCAGAGTGGAACAGAGTCCAATCTCTCTCAAGAGGAGTGGTGCCAGAGCCCTAGCGATTGCATGGAGGCGAGTCCGAATATATCTAATCGGAACTTCTTGACCTCACGCACCAACTCGAGCTCCTTCCCTGCCAAAGAGGTGACATTCCATGTCTTTAGAGCTTGTTTCTGTAGCCGGGCATTGCATCACCAAGGTCCCCGCTTTTGGCTACCACCCAGCTCACATCGCACCCGACCCCTATGGCCCCTCTCACAGGTAGTGAGCCCATGGGAAGGGGGCCCCATGTTACCCTTTCAGGCTGTGTCCGGCCGAGCGCCATGGGTGCAGGTGCAGGTAGCGCCCCGGTGACCCGCGTCCGGGCAAGGGAAACCAAGATTTTTGTACTCGTCATAGGGGTTTTGGACTCGTACTTTGTCTGGTTCCTCACCTAGGACCTTTTTGCCATGGGTGACCCTACCAGGGGCATGAATCCCCAGACAACTTAGCTCCTAGGATCATTGGGACACACAAACCCCTCCACCACGATAGGGTGACGGCTCGAGGAGGGGCACAATAATAATAATAATAATAAAAATAATAATCACAGAAAAGTTCAGAAATGAGACCAGGAATACAGTACAACAAATGGTACCCTCACCCTTATTTAGATAATCAGCATCTGTGAGCAGTATATCAGTGGTCACAACCTTTTTGTCACCAAGAGCTACTTCTTCATACTAATTCATGTTAATGGCAAACAGTTTTATGTACAAAATTTCTCATCATTTGTTCCAATTATATTCTAAAAGGTGGCACGATGGCTCAGCTGGAAAGCATTGGCTTCACAGTTCTGAGGTCCCGGGTTCCATCTCGGACCCGCCTGTGTGGAGTTCGCATGTTCTCCCTATGTCTGCATGGGCTTCCTCCGGGCACTCAAGTTTCCTCCCACATCCCAAAAACATGCAACATTAATTGGACACAGGTGTGATTGTGAGTGTGACTGTTAGTCTCAATGTGCCCTGCGATTGGCTGGCAACCAGTTCAGAGTGTACCCTCCCTCCTGCCCGTTGATAGCTGGGATAGGCTCCAGCACTCCCTGCGACCCTTGTCAGGATAAGCGGCTAAGAAAATGGATGGATATATTCTAAAAATTTTGCCCAAATTACCTTTAATCATATATATTATTAAACATGATGGGCTTTGAGCTTCAGATGACTTTGCAATGGTTGAATTGCAATATCCACCTGTCCAAGATTCACCTTGTTCTTAGTTGTTCATCAATGTTTATCGTATTCACATTCATGTCAGGGTTGGAAATAAAGGACACACAAAATTGAAGATGACAACAGTAACAAAACGTTGTCAAATCTTGGCCGTCTGTTTATGTTGTTGAAGTTTTTTTCTACAACAGTGACAAAAGTCCAAGATATATACGTTTTGTCTGTAAACACCGTCTGCACAGAACAGAATGGAACATCTTTTTTGTTGTAAAATCATAGAGAAAATGTTCACCTGAGCTTTAAACGTAATGAGAGCACTATCAGCAAGAGTACCCTGCCAGCCAATCGCAGGGCAGGATAAAAGAAAAACATTGCATAATCATCACTGTGACTCTTGGTCAATCCAAAGTCCATTTTAGCCCTGCAAACAGCGCTGAGTAAGAGTGACTCATAAATATGTAAAGTGTGGATGAGTGTGAAAACAGATTTACTTTTGAAGTTGTAGTTCTGTTTACGATCCAACTGGTGCATTCCCATTTTCTATGTCACCATCGTAGAGCTATGAGACTTCTGCAGCGCTCCCTCTATTTGGGTTTGTAAAATGGAATAGACTATGTTGACTCATTCTTTGAATCCTTTAAATGTCACGCTCCATAAGATTATGTCTAAAGTCACTGATGTCATCGTACACTTGGCTGACTTTGGTGGGTCCAGTGTGTGTTCAGTTCCCACTCAGTGACGGTGCGAATGGTTGTTCTTATCTATCTGTGACATGTGATTGACTGGTGACCATTTCAGAGTGTCGTCTTCCTTTCGCCTGAAGTCAGCTGAAACGGGCTCCAGTGCCCTGTGACCGTGAACAGGATAGCTAGTGTTGGGAATGGATGGTTGTCATGTCTATTTTGGTTAAGTGTAATTGGTACCTTCTGCTCTCTGTGGGCACACAGCTTCTTACATTCTCCTGAAATGTGGGAAAGGGGAAGGCTGGGTCTTAATTACAGACTTGACAAGTTTTATTTAAATCTTGAATGGCAGCTGATCCAAAAAAAAAAAAAGATCAAACATTGAGATTATAGGGCATGCCAAACTTTTTGGTATAATAATACCCTGTGGATTACTGCTCAATAATTACTCCAACATCTGAAATATTCCACTTGACTACTTTTGAAAAAAGTTACAAGCTTTGAACCAGAACAATGATAGGTCACTGTCAGGAACAAATCATGCATGTTTTTGTGATGTTGGTTTTTCCCTTAAGCATAGATTAAAATTGTACAAAGATGGACGTGAACATGTCCAGTACGTTCTTACAAATGTTGACCATCAACAATAAGCAGGGAATTACACCTTTAGAGGGTGGATAGACTTCAATGTCCAATTCATTATCGGAGCTCAAGTAGGTTATCAGGATATCCCGAGGTAAACCAGTTCAAGGTGAAGGGCCACATTGGACCAGGACATGACATGGACACGATGAGCCTGATTCACCAAGATTCACCAAGATTCACCTCACCCTGATCACATGTTTTTTCATTCCATGTTGATTTACTTCATTTTGAGCAGTCCAAGCAGTTTCCTCTGCAATGTGTATCCATCCATCCTTTGTCCAGGAGGCATCTGACTCAGATGCCCCAACCCCCTCATCTGGTTCCCAGCTGACCACAATACTTTTGGGCTTGTCACGTCAGACCGGCATTTCTCGCATCATCAGAGCCAGCTCACTACTCTCTTTACCCGAGTGGCTAAGACAAATGGTTAATAGGCCGATGAATCCACCACAAAGTCGATCATCGAACTCTGACCTACAGTGCTGTGAAAATGTATTTGTCCCCTTCCAGATTTCTTTTTTTTTTTTGCATATCTATAACACAAAAAGGTTTCAAAACAATTTTAATATCACTCAGACATAACCCAAGGGAATACAAAATGAAGTTTTCAAATGACAATTCAATTTATTAAGATACAAAAAATACCAAACTTTCTGATCATCTGTGACAAAGTAATTGCCCCCGCCCCCTACCTTCCCACACACACACTCTTTAAATCACAAAGTCACTGTGACTAACAACAAATTAGGGATAGGTGAGTTCAATTTCACAAGCCACACCCAAACCTTATTATCACCCTAATTGTTGGGTTAAGAAATAACTTAAAGGAACACTTTGTGTAAACTAATAGGAATGGGAGCACACAAAAGTTAGTTGATGAGGGCTCAGTGTTTCTATTCATGCCACAGTTATCCACAGGTGTTCAAATACTTATTTTCTTCACTGTTTGGACGAAGACGTGTTACATATCAATTTACTGATGATCCATGACAGTTTGATGAAAGGACCACTTGTACATCCAGTGGAAAATTGGTGAGTACACATTTTCAACGGTCTTGGAATCCTATGTGATTGCTATTTGAATGCTATGTGAACTATATGAATGCTACGGGCTATGTCCAAAGTTATAAAAAATGCGATCTTATTTTCTTAGTACGGCGTAGGACTATTGAATGGTTTATTTATATCTGGAATATAAAATGCAAGAAAAAAATTGGGACTTCCCTAAAATGATTACACGTAGATATCCATCCATCCATTTTCTTAGCCACTTAACCGCATGAGGGTCACGTGAGTTCAGGAACCTGTCCCAGCTGTCAACGGGCAGGAGGTAGGTTACACACACGCAGACACAGATTGAACAGCTGCTCCATCGTGCCACCTCATAAAGTATGTTGTTGCTTATACAGTATCAGCACGAGAGGCTATATTTCAGCGGCTAATAACCAGTAATGTTTAGATGCGTGCAAATTTCCCTGGCTGATGTATGAGCTTCAACTGTGTTGGCCACAGCTTTATCTTGTCAGGTTGACCCCACAGGAGGTTAAAGAAGGACAAATTTGTGTGTTCTCAGTTTTATTGCAGTTTGATGCAGAACACGTCGGCATCTTCGATCAGCTGGAAGAAATGGTCTGTAATGCAAAGCACCGGCGAAGTCAGGGTCGGCGTCAAGGATGTTTCTTCCGGGTCTGGCTGTGAAAGCTGGCACATATCCAGCATTTGCTTGGATTTCAAAAATGTTCTTTATTTTCTATTTTTTTTTCAATTAATGTCCAAAACATATGTAATCATAATATTACTTCACATTGGAAGGTCTATTATACATATGAATTTTGGGGAGAGTCTTCCTTTAAATAGAATCTGTCCAAGAATGTGAAGGAGCCTACAAGGTCTCAAGAACCGAAAGAAATGCGGAAAATACGTGATTGAAATTCATCCGTCTGGAAAAGATTACGAAGCCATTTCCAAGAATTTGGGGCTCCAGTGAACCACTGTCAAAGCCATTATCCACAAAAGGAGAAAACTGGGAACAGTGGCAACTCTTTTCAGGAGTGGATGACCAACTAAAATTACTCCACTGTGATGTGACATTTTGATATATGACAGAAAGCAACAACTCATCCAGGAGGTTACAAAACACCCTGGAACAACATCTAAAGACCTGACCTAATTTCAGGTTAGTGTTCATAACTGCACCATAAGAAAGACACACTGGCCAAAAATGGCATCCTTGGCAGAGTTCCCAGGGGAAAACCCTATGGTGTCACCAAAGAATACAGAGGCTCGTCTCATCCGGATGATCCCCAAGACTTTTGGAGAAACATTCTGTGGACTCATGAGTCAAAAATTGGACATTTTGGAAGGTGTGTGCCCCGTTACCTCTGGCTTAAAAATGGCATAGCATTTGATAAAAACATTATGCCAACAGTGAAGCATGGAGGTGGCAGTATGATGGTCTGGGCCTGTCTTGGTGCCTCAGGACCAGGACAGCTTGCTGTGATTGATGGAACAATGAATTCTGCTGTATACCAGAAAATCCTGAAGGAGAACATATCGCCTTCAGTTTGTGCCCTCAAATTCAAGCAGGAAAATAATTTCAGAAAACACCAGTAGTCTGAAAGACAAAAAAAAAAGTGTTCGAGTCAAAGTCCAGATTAAAATACGATTCTAATCCTGTGGCCGGCATGTTCACCCGAGAAAACCCTGCAACATTGCAGAGTTGAAGCAATTCTGCAAAGAGTGGGACAGAATTCCTTTAGACAGATGTGAAAGACTCAACACCAGATGCTTGATTTCAGTTATTGCTGCCAAGGGCAGCACAACTGGTTTTTAGGTTTAGGGGGGAAGTACATTTTCACAAGGGTTAGGGTTAGGGGTTTCTTTTTGTTCCTAAATATATTGTATTGTCATTTGAAAACTGCATTTTATAGTTCCTTGGGTGGTCTCTGAATGATTCAGTGAAGAAAATGAGTATTTGAACCCTGCTATATTGCAAGTTCTCCCACTTAGAAATCATGGAGGGGTCTGGAATTTTCATCGTACATACATGTCCACTGTGAGAGAGATAATCTAAAAAGAAAAATCTAGAAATCACAATGAATTATTTTTTTTAAGTATTTATTTGTGTGATACAGCTGCAAATAAGTATTTCAACACTTGAGAAAACCGATGTTCATATTTGGTACAGTAGCCTTTGTTTGCAATTACAGAGGTCAAACATTTCCTGTAGTTGTTCACCAGGTTTGCACACACTGCAGAGGGGATTTTGGCCCACTCCTCCACACAGATCATCTCTAGATCAGACAGGATTCTGGGCTGTTGCTCATAAACACAGTTTCAGCTCCCTCCAAAGATTTTCTATTGGGTTTAGGTCTGGAGACTGGCTAGGCCATGCCAGAACCTTGATATACTTCTTACGGAGCCACTGCATGGTTTTCCTGGCTGTGTGTTTCAGGTCATTGTCATGTTGAAAGACCCAGCCACGACCCATCTTGATGCTAATGCTCTGACTGAGGGAAAGAGGTTGTTCCTCAAAATCTCACAATACATGGCCACGGTCATCCTCTCCTTAATACAGTGCAGTTGTTCTGTCCCGTGTGCAGAAAAAAAACCCCAAAGCATGATGTTACCACCCACATGCTTCACAGTAGTGATGGTGTTCTTGGAATGGAACTCATCATTCATCTTCCTCCAAGCACGGTTAGTGGAATTATGACCAAAAAGTTCCATTTTGGTCTCATCTGACCAAAGAACTTTCTCCCATGACAGGCATTGGCATGTGTTGCTTTAAGCAGAGGAACCTTCCATGCCATGCATGATTTCAAACCATGATGTGTAACCAACAACCACCATGGAAATGGTGGTCCCGGCTCTTTTCATGTCATTGACCAAGTCCTGTTGTGTAGTCCTGGGCTGATTTCTCACTTTTCTAAGGATCATTGAGACCCCACGAGGTGATATCTTGCATGAGGCTCCACTTCGATTGATATTGACCGTCATGTTTAGCTTCTTCCATTTTCTAATGATTGCTCCAACAGTGAACCTTTTTTCACCAAGCTGCTTGGAAATTTCTCCGTCGCCCTTTCTCGCTGTGTGGAGTTGTACAATTTTGTCTCTAGTGTCTTTGGAAAGCTTTTTTTGTCTTAGCCATGTTACAAGTCTGACTCTTACTGATTGTATGGGGCGGACTGGTGTCTTTATGCAGCTAACGACCTCACACAGGTGCAACTGATTCAGGATAAGACATGGAGTGGAGGTGGACTTTTAAAGGCGGACTAACAGGTCTTTGAGGGTCAGAATTCTAGCTGATAGACAGGTGTTCAAATACTTATTTGCAGCTGTATCACACAAATAAATCATTAAAAACTCATACATTGTGACTTATGGATTTTTCTTTTTAGATTATCACTCTCACAGTGGACATGGACCTATGATGAAAATTTCAGACCCCTAGATGATTTCTAAGTGAGAGAACTTGCTATATAGCAGGGTATTCAAATACTTATTTTCTTCAATGTATTTCTATTAGTTTGATGATTTGAAACATTAGTGTGTGATAGATATGCAAAAAAAAAAAAAAAAAAATCAGGAAATCAGGAAGGTGCCAAATACTTTTTCATGACACTGTAGATTGTCCTGGTGCCAAGTGTACGTTTGTACACTCCTGAACATGATGTTATGGACAACCTGTGATAAGCACAGAAGTCCAACAGTCACACTCACAATCACACCTTGGGGCATTTTAGATGTCTGTACAACAATCAATAATAATCTTTGTCCATGTGTTGATGTAGCGGTAATAGATATATCGGGACAGGCCACAGGACACGCTTGTCCTGGTCCCTGTAATTGTCAGAACAGAATCCGTTAACCAACTAGAATCCCTCATCCAACTCAAACAAATGCTCAATGATGGCATACATTTTATTAATACTGTTGATCACTTATTAAAGTCTTGAATAAATAATTAAACACTGTTTAACTTGAACTTTGTGGAGAAACATTTTTTGCAGAAAATATCTGTTCAAAAAGCGTTTGTGTATATTGCAGTTTATCCACTACATTACACACCCTTAGACAAATTTTCAAAAGAAGCATTTGAATCACTCCAATCTGAAAAAGAGCCATAGTAGCTACCTTTGGTGCATATCTGTGGAACTCATCATGAATGACTCGGGCCAGTTCCGGTACCTCCTGCATTGCAACATGAACAGTGATCTTGTCTTCCTCACAAAGAATGTCATCCTCTGTGCTCTCCATGGCGTTTGTGAGGAAACATTTTTTGAATCCCAAGAGTCTTGGTTCCCAATAGTCCTCATTATTTCAGCGCTTAGAGGCGGAGCTCCACAGTATTAATAGCACAGCCTCCATTTAGCTATAATCTGTAGCAGTTCTTCTCACGCGTCAAAGTAATAACTAATGAGAGCACAAACTCTATCAATGAGTGTAATGGGCACATTAAAAAAGCATATATATCTATGTAGTGTATATACATATCTGTATATATGTATATGTGTATATACAGTGCCTTGTGAAAGTATTCGGCCCCTTGAACTTTTCTATCTTTCACCACATTTGAGGCTTCAAACATAAAGATATAAAATTACATTTTTTTTGTCAAGAAACAACAACAAGTGGGACACAATCGTGTAGTAGAATGAAATTTACTGAATATTTTATAGTTTTTTAACAAAGAAAAAACTGAAAAGTGGGGCATGCAATATTATTCGGCCCCTTTACTTTCAGTGCAGCAAACTCACTCCAGACGTTCAGTGAGGATCTCTGAATGATCCAATGTTGACTGATGATGATAAATAGAATCTACCTGTGTGTAATCAATTCTCTGTATCAATGAACCTGCTCTGTGATAGTCTCAGGGTTCTGCTTAAAGTGCAGAGAACATCATTAAGACCAAGGAAGACCCCAGGCAGGTCCGAGATACTGTTGTGGAGAAATTTAAAACTGGATTTGGATAAAAAAAAGAATCACACCACGCAAATCTACCAAAACCGGGCTGTCCCTCTAAACTTTCACCTTGAACAAGGAGAAGACTGATCAAAGAAGCAGCTAAGAGGGCCATGATCACTCTGGATGAACAGCAGAGATCTACATCTGAGGTGGGAGAGTCTGTCCATAGGACAACAATCTGTCGTACACTGCACAAATCTGGCCTTTATGGAAGAGTGGCAAGAAGAAAGCCATTTCTCAAAGATATCCATAAAAAGTCTCGTTTAAAGTTTGTCACAAGCAACCTGGGAGACACACCAAACATATGGAAGAAGGTGCTCTGGTCAGATGAAAGCAAAATCGAACTTTTTGGCCACAATGCAAAACGATGTTTGGCGTAAACGCAACACAACTCATTACCCTGAACACACCATCCCCACTGTCAAGCATGGTGGTGGCAGCCTCATGGTTTGGGTCTGCTTTTCTTCAGCAGGGACAAGGAAGATAGTTAAAATTGATGGGAAGATGAATGGCGCCAAATACAGGACCATTCTGGAAGAAAACCTGTTGGAGTCTGCAAAAGATCTGAGACTGGGACGGAGATTAATCTTCCTACAGGACAATGATCCAAAATATAAAGCGAAATCGACAATGGAATGGTTCGCAGATAAACGTATCCAGGTGTTAAAATGGCCAAGTCAAAGTCCAGACCTGAATCCAATTAAGAATCTGTTGGCAGAGCTGAAAACTGTGGTTTACAAATTCTCTCCCTCCAACCTTACTGAGTTTGAGCTGTTTTGCAAGGAAGAATGGGCAAGAATTTCAGTCTCTCGATGTGCAAAACTGATAGAGACATACCCCAAGCGATTTGCAGCTGTAATTGCAGCAAAGGGTCGCGCTACAAAGTATTAATCTAAGGGGGCTGAATAATATTGGACATCCCACTTTTCAGGTTTTTATTTGTTAAAAAATAAAAAAAATATCCAATAAATTTCGCTCCACTTCACGATTGTATCCTAATTGTTGTTGATTCTTGATCATTTTTTTATTTTATATCTTCTTTTTTAAATCTAAAGTTCAAGGGGGCCGAATACTTTCAAAAAGCACTGTATGTATGTACATATATATATATATATATATATATATATATATATATATATATATATATATATATATATCTCCATCCATTCTCTTAGCCGTTTATCCTCACAAGGGTCGTGGGAGTGCTGGAGCCTATCCAAGGTGTCAACGGGCAGGAGGCAGGGTACACTGAATTGGTTGCCAGCCAATCACAGGGCACATGCAGACAAACAGCCGTACTCACAATCACAACTGGGGGCAATTTAGAGTCTTCAATTAACGCATGTTTTAGGGATGTGGGAGGACACCGGCGTTCCCGGAGAAATTCAAACTCCAGGATTTGAACCCCAGTCATCAGAACTGTGAGTTCAACCTTGCCGCCTGCATATACGTATATATATAACTTGAGCTCCCAGGATAAGTTTTTTTCCATCAATTAACCCAGGAACTTTGTGTAAATTTATGTTTCCATCCCATTAATTGGTTCAAGCTACCTTTTGCAAATGAGGTGGATGTTGCTCAATTCAATCAGCAATACTAACTACAACATGAAGGAAAGAGGTTAGCTCAGAAGAAGTGGAACAAGAGATGGTGAAATAGAAGGAGTTGGATTGGGTCTTTGTAGCTGCATTGTGCTTTTAGAAAGAAGATAGAATGTAAGTAGGGTTTATTGGTAGAAGAATGATGACTTTTTTTCTTTTTCTTCGTCTCTAATGATCACCCAGTCTCCATCACAGAGGTAGAATGCGTATGTGAGGGCTGTCATTCGAAGAAACTGAGGCAGATGGTTGGTGCAGTTCCTGAAGGACGGTGTTTGACAGTGGTCTTTAAAGGTCCCCGAAAGAATCTGGATCTTCTCTGCCAAAACAATGAGGAGGCTTTTCATTGGACCCGTGGCATCAGGACACTGCAGGATAGGATTGGGAACATGACCCACAAGGAGAAACTTGATCAATATCCTTTGACAAACGTGGAGTATTCTGGCCATGTTCATAAAGTATGCCACAATGAAACAGTCAGAATTTGGAATATATTATGTGTAATTATCTGCTTTGTAGACTCAAAAAAAACCCCACAAATCCTCAGACTAGAAATTATACAGACAGATTTAATGTTGATGAATTTGATAGTTCATCATTAAGAAGGCAAATTTCAGTATTATTCAGATGACATTTTCGATATAAAACTCATTCAGCATTCATGAAATGATAGCGTTTGTACAAACTAAGCCCAATTTTTACTGTCCTTTAAATATTTTGTGTTAGAACTGAGTTTGTGGCAATGGGTTGTAGCTGTTTGGCATACATTAAATCCCTATAGGTGTAATTGTTTGTTCATTTTAATTCAAGATAATCACAACAAATCTCATCAGCTGTATAAAATATTTTACTTGAGCGTGATATCTTCCTTGATCATACATGTTTTACCTGGATTCATGCTTACCTGACTCGGGGTGATAAGAATTGTGATGATAAGATGAGTTATAATGAAGTGCAGACATTGCTCCAAATGATCAATATTGACTTGAGTGACCAATATGCTCGCAAACTTTTCCAGGTGAGTAACCTACCCAAAAAGACCATTATTGTTGAACTTTACATCTACTGTATTGTTAACACAGAATCATTGACAGTTGTATTATGTATCTTACTCTGAAATTATTTATTTTTTTCACAGAAATGTGACCACTCCGCCGATGGTCGATTGGACCATGCGGAAATTGAAGTTTTTTGCAGAGAGTTGCTACGGAGACCTGAGCTCGATGCTATTTTTTTCATATATTCCACCAACGAATGTTTCCTCTCAACTGCAGACCTGAGGGATTTCCTGAACGATCAGGGGGAAGATTCTTCATTCACACATGCCCAAAGCCTGATACTCACCTATGAACTTAATGAATGGGGTATGTGCCTAAATATAAACATTCACACTATGGAACGGTGTACGTTAATTACAGTGAACAAAATAAGTATTTGACCACGCTGCTATATAGAAAGTTCTCCCACTTAGAAATCATGGAGGGATCTGAAATTTTCATCGTAGGTGCATTTCCACTGTGAGAGAGAGAATCTAAAAAGAAAAATCCAGAAATCACAATGTATGAGTTTTTAATTATTTATTTGTGTGATACAGCTGCAAATAAGTATTTGAACACATGTCTATCAACTAAAATTCTGACCCTCAAAGACCTGTTAGTCCGCCTTTAAAAGTCCACCTCCACTCCATGTCGTATCCTGAATCAGTTGCACCTGTGTGAGGTCGTGAGCTGCATAAAGACACCTGTCCGCCCCATAATCAGTAAGAGTCAGACTTGTAACATGGCTAAGACAAAAAAAGCTGTCCAAAGACAGTAGAGACAAAATTGTACAACTCCACACAGCTAGAAAGGGCGACGGAGAAATTTCCAAGCAGCTTTGTGAAAATAGGTCCAGTGCTCATTAGAAAAGGGAAGAAGCTAAACATGGCGGTCAATCTCAATTGGAGTGGATCCCCATGCAAGATATCACCTCGTGGGGTCTCAATGATCCTTAGAAAGGTGAGGAATCAGCACAGGAGTATACAACAGGACTTGGTCAATAAGCTGAAAAGAGCTGGGACCACCGTTTCCAAGGTGACTGTTGGTAATACACTAAGATGTCGAGGTTTGAAATCATGCATGGCACGGAAGGTTCCCCTGCTTCAACCAGCACATGTCAAGGCCCGTCTTAAGTTTGCCAGTGACCATTTGGATGATACAGAGGAGTCATGGGAGAAAGTCTTGTGGTCAAATGAGACCAAAATGGAACTTTTTGGTCATAATTCCACTAACCGTGTTTGGAGGAAGACGAATGCTGAGTTCCATCTCAAGAACACCATCCCTACTGTGAAGCGTGGGGTGGTAGCATCATGCTTTGGGGGTGATTTTCTCCACATGGGACAGGACGACTGCACTGTATTAAGGAGAGGATGACCGTGGCCATGTATTGTGAGATTTTAGGGAATCTTTTTCCCTCCATCAGAGCATTGAAGATGGGTCGTGGCTGGGTGTTTCACATTACAATGACCTGAAGCACACAGCCAGGAAAACCATGCAGTGGCTCCGTAAGAAGCATATCAAGGTTCTCCAGACCTAAACCCAATAGAAAATCTTTGGAGGGAGCTGAAACTCTGTGTTTCTCAGCGACAACCCAGAAACCTGTCTGATCTAGAGAAGATCTGTGTGGAGTGGGCCAAAATCCCCCCTGCAGTGTTTGCAAACCTAGTGAACAACTCGGGAAATGTTTGATCTCTGTAATTCCAAACAATGGCTACTGTACCAAATAATAACATTGGTCTTCTCAGGTGTTCAAATATTTATTTGCAGCTATGTCACACAAATAAATTGTTAAGAAAAATCATAAATTGTGACTTCTAGATTTTTCTTTTTAGATTATCTCTCTCACAGTGGACATGCACCTACGATGAAAATTTCTGACCCCTCCATGATTTCTAAGTGGGAGAACTTGCAATATAGCAAGGTGTTCAAATACTTATTTTCTTCACTGTAAACATCTGGTCAGTTTGACCTATAATCCAACAGTTACCAATTAACAGTGTTTAAATCTAATGGTTAAAGCTCAAGATTTCAACTTTTCATTCATAATGTGTAATGTTGATTCCACCTTTTAAGCCACTACACTTACTACAAAAAATACTACAGCTACTAAAATAAAATATATTTTTTATTCAATTTTTTGATTTGATCCACTGCATGGTAGGGGTTAAAAAAATCACCAAAAACTTCCAAAATGAATAATACTCCCCCAATGCTGTCAAGTTTCCAGGTGAGCTACAAATATTTAAAAAAAAAAAAACATTAGAATTCAGTGGAATGCTATTGACACAAGATATCCTCAAAAGTTAATTCACCCTTTTGTCATGTTTTTTTTTTTTTTTGCCTTGTGCCCAAACACAGCTCAGAGGAACCATTTGATGACACCCAATGGTTTCACCATGTATATGCTGTCCAAAGAGAATTCTCTGTTCAACCCGAACCATGTTTGGGTTTATCAAAACATGAAACAACCACTAGCACACTACTTCATCTCTTCTTCCCACAACACATTCTTAACTAAGGACCAGCTGACAGGGGAGAGTGGTGTCGAACCATATATCCGGTAAGAAACAAAAGCAATCTATACCATTTTTAGTATGAATTTACAGTGGGGTGAAAATATTCCTGTAATTATTGTACATATTTATCATACTTAAAGGTTGTGCATCTTCAAACTGATTTTAAAATTTCACAAAGACAATCCAAGTAAATCCAAAATGTGTCAAAAAAGTCATTCATAAAGCAGGAGTTATCCGTGAAAAAAAACTTTTCAAAGATCAGTTCAATTTCACTGGCCACAGCACTGCCTGATAAATACCAGATATGTTAAATAAAGAAATCATTAAAATACTACTATGTCAGACAAAAATAATGTCACAAAGAAATGATTTGGCACTCCAGATAAACACTGTTTTGGCAAAATATTTTTCTGACACT
The DNA here is from genome assembly GCF_019802595.1 of Syngnathoides biaculeatus. NCBI lineage: Eukaryota > Metazoa > Chordata > Actinopteri > Syngnathiformes > Syngnathidae > Syngnathoides > Syngnathoides biaculeatus. Next base: position 5,116,370 of record NC_084661.1, read on the forward strand.
GTAAGTAAGGAGACAATCTTGTCTTGATGGATTTTTATTATAAAAGAAACCAAAATCTGTGCAACGAGAGGAAAAGGTGCAAGTCTTGTGAGCTGTCACCCCTTACTAAAGATCAGACTAAAAGTCCTTTGTTGACATGAAAGTGAGAAAGACAGAAAGAAAAAAAAGACAAAAAAGACTTACGTATGTCCAGCTGTATACACATGGAGCTGGTAAAAACAACATCAAATGAGGATAAGCTTGACCGGGAGAACTAGAAGCCACTCCAGGATAAAACCTGTTAAAGTTGAAGGTAGAACTAATAGAACTAAGATTCGGTATTTACAGTTTGTACAAAAATCTGCCAACACAACTGTCAGAGCCATTATCCACAGACAGAAAACTGGGAAGCATGCTGAATGTTCCCATGTGATTTGTGAACAAAATGACTTCAAGAATGCCACAATTACTTATTTAGGAGGGCACAAAAGAAAGATAAAAACATTGCGGGGCCCATTTCAGGTGAGTTTTTATGACTCAACCTGAAGACAGTCACTTGGCAAAAAAAGACCTCCAAGAGAGCGTTCGAAGGGAAAAGCCACAAATCACAAAAGAAAACAAAGGCTCATGTTATATTTGTCAAGAAACATTTTCTCAAGTCATTCAGATAAATTTGCCTTGGACAACAAGAAAAATGAACTTTTTGGAAAGTGTTCCATTACAGCTGGCATACAAAATAGCACATCATTTGATAAAATCACTCAAACCCAATTTAACACACAATTGTCTATTTCTGCACTTTAACTCCTTGTCTGACTGAATACAACCAACAACAGAAAAAAAAACATTTATCCTCCTCTTCCCCCTTCTTCTTCTGTTCTGTTCAGCTTGTTCCGTTCCAGGCACCATAGGGTGCCATTCTTTTCCATGAAAATCCATCTCCCATGCAACACCTACTGCCCCCTCATGTCTTTCCTCAGTACATCCATGAAACTTCTCTTTGGTCTTATTCAAGTTCTCCTGCCTGGCAACTCCATCCTCATCATTCTTTGACCAATATATTCTCTCTTTCTCCTTTGGATGTGTCCAAACCATCAAAGTCTGCTCTCTCTCAATTTGTCTCCAAAACATCTGTCTGTCCCTATGATGACCTCATTTCTAATTCTATCCAACCCAGTCACACCTCAAGAGAACCTCACCATCTTCCTTTCTCCCACCTCTAGTTTTGCATCCCGTTGTCACTTCAGTGCCACTGTCTTTAATCTGTACATCATGGCTAAACCTTGCCCTTCATCCTAGCAGAGACTTGTCACATAACACACCTGACAGCTTCTTACACCCATTCAAACCTACTTGTATCAATGTCTATACTTCCTTACTGTACTCACCATTGCTCTGGACCATTGACAAGAAATATTTTAAGTCCTCCACCCTAACGATCTCTTCTCCCTGTGACCCCCCTCTTCTCTCTCCATCCATCTCATTCATGCATTTGAATATTCTGCTTCAGCTCATCTTCATTTCTCTCCTTTCTTTTGCATAGCTTCACACTTCCAACAGTTCCTTTATCTGCTTACCACTTTCACTGTCAATCTTAGTGTCATCTGTTAATATCATATTCCATGTGGATTCCAGTCTAACCTCATCGGTCAGCTATCCATGACTACTGCAAATAGGAAGGGGCTAAAGGCTGATCCCTGATGCAGTCCCACCTCCACCTCAAATTCCTCTGTTACACGTATAGTACACTTCACCACTGTTCTACTGCGCTCAACCATCCATCCATCCTGTACCTCTTATCCTCACAGGTATGCTGGAGCCAATACCAACTGTCTTCGGGCGGGTGGTGGGGTACGTCCTTCACTGGTTGCGATCCAATTGCAGGCCACATACAAACAAACAACCAATCACTCATAATAAGACTTACAGGCAATTTAGAGTTTTCAACCAAGCTATCACACATATTTTTGGGATGTGGGAGGAAACTGGTGCTCAGAGTTATTATGCAGATGTGCTAAGCAGCCAGTGTGCTGGTCCCCTCGTACATGTCCTATATGGTTCAAACATATTGTACTTCGGCACACCAGACTTCCACATGCAGTACCAAAGTTCGTGTCTCGGTAGTCTGGGTAGGGGTTCTCTAGACCTACAAAAATACAATGTACCTCCTTCTGACTTTCTCTCTACTTTTCATTCAACACCATTAAGCGAAATTATGCATCTGTGGTACTCTTTCTAGGCATGAAACCATATTGTTACTTGAAAATAATTATCTGTCTCGCAGACACTATCTAATAACTTCATTATGTGGCTCATCAGCTTTATTTCTCTATAGTTGCCATAGCCCTGCACATCACTCTTGTGCTAAAAATGGGCACCTTTTCCTCCATTTTTCAGGCATTGTCTCACCTGCTAGAATTCTGTTGAACAATCTGATCCTAAACTTCACACCCAGCTTTCCTAGATGCTTGCATACATGGAAAGGTATGTCATCAGGACGAACTGCCTTTTCGTATTTCTTCCTCTTTCATGTCTATTTTTTCCTCTACTAATGATTCCTACTTCCGAGTGCACTATACTGGTCTCCTCTACTTATCTTTGTGATCTATTCATTTACGGTATTCATCAAATTCTCAATGAGTTCTTTTCATCTTTCCAGCACACTACTAGCACCACTCAACACATTTCCATGTCTATCCTTGATCACCCTTGCCTGCTGCACATTACTCCCATCTCTATCCCTCTGTCTCACCAATGTGTATAGATCCTTTTTCTTTTTCTTCCTTATTTATTATCCAACCTGGTACACATGCCAGCACGTGCTTCTTGTTTAGACTTTTCCACCTCTATCTTTGCCCTTAAGTTGCATCTCCAGACATTCCTTTGTCCTCTCCTCAGTCCTCTCAGTTCTCCTCTCCTCAGTCTTCTCAGTGTCCCGCCTCTTCTTAGCTAACCTCTTTCCGTGTATGGTTTCCTGTACTTTTGAATTTCCATAACCAAGTCTCCTTCTCCCCTTTCTTACCAGAAGATACATCAAGTACTCTCCTGTCTGACTCTCTGATCACCTTGGTTGTTGTGGTCTAGTCTTCTGGAAGCTCCACCTGTCCACCAAGATCCTGTCTCATCACTTCTTGAAAAGCCATGCAACACTCTTCCTTTCTCAGCTACCACCACAGGGTCTTAATCTTCCTCCCCACCACCAGAGTTATACACACCAGCATCCTATGCTGACGAGCCACACTCTCCCCTCCCACTACCTAACAGTCACGAGTTAGTTTACATCGTCTGCACAAGATGTAATCCAAATAATCATGCTCCTGACTCCGGTCTTTTTAGGTCAGCCTATGTTCCAGTTTGTTCTGGACTAAAGTGTCGAGTAAGGGCAGTTCTTTCCTTTTTGCAAGGTCTGTCACCATCTGTCCTTCCAAGTTCCTTTGCTGATTCTTCAACGTTGCTATCATGGCCTGTTTCCTTCACCAACATGTCCATGTAGCCTGCACCAATCACAATTCTCTCTGTTGAGGATGCTCAGAACTAGTTTGGCTAGCTCCTTACAGAAATTGTCTTTCACATCTAAGTCACATCCTACCTATGGGCATAGCCACTAATCACATTATACATAACACCCTCAATTTCAAGTTTCAGTCTCATCACTGGATCTTTTACTGTTTTCACCACCGAGCCATTCTGAGCTAACTCTACCTTTTAAAATATACCCCTATTCTATTTCTATTCCAATCTACAGTGTACTGAAATAATCTGAACCCTACCCCTAAATTTTTAGCCTTACTGCCTTTCCACCTGCTGTCCTGGACACACAATATATCAACCTTTCTTTTAATCATAATTTCTACCAGCTTTCAATCTTTTCCTTTCATAGTGCCAACATTCCAAGTCTGCAAATTAAATTTTAGGTTCTGTGCTTCCGTGTTCTCCTTCTACCTAAGAACCCGCTTTCTGCCTCTCCTATGTCTTTGACCCACTTCTACCGGCGCATATTAGGTTAATGCCAATGGTGCACCCATTGTTAATCCTGGCAACAATCAATCTGGTATGGAATTCTCAAGATAAACACTCTTATTTGTTTGGCAAAGTGTGAAGACAGATGTCCTTCCCGAACCAAGCCCATGTATTTATCTTGGCTTGGGAGCCGCCTGCAGTTTGCACTGTTTTTTGCCCATATGGGGCTGGATTAATACATTTGCTCCTCCATTTTTTTCCTAATTTTATTGCATTTATTCCAAATTTTTAAAATTAAAACATTTAGTTTGACCTGAAACATAAAAATTAATGAATGGCCTCTGACAGCGTCGCTCAAAACAAAGTTATTAATGCAATGTAAAGGCTGAGTGTTTCAAAAGGAGCAGAAGGATAATTATATTTATTGTCATGAACATGCATGAAAGCATACACACAAAATGTGTTCTCTGCATTTTACCCATCGCAGTGAACACACACTTGTTCATGGAAAACACTGGAGGAGGAGGCAGCTGAGGCTGCCACAGAGAAGTTCAGAGTATCACTGTCTTGCTCAGAGACGCCACAGCTGTGAGTCACAGGATGGTCCAGTTAGGGTCTGAACCTATGTCCCCCATTGTGTGAGGCAATGATCTTAACCATTAGTCCACAGCTGCCAAAAAACTTCTATTTATAATTCATCATTGTTATGGTCTGTGTGTAAATTGCAGCTAAGAGTTAACTTGCACAAATTTACGAAGTAGTGTAATCTACAGCTCTTGCTGAACTACAAACTAAAATATATATGTGATACTCAAAGTAATCTCATTTCATTTAGAGCCCTGAATCATGGTTGTCGCTGTGTGGAGTTGGACTGTTGGGATGGAGATAAAGGACAGCCAGTCATCTACCATGGCTACACACTAACCTCCAAAGTGCCTTTTGTCGACGTCATAGATACAATCAATAAGTATGCATTTAAGGTAAGACCAAAACACATTACCATTCAATATTAACAGATGTAGGTGTGAACTTGTTGGTCTCCCCACTGTACATCTATATTTTTCCTTTGTTCACCAGTAAAAATGCAAAGCTTGCTGTACAGTACACATTATTTTAACGGTGGAATCTCGTTTCAATTAACCTTAGTTTAATTGCTATCTCAAATAAAAAAAATTGGATACTACATATGTCTAAAAATAGCTTCCAATTGTCACTTAAACTGGTGATCGAAAAGTCAGCCAGACCCAGAATTGAAGGCTGCGTACTGGTGCTGTGGCTCAATATTAGGCTGAGACTTGGAGACATATTTCTGATCATTGACCTATGGGAGCCATGTTAAATACGGCAACGTTTTCAGGTATTATACTGATGGCAGGAGTTCAATCTATGGTCACACAGGTCTGTGGCGAGAGAGCGCACATGGCTGTAGTGTTTATTGAATGAGAAATGTGTAAAACAAGTCTCAAGAGTCTAGAACATGCAGTTTTTAGTACCAACGACTGATTGGCATATGTCCCTCATAATTCTGAGAATCCAGGTTCAAATCTGGCCTCACCTTTGTGAAGTTTCCATGTTCTCCCAGTGCTTGTTTGGGTTTTCTCAGGGTATTTGGGGTCAAGTGGCCTCCCTGTGTGGAGTTTGCATGTTCTCGTTTTTTTCCAGCACACTATGTTGCCTGGTTTGTGTTTCAATGCTCATGTGGACAATGACAGTGAGACTTGGAAGGCCTTGATCGGGAGGAATGGCCCACCTGATAAGGTAATCTGTTATTGGATTGTCCATCGAGAACACCATGTTCAAGCATAAGGGTTTCCGTATGTGCACTTAGCACAGGACACCAAAGGTTGCATTTCGCTGATCGACTTTGTGATTGTCATCGGACTTGCGACCATGTCTTGGACACTTGGATGAAGAGGTCTTCTGGGAGTGACCGGCAGAATGCCCTGTCTGAAGGAGGGTCAACTCCTACCTCAGGCAGAATTTCAACCAGATCCTGGAGGAGGCAGGGAATATTGAATCCGGGTGGGCCATGTTCTGTGACTCCATTTCCAAGGCTGATGACCAGAGCTGTGAGTGTAAGGTGATCCCTGCTAAAAATTTTCTATAGAAATTCTATAAAAATCTATATAATTCTATAGAATTTGTACAGAAAAACTTATTCAATAGAACTTTGGCTGTGATTTTCTATAGAATTTCTACAGAACAATATAATTTTGATAGAAATTCTATAGGACTTGGGTCCTAAAGTTTTATAGTTCTTTTGAGCCTAGTGATGGAAATATGTTGACTGGTGCCAGTAGGGTGATAAATAGATGGAAAGAGTACTTTGAGAAGTTAATGAATGAAGAGAATGGGAGAGAAGGTAGGGTTGAAGAGGCAAGCGTGAATGAACAGGAAGTGGCAATGATTAGTAAGGGGGAAGATAGAAAGGCCCCACAACCAGTGAAAGAGTCCCAAGAGTGTGTGCCTACAGACACATGCATGTGAATTGACACCGTTTTTCATGCACAAAGACTAACAGAAGTGTACCATAAGGAAATGGAGAGGAATGAAGATTCATTGAAGTTCAAACCCAAATCCATTGAAGTTGGGACATTGTGTTGAGCATACATAAAAACAGAATACAATAATTTCCAAATCATATTTAACCTATATTTAAACTATATTCAAACTGATAAACTTCCATGCATCCATGTTCTTAGCCGCGTATCCTCACAAGGGTCGCAGGGAGTACTGAACCCTAGCCCAGGTGTTAACGGGCAGGAGGTAGGGTACACCCTGAACTGGTTGCCAGCCAATCGCAGGGCACATCGAGACGAACAGCCGCACTCACAATCACACCTATGGGAAATTTAGAGTGTCCAATTCATGTTTTTGGGATGTGGGAGGAAACCAGACGGCCTGGAGAAAACCCACGCAGGCACAGGGAGAACATGCAAACTCCACACAGGCGGTTCCGGGTTTCGACCTGGGACCTCAGAACTGTTAGGCCAACGCTTTCCAGCTGAGCCACCGTGCCGCCACTGATAAACTATGTTTTAGCAAACAATCAGAAACTTAAAATGTTATGCCTGTAATATATTAAAGGAAAAACTGGGACGGGTTGCAAAAAAAACTAAGAAAGTTGCGGAATACTTATCAAACACCTGTTTGGAACATCACACAGGCAAACAAGCTAATTGGGAACAGATGGGTCCCATGATTGGTCTTAAAAGTTTGTGTGGCCTCTGGCCGCTTCTACTCTTGCTATACACAAACGACTGCACCTTAAGGCACCCGGCTGTCAAACTCCTGAAGTTTGCAGATGAGTCACTGGGCTCATCATAGACGATGACGAGTCTGCGTATCAACAGAAAGTGGAGAAGCTGGACTGAAATGGACAATCAAAACCACTGAAAGGATTGTCGGCCCCACCCTACCCAGATTTCAGGACTTGCACGCCACTCAAACTCGGACAAGAGCGGGCAGGAACCTATCGGACCCTCCAAATCCTTGCCACCACCTCTTCCAGCTCCTTCCATTGCGTAGGCACTACTGATCAATGCAAATAAAAATTAGCAGGCATTCCAACAGTTTCTTCCCACTTGCAATTAAGTTGTTAAATTAAACAGCTAACCTACAATTCCACTGCAACATACAGTTGTTTAGTTATTGTTAAACCCCCCTGGGCCAATGAGTACAATATTAGTATTATACTGTATACGACTATCGCACAACTTGTCACTTCAAACTCTTTACACAATCCTTGAACCTTGACACTCATTTGACAATTTTCATTGGACTGTACTATTGCTCCAATGAGCACTGTAACTGCTCTAAATTCTAGAAGACTGCATCCTTGCACAACTGTCCATAATTGTGAGTTTTTATAAGGGAAAAAAAGTTCCCCAGTCAATTGACTATCCATTGGTATTCGTACTCAACATTCATGTCGTACTCGTGTGCCACCAATTACCGGCGATAAATTCCTTGCGTGTTCTTACATCCTTACAGCCAATAAAGCTGATTCTGATTGCTCAGTCATTTATAAGAGAAGATGGGGTGAGATTCACCTGTCTGTGAACAATTGCATGAGGAAATAGTCAACAGTTGAAGGACAATCTTCCTAACCATATAATTGGAAGGATCATTTATGGTCCAAATCATCACAAGATTCAGAGAATCTGAAGAAATCACTGCATGTAAGCAGCAAGACCAAAACCAACATTGAATGCCCGTGACTTTCAATCCCTCAGGTGGCACTGCATTAAGAAAAAAAAACCTGACATCAATGTGTAAAGGATATCACCACATGGGGTCAGGAACACTTCAGAAAACCAATCTCATTAAATATAGTTCTCCACTGCATTAGAAAGTGCAACTTCAAACTCTCTTATGCAAAGCAAAAGCCATTTACCAACAACACCTAGAAATGCCGCTCGCTTCTCTGGGTCTGAGCTCATCTAAGATGAAAGTGATCTGTGGTCCGACAAGTCCACATTTGAAATTATTTCCAGAAATTGTGAACATCGTGTCCTCCGGGCCAAATCGAACCATCCGGACTGTGAATGACGCGAAGTTCAAAAGCCAGCATCTGTCTTGGTATGGGGCTGTGTTCATCCCAATGGCATGGGGAAGTTACTTAACTGGGAAGGCACCATTGATGCCGAATTTTACTACAGGTTTTGGAGAAACACATGCTGCCTTCCAAGCAATATATTTTTCATGGACACCCCTGACTTTTTCAGCCAGACAATTCAAAACCACATTCTGCACATGTTACAACAATGTGGCTTCATAGTAAAAGAGTGTGGGTACTCGGTCTGGACTCTAGGCAGGCCAGACCTGTCTCCCATTGAAAATGTGTGCCGCATTATGAATCGTAAAATACAACAATGGAGACAAAGCAAGAATGGGAAAGAATTCCGCCTACATAGCTTCAACAATTAGTCTCATTTCCCAAATATTTATTAAATGTTGTTTAAAAAAAATTGATCTAACAGTGGTAAACATGACCCTGTCCCAGCTTTTTGGGAAAATGTTGCAGCATTTAAATATTTACTGTCATGAAATGGATGATTTTTTTTTAGTATGTTATTAATGAAAAAACGTCAGCCAATATGGGCCCATGTGTTTTTTCACCACAAAACATGATTTTGAGGTATACAGCTTTTTGTAACTCCCGCCATGAAAATCATCTCGAGGGATTTATTTTCGAGAAGAAGCAGGAAGTGACGTGAAGGACAGCGCTGGCCCCAAGTTGACTCGTTTAGTTTTACCTCCGGAAAGGTAGCTCGTTGTTCCTTCGTGTTCGCCAAAATGCCGGCTCATTGCATTGCTGGACATTGCTTGAACACTCGGGAGAATGGATTTACCCTTCATAAGTTTGCAAGAGACCCAGTTCGTTGTGAAAAATGGATTGACAGGTGCAGAGGACGAGAGCTTCGTGGGTTCCGAATGACAGATAGGTGTATATACAGCTACTAAAAAAAATAATAGTTTGGGGCGGACCATGTAATAGGTCTCTCATCACAGAACAAAGATCCACGTACGAGATATGTCAATGTGCACGTCGGACGGCATCGGGCTGCTGCGCGGATGGCGGCGAATCTGAAGAACAAAGCCGAGTATGCCTCTCTCAGCCGCGTGCGCGCAGTAAAGTACCCTGGCTCGACTGTGTTGCTCATCGCGTATTGCGGCGTCTGTGAACAACCCCCTAAAGCAGCACGCCTCAGCTCCGTCATAAGCCACACCGGCCGGCTGCGATGAGCCGCAATGTCTCATCTCCGCCGCGGAAGTGGATCGGACGGGGATGCGGTTTGGCCATGATTGCATATTATTCAATATGAATTGAAACAATAGTGTAGTATTGCCCCAGTAACTTCACTCAGTTGTGTGGTGTTCTTGTTTTCAAAAAGAGCTTCCGTGTCAGAAGGGGCGCGTTTGTCTCCCATAGTTAGGGTGCACCACGTGTTTTCATTGGCGAATGTCCGGGTGACGTCACGGACGGAGGATGCAGCCAATATGGCGACCACTTGGATATCGTGGAATGACACTTCTGCAACTTTGCGCATGGATGACACGCTCTCTGCTCACATTTATTTTTTTGTATAGACATTGAAGTGAACAATGTTATATGTATTTTTCATTACAATATCTATTTTAGAATGTTTATAGGGATGACACTAGGGTTTTAAATTGAAAGTTAGTGATTATTTGTGAAAAACAATCAAATTTATCAGATTGAACATGAAATATTTTGTCTTTATCCTATATTCAATGAAATATAGGTGAAACATGATTTGCAAATCACTACTCTCCTATGTTAAACACAACATTCATTGGAATTGGGTTTGTACAACAGAATATATGTGCACGAATGGGAGGGAAATAAGGGGAAGACAGAGGCGACAGGGAGAAGAGATAGTAATGGTGGAGGAATTTAAAAACGTCAAAGGTCCAGACCAATGCTGGCTGTGTTAAGGAAGTGAAGAAATGGGTCCAAGCAGTTTTGTACAGATGACAGAAAGTTTCAGATGTGTTGTGTGATAAAAGTACCCCCCCCCAGAATCCCCTTTCCCCTGCATTTTTTGGGGTGAGGGGATAGGAGTTCACCTTCATGCCTATGGTCTGTTTTTATGGCTCCTACTCAATTTTTCTGATATTTGACCTCCCACTATGTGTAACCTTGGTCTAGGCATCACCTTACCCTCTCATCCTTTCCTTGGAGAACCACTGCTCTCTGGAACAGCAGACTGTGATGGCTCAACACCTGCAGTCCATCCTTGGGGACAAACTGCTCACCAAGGCCATTCCTGGCCTCGATTCCAACATCCTGCCTTCACCAGAGGTATGTTTCATAAGTGAAAACGCACTCCAATGCAGATTATACAGATATGTTGAAATTCATGAATGTGCTAGATGTACACGACTGTTTAAAAGAATAGCGGTCCAATGTGAGTAAGCAGATTCATCCACGTTTTCAGTATATTTTTTATTCCTACGTCAAACAAGTTTCCAGTAGGTGCAGTAGATTCTCAGAAGACGAGCAAGATATGATCATGATATACACACTCTTAAGGCTGTGCAATTGGCTAATTTTTGAAAGGGGTCTGATGACCCCCTCCTTGAGTCATCACCTTATTGTGGTGGAGGGGTTTGTGTGTATGCACCAAAGAGCAGTTCAGAGTACCCACCCTTTTTGGAGTCCTTAGAGGGAGTGCTGGAGAGTGCTCTCTCTGGGGACTCCATCATTGTACTGGGAGACTTCCAATTCCCATGTGGGCAATAACAGTGAGACCTGGAAGGACGTGATTGGGAAGTACCCCTCCCCCTTTCCCCCAATCAGAACCCGAGTGGTCTTTTAACACCATGTTCAGGGATAATGGTGTTCACACGTGCACATGGTAGCAGGACACCCTAGGTCGCAGTTCAATGATCGACTTTGTAGTCGTGTCATCGGATTTGCGATCACATGTCTTGTTCACTCAGGTGAAGTGAGAGGCGGAGCTGTCAACTGATCACCACCTGGTGGTGAGTTGGCTCTGATGGTGGGGGAAGATGCCAGTCTCATGTGGCAGGCCCAAACGTATTGTGAGGGTCTGCTGGGAACGGCTGGCAAATTGTCCTTTTTTGACATCCTCCATAGTCCAAGTCCTATATACTGAAATAGTAAGGTCGGCCCAGTCTCGTTTGTCTGGGTTGACTACTTGTATCATTGGAAAAACGTTTTCCTCATTAGGAGGGAGAGGTGTAGCCTGAGGTGCAGTCGGCAACAGTGAAAGTCTTCCCCTGAAGTTTTCGACTAAGTCCAGTCTGTGCCAATTGATCTTGTCATTCGCTGTGTTTATTTTCTTTCACACTGGTTCTGTCTCATCATCTTCCTGTCTGTGAAAAATCTGATCTTTCTGACTACTTGTTTGTTCTTTCTGTTCACTTTCTTGTTCTCCTCTTCCTTCCTCTCCTTCATTTCTTTTCTCCACCACTTGTAACCATCATTGGGTATCATCATACCCATCTTTGGCCATTTTATTAAAGGCCACTGTCATGAAATGGATGATTTTTAGTATATTATGAATGAAAGAACGGCAGCCTGTATGGACCGATCTGTTTTTTCACCACAAAACATGATTTTGATATATATGGCTTTTTGTAACTTCCGCCATGAAAATCCTCTTAAGGGATTTGTTTTTGACAAGGAGCAGGAAGTGACGTAAAGGGCAGTAGCGCGCTCAAGTGTTCTCGCATGTTTATACTAGTTTTACCTGCTTGAAGGTAGCTCATTGTTCCTTCGTGTTAGCCAAAATGCAGGCTCGTTGCATTGCTGGATATTGCTCGAACACTCGGGAGGATGGATTTACCCTTAAGTTTCCAAGAGACCCGGTTCGTCATGAAAAATGGATTGCACGGATGTAAAGGACGAGAGCTTCGTGGGTTCCAAATGACAGGTAGGTGTGTGTAGAGCTACTAAAAATAAAAATAGTTGGGGGGGGGGGGCGTAATCCTTTCAGAACGTAACAAAAGATCCACATCCGTAAGTCATTGGTCCTAAATGTGTCGATATGCCCGTCAGCGCAGTGTTCGCCGATCACGGCTTCGACCGAGCTTCCGTGTCATACATACTGTCTGAGAGTCTGTTGTTAGTTAGAAATGATCTGCATATCATCTAAATATGGCTCGAAACAATAGGGTAATATTGCCCCGGACACTTCACTCGATTGTGAGATGTTCTCTTCTTTGAAAAGAGCTTCCGTGTCTCATAGTAGATGGGCGGATGAGGCGCCGGCCAAGTCGTGCCTCGTGGACGACCACCAAAAGGCTCACCAGGGAGGCGTCCGGGAGGAATCCGGATCAGATGTCCCAGCCACCTCATCTTCTTCCTCTCAATGCGGAGGAGTACTCACTGAGCCCCTCCTGGATGACCGAGGTTCTCACCCTATCTCTAAGGGAGAGCACGGACACCCTGCGGAGTAAAGTCATTTTGGCCACTTGTATCCAGGATCTTGTACTTTCGGTCAGGAGCTGAAATTATAATTTTTAAATTTATTGTAAAGTTCTTTGGGCCCATTAATACCCCTGTCTTTTGTGATCCACTGTTACCCATCCAACCATTTTTTGAGCTGCTTATATTCACGCGAGTCACAGGAGTGCTGAAGCCAATCCCAGTTGTCATCGAGCAGGAAGCAGGGGAAACCCTGGGTGCCAGCCAATTGCAGGGCACATAGAGACAGACAACAGTCGAACTCACAATCACACCTAATACAATTAATGTTTTTGGAATGTGGGAGGAAACCAGAGTGCCTGGAGAAAACCCACAGAGTCACAGGGAGAACATGCATGCTCCACACAAGCAGGGTGCGATTTAAATCCTGGCCCTCAAGCTGTGGGGCTGATGCTCTTCAGCTCCCCCACCGTGCCGCCTTCGCTGTGTTAAAACAACATAATTCACAAACTGTAGTAAAACAACTTCAAAATAGACTACTACCTGTTTGTGTGTCATGCGGCAGGGGTCAGTGTTGGCTGAGGAAGGGGGGTTATTTAGGTTGTTGATCTATGGGGGCCCCGCCTGGTGTTATGATCATATCTTGCAATGAACTGGTTAGGAATGGAGGTTTAATAAGATTTTTTTCAGAGACAATTCTGACACATTTAGATGAAACACACCCTGCTCAAATTGACCCAGGAACAATTTAAATTAAAGTAACCAAACTTTTTCTCTATGTTTTGTGTGGGTCATCTGTGTTTGTGTGTACTGTGTGCAGAATCTTAAGGGTAAAATCTTGGTGAAAGGGAAGAGAGAGAACACAATGGAGGAATGCATGTCAAGTCTGTCAGACCTCAGCTCATCAGATGAGGTAAGCCAAGCTGAAAGCTGTTTTCATGAAAGGAAGATAGATGACAAGGTCACCACAAAACATTTTTTCAGGTGAAGGTGTATTGGGAGTGACCAGTTTGTTGTCTGTAATTCTAGCCAGCTGTGTCTAAGATGTGTCCAGAGCTGTCAGAATTGATTGTGTACACCCGCAGTGTACACTTTGAAAGCTTTCAACACGCTTCCAAAGCTCCGCCAACCCACATGTCTTCATTTACGGAAAGTGAAGCACTCAGACACGTGAAAGACTCAGGTATTTTATTTACTATGCATGTTTTGAAAGCTACTTTAAGAGCAAACTTGTACAAATATGTGGTATGTGCCCGTTCTCACGAGTAACCTTTTCACTAAGGGGCTCCATCTACTTGCAAAGTTCAAGGACAATTGACAATAATCAAATAGTACACAGTATTTCAAGACACGTTTTATGGATCAGATTGGTCTGCTGAGGCCCAAATCTCAACAGTGTTTTTCATACCAAGATATGACATCATGAAATCAGTGTTTCCGTATGGATTTGGTAATCCAATCATACCAAAATCACAATCAAACGCTGTTCTTGGGAAATTCAAACAGAAATTTAGCATAGTTATGATGCTTAAGACTACCATAGGCTGAGGAGACTACCATAATGTAATGTGCAAAATTTTCCCAAAATATTGTGAAAAAGTAAAAAAAGCGCATTGTATTTAGGTATTGATTAAAAATTAAAATAACATTGTGTTGTCATATACACATGCATAAGGTGGTGAAAAATTTATGATTTACATTTCAATATGAAATTCAATGTCTACTGTAACACATTTATATGTATTTCGGTAATGTGTGTGCCAACCTGAGATTCCTGACCTGCTCACCGGAGTTTGCCATTTTACGATCGTTAGTGTTGCAACTTTGTTGCTACTGCACCAAACATCAGAAATGGCTGCCCGTGAGTTTGTTTTAGCTTAAAGGTCAAGTGTCATGCCTATAAATATTCTAAAATAGGTATTGTAAGGAATAATACATATAACATTATTCACTTCAATGTCCATACGAAAAAACAAATATGAGCAGAGAGCGCGTCATTCATGAACAAAGTTGCGGAAGTCTCATTCGACATCCAAGTGGTAGCCATATTGCCTGCATCGTCTGTTCATTACGTCACACCGCGACATTTGCCATTGAAAACACGCTGTGCCACCAACGATGGAACACGGAAGCTCTTTTCAAAGAGAACATCTCACAATCGAGTGAAGTGTCCGGGGCAATATTACCCAATCGTTTTGAGCCATATTTAGATTATATGCAATCACTTCTAACTAACAGCAGACTCCCAGACAGTATGTATGACAGTATGTAGCGTACTCAGGCGTGAGCGACGACAACGTCGTAAAGCGACCCCCCCCCCCCCCCCACTAAGGTGGAGGTGGGACTGCATCACGGATCAGCTCTGAGCCCCTTCATGGTTGTGATAATGGATTGGCACCTGCTGTGTCCCGCCTGTCAGGAAGTTGTTTATACTGGCAGATGGCAGGCAAGCCGCTGAGCTGAAGAAGCTTTGAGTTTAGGAGTTCAGGAACGACTGTGTTAAATGCGGAGCTGAAGTCCACAAAAATTATCCTCACAAAGATTCCCTTGCCGTCAATATGTTCAAGG
The DNA here is from genome assembly GCF_019802595.1 of Syngnathoides biaculeatus. Taxonomy (NCBI): domain Eukaryota; kingdom Metazoa; phylum Chordata; class Actinopteri; order Syngnathiformes; family Syngnathidae; genus Syngnathoides; species Syngnathoides biaculeatus. Next base: position 5,131,797 of record NC_084661.1, read on the forward strand.
ATGAAGTGCATAACGGCATCATCTGCAGACCTTTTAGCTCAATAAGCAAACTGCAGTGAGTCAAGCTGGAGACTTGTGAAACTCTTGAGGTGGTCCAGCACAAGGCATTCAAAGGACTTCATGACCACAGATGTCAAGGCAACAGGCCCGTAGTCATGAAGACCTGAGACTGCTACTTTTTTTCAGACCGGTATAATGGTGGAATGTTTAAAACAGGTTGGTATTTCAGTTTTGAAATTATTTGTGAAGATAGACATTGAGGCAGGATGGTCTGGGCCCGACACTTTGATGATCTTTTGTTGTTTGAAGATCTGCCTCATGCACCGTTCATGGAAGATAGAGAGTGGAGTTGGAGACTTTGAAGAGAACGGTGGTGCAAGTTGGTGGGTATGTGGAGGAAAAGTGTCCTTTTTGAATCTGCAGCAAAAGCTGTTCAGGTTGTTGGCTCGCCCACTATTGTCTACTGGGGGGAGGATTGTTGCTTGTAATTAGTAAGTGATTGTAATCCATGCCAGACTGATTTGTAGTCTTTAGCATCAGCATCATGTTTTTCCAGTTTTGTCGCATTATCCCACTTTTCAATGTTAATTTCTTTTATCAGCTGGTTTCTAGTGTGATAGTAGAGAGCCCTATTCCCACTGCGATATGCAACCTCTTCAGCATGGAGGTGTTGCCTGAGTTTGGGTGAAAACCATGGTTTGTTGTTATTGAGTGTGCTTAAAGTTTTTGTTGGTACACACAGCTCCTCACAAAAACTGACATACGCGGTCACAATATCCGTGAAGTCACCTTGGCTGCTTGCTTAATTTTCAAAGACACTCCAGTCTGTACAATCAAAGCAGCTTTGAAGTTCTAATTTTGCCTCGTTGGTCCACATTTTAACAGATTTTACCAAAGGCTTCACGCGCCTAAGTACTAGCCTGTATGTAGGTATTATCTAGATTAAGCAGTGATTGGAGGAGCCGTGGTTGGCACGGGGGATTGCACGATATGCGTGTTTAATTGTGGTATTGCAGTGGTCTAATGTGCTGTTTTCCCTCGTTGAACATATTACATGCTGCTTTTTTTGAAGGCGTTCTTGGTATCGTTTAGGTATGTTAAAATCTCCTACAATAATGAGGGGTATCTGGGTGTTTTTTTCCAATCTCATTGACCTGCTCGGCAAGCAATGGCTGTGTTCATGCTAGCCAGGGGCATAATGTAAACACCTACGAGAATGAAAGAGGCGAATTCACGCGGCGAGTAAAACAGCTTACAGAACAACGACTCCAAAAGCAGACTGAAGTTTGTGCTGGCTGTCTAACGTCCGTGCATCATTTCTCATTGATATAGAAGCATATTCCACTGCCTTTCGATTTCCACACTAGCTCCGTGATGCTGCTGATAAAGATGAAAGCTGGGTTGCGTAATGGCTCTGTCGGCAACGTGTCCACAAAGCTATGTCATCGTGAAGCACAGGGTGGCAGAATGTCCATAGTCTTTGCAGGTCCTTGATCAGAACTTGCACTTCATCCATTTTGTTGGCTACGGAGCGTAGGTTTGTGAGATAAATTGACGGAAGCTCCAGTCTGTGTCCCCTCCTGCTGAGTTAAACTTGTCTACTGGCTTGCAAGCCTCTGCGCCGTTTCAGTTGATCGGCACTACGGAGGAATACTTCCATACACAGCCGTGAGCGGTGCCGAGTGGATTAACAATTTCATGTTGGTATTGCTCACTGGGTATGGTGGCGCAGCTTTAAAGCGTTTGCCTCACAATTTTGGGTTCCAGGGTTCAATCCCGGCCCCGCCTGTGTGGAATTTGCATGTTCTTCCTGTGCCTGCATGGATTTTCTCCAGGCACTTTGGTTTCCTCCCAAATCCCCAAAACATGCATTAACCGGACACGCTAAATTGCCCCTAGATGGATTGGATTTTTTGGATTATGAGGATGACTTGAATTTATACGACCGGCTCCATGATTATGACTCCGAGAGTGACTTTAGTTTCTCTCTCCCGGTGTTCAGTCCCAGTCAGTTTGTTTTGCCGCCCCACGCTTCCAGCCCCCGAGTGCCTTCCTCTCATGTGCCCAAGTCCTCTTCCTCCGATCCTTTATGGGGACCCATTTGGCCATCTATCTCTCACTCTTCGCTGGTGACCAAGCCACAATGGGCTCTCGCTTCCCTCCCAGTGACGACAAAGCCACAACCGACGTCCATCCACGCCTTGCCGGCGACCGAGCCGCAGCGGACTCTTGTCTGCACCTCGCTGGCAATGCAAACAGGAAGGGACACGGGCGTGGTCGCCAACATACCACATGCACTGTCTTTACATCTATTTTCATTACACTTTACATCATCACGTAACCGGTTCATCAGTACATGACAGGTGGGCCAAGGGAAGTTGCTCGGTGAAGCTTCAATGATGCACAGCCAATCAACTCATAAATAAAAATTCATGCTCTCATTGGTTGATGTTGCGCCGGAACCAATTACGCATCTTGTATCAACGTTCCTTTCCGCAACATGCTGATATGGCTGCATTTTTCATGTTAATTTTTTTATTTTTTATTTTTAAAAACCCGTGAATCACCAGAGCAGCAAAACGTGAAGTGCGAAGTGGTGAGGAAACCCTGTACTCTTAACATAACTGGAAATATGCCATTTAAAATTTTCTTTCACATTGTATTTTTTCTATTGTATTCTATTACCTAACTCCTCCTACAGATTTCATTCAATCGATTTCTAACATTGTGTGTCTAAAGTTGTTATAGATTAAATTTTATTTGAAGCTTTTGATTGTTGAATGCTATTGTTGTGGCGATGCGCCAAAAAAATTTTGTTTAACTGTGGCAACAATTTTTTTTTCCATCTGCCATTGCATTTGGCACAGGGTGTTGTCAATGGCAATGTCAATTAAAATGTACATTTTGGTGACTGTGGCTCTTTAAGGTAGGTAATCATTGCTGTTCCTGAGAAACCAACACACCAGGAGGTTCACAGTCACAGTCTTAGACTGTCACAGAAAGATGAGCCAAATGATGAATCTATCAATGTAATTCAATTGTAGGTCAAAATGTTTTTATCCCCACCCTCACCTATGGGCACAACTTGAGGTAGTCACAGAAAGGATACGGTCTTCGGTTCGTGAGTTTTGAGTTTCTATATGATGAAAACCAAATGATGATCTTATTGTACAGTATACGGATTTGTGATTTTGATAAGAAGGGAAATTTGTAATCCTAATTGATGTTCATGGGGCCACAGTGCTGACAAAATGATATGATACCTGTGATTCCACTCATAAACAACTAATTTAAATTTTAATTTCCTTTTTTTTAAACCAATTGATGAACTTCAATCTTTGCAAGTTCCTCATTTGCCACTAGAAACGAATTTGAGTGATCATCCAGCAAATACATGTACACAAACATTGACAAAACGTTAGTAAAAGTAAGGTTGTTTGGCTTACTGTACATTTGACATTTTGTGGCATTACCATGAACTCAGTTTTGTGCGGTGTTTCTTGAGCGTGTTGGGTTTCTTTGTTGTTACCCTTCAGGCATGTACTTTGTGCGTCACAATAGCCAGCATCTTAGCAGGATCTACCCTTCTGGACAACGGCTACAGTCTTCCAACTATAACCCTCAGGAAATGTGGAATGGAGGTTGCCAACTTGGTAAGACCCCTCGAAATTCAATCAGTTATAATATCCATCCATTTTCTTTGCCGCTTATTTCACGAGGGTTGCGGGGAGTGCTGGAGCCTATCCCAGCTGTCAACGGGCAGGAGGCAGGGTACACCCTGAACTGGTTGTCAGCCATTCACAAGGCACATACAGACGAACAACCATTCACACTCACAATCACACCTATGGGAAATTTAGAGTGTCAAATTAATGTTGCATGTTTTTGTGATGTGAGAGGAAGCCGGAGTGCCCGGAGAAAACCCACGCAGGCACTGGAAGAACATGCAAACTCCACGCAGGCAGGGCCGGGATCGAACCCAGGTCCTCAGAACTGTGAGGCCAACGCTTTACCAGCTGAATCACCGTGCCGCCCTCAGTTAAATTAAAAAAAAAAAAAAAACGATCATGAAACATCATGGATTCTGAGGTCTTGTTTGTATTTTCTTCAAATGGCTGGCAACTAGTTTAGGATGTGCCCTGCCTCCTGCCCGATGACAGCTGGGATTGGCTCCAGCACTCCCGCAACTCTTGTGATAATAACTGGCTCAGAAAATAGATGGATGGATGTTTGTATTTTTCTTAAAGGCTACTGGTATTGCAGTCACTCACATTGTAAAAATTTACTGGTGTGGTCAGTAATGCCCGCAGATATAAAGTTGCGGGTGTGATTCGGGATGGAATCCCAAGACCTTAAAATAACTTAGAGTTGTTATACCCGAGTATGTAGTTGTTACCTATTATCATAATCATAATTTATTGGCACTGCATAGAGTGAGACAGACATTTTTAAAGAGGTCAATAGACATTCAATTTCAAAACTAAGTATAGACTGTTCGCATTTTGATTAATGGAAAGACTAGTCTAACATTAGAACTTATATCATAGGTGTCAAACTCTGGCAATTTGGCCTCCGGTGTAATTATATTTGGCCCGCGAGGCAATTTCAAATTAATATTAGAGCTGGCCCGTCGCTATTACAAGTATTACTTGTTTGGTTCCATATTAAAAGATTCATTTGTTTGTCTTGTTCAGTTTAAAATTTTGCACACTGTGAATTTGATTTTGACACCCCTGACTAAGATCAAGTCAAAGTAAATCACAATCTCATACTTATTATAGTTAGATACTGAAACATTACCTGTTATAGGCCAGGAATGGTTTCAGTGAAACTTAATTTCCTTTGACATGGCTCATGATGTTGAGGACTTTCGACGTAAATGCGCTCGCAGTACGTGAAGAAACTCGGAACATGTGCTTTTGGCATAACTTCTGAACATGCTCAGTATGGTTAATTTGCATTTCCTGTTTCCTGGTGAATACAGATTTTTTTAGGATCAGGCTTGTTTTGTTACCAGCGTTTATGAAATAAACACGTAAATTTAAGGGGAAGTCTAGATCAGATAGGTCATGTCATATGCACTGTACCTTGAAAATTTGAGGTTAATCCAATATCATTTAATGGTGTTTTGAGAAGATTTTTCTCGGCAATTCCGAATTTTTATGGGCCCTGGCTGCTGTTTTAGCGAGTCACATGACTTACTTGCGCGGATGTGACGTATTACATGCGCAAACAAAGGCTTGCTTTTGTTGTGACACAATTATGGCCAGCACTGATTTGACAGATTTATCATCATCTGATCATCGGTTGAGTGGGAAGACAGAGGAATACGTCCAAATAAGTTGCTCAATACTGAAATATTTTATACCTTCACCTACAATTTAGAAAGTGAATTTTATACAGCAAATTGTTGCCAGTTGAATTTCAGAAAGCGAATTGTAGCCAGTTAAATCTCAGCAGACTGAAAATATTGCGTTTGAATGTTAAATATTGAATGGGTTTTTTTTATATACACTGAAGAAAATAAAATAATTTGAACACTCTGCCCTCTTGCAAGTTCTCTGTCAGGTTTACCAAAAAGCAAGCAAAAACACCAGCTCAAGTCGCGTGAGGAGAGAGGGGAGGAAGTGTCTCATACAATTCACCAATGCACTCTCTGATTATCCTCTCCTTAGCATTTTTTATTTAGTTTCAAGACGCCCTTGATTTACATGGATGTAACAAAAAGCAGACAGCAAGCAAAACATAGTTGGAAACAAAGTGTACTTGTTTGTTCATGTGTGTGTGCATGTGTGTGGAAGATTGCTGAGTACATGTGTGGTCATCATTTCTTTAACAGCCAGCAGGTGCTCCTAGTTCTAACAGTTCTGATGAGTAGATGTTTTTGTTCTTGCTATCTCCTGTTAGGCGGCTGCCACATTATCTAGAGCAAAGCAAACCATCTCTTTATTGGAAGCAGATGTATGATAATTGTATTCACAATTATTCCTACATTTCCCCCCTGTTTGTCCTACATTTGCTACCACGTTTTCTAGAGCCAAGCATTCTTCATCGCGGGCAGAGCAAAGCATTCTTCATTGCAGGCAGGAGCTGTAACTGAATTGGAGCAGAGCAAGCATTTCTTCCTTGCAGCCAGAGACAGTAACTGAGAGAGAATCTAAAAAGAAAAATCCATAAATCACAATGTATGATTTTTTTTAACGATTTATTTGTGTGATACAACTACAAATAAGTATTTGAACATCAGAGAAAACCAATGTTAATATTTGCTACAGTAGCGTCTGTTTGCAATTACAGAGGTCAAATGTTTCCTGTCGTTCACCAGGTTTGCACACAATACAGGAGGGATTTTGGCCGACTCCTCCACACAGATCTTCTCTAGATCAGACAGGTTTCTGGGCTGTCGCTGAGAACCCATCCGAATATTCAACATTAATTACAGCCACAGGTTCGAATATGTATGGAAGTATTCCTCAGTGTTCCCGATAAACCGATACTGCTATTTCTTCGTTAGATGAGGACAAATCTGAGACATCAGCGCTGGGGATTAATGGTGTCCCATTTAAACGAGGCTTTGTTGCGGCACGGTACACATCACATACGCCCACGTAGATCATGTGACTCGCGAAAATGGCAGCGCCCCTGAAAACTCGTAACTGTTGAGAAAAATCTTCTCAAAACACTATTAAATGAGAGAGGATTTAACATCACATTTTCAAAATAGGGTACATATTATATGACCTCTTGGATACACTGTTAATGCAAGCACTGGATTTCCCCTTTAATTAATGTCAAGACTAAACAAAGTAAGCGACGCCTTTCAATATCTATGTATTTCTACTTGTAACAAATTTTCCGCGCGTGATTTTTCGTGCTCGACTGCAGATTTGCGAGTGCACAGGCGCACCGGTGCCTCTCAAATCAGAGTGACTGGTATTGTATGCAAACCCAACTCACTTACCTTGTTAAAAAAAAAAACCTTGTTATCCATCCATCCACTCATTTTCTTTTGCTTATCCGAGGTCACACCTATACACACCTATGGGCAATTTAGTGTCTTCAATTAACCTACCGTGCACGTGTTTGGGAAGAGGGAGGAAACCAGAACTCTCTGAGAAAACCCACACAGGCACAGAGAGAACATGCAGACTCGACACAGGTGGGGTCGGGATTTGAACTCTGGTCCTCAAAACTGTGAGGCAGATTCTCCAATCGGTGTGTCACTGTGCTATGTTCAAAGTGTCCAAAGTCAAACTCTTATGAACAGTAAACTCATACACTTTTGTGTTGTTTATTTTCCCAGTGGCTCTAAATTTCCAAACTCCTGGGGAAGAGATGGATCTAAATCGAGGCAAGTTCTTGCAGAATGGTCAGTGTGGCTACATTCTGAAGCCATCTTTCATGTGCCAGCCATGCACCACCTTTAATCCCGAGAATGTTGGTGGAGGCCCTGGCCATGCATCTGTTCTGCTCACTGTTAGGGTAAGAAAACTACCCAAACAGCTGTGAATACCAATAAAAGCCCATTTTTATAACACGTTTCACAAGTAATATAAAAATCATTTCCAGTTAAAATGTTGAAATCATCACAAAATGGAGAGCTGGGATTTTTATCGGACAGAAACAACTTGTCAACAGCAGTTGGTGTTGAACGTCAGATTACATTGCTAAGCCATTTGACTCGCAGAAGGGATGATTATAATACCTGTTTCAGTGTTATTATCCAAAAATACTAGCTAAGTGTGTAGGGTTACGATGTAAATATTTTTTTAAAACTCCTTCACTTAGACCAGTATTTTTTTTTAACAGCCAGAAATATAGAAAAAATATATTTGATAATTGCTATAAATCACTAAAATCTATGGTGGGGAGAAAAAGAAGGATTGGGTTTTTTGTGCAAATTTGGAAAAGGCCTTTGATACAATAAATTTAGATTTTGTTTGCAAGAGTCTCATTTTTCCGCTTTGGTGACTCCCAGATAAATTGTGGTCAAGCATTCTATGATGAAACAAACTGTAGAATCATGAAAAAAAAATTGGTTCCGATTTCTTACATTTCAGAACAAGGGTTGGTAGGTAGTTTTGTTTTTTTTGTACAAAATATTTTTACTCCGTCTCCAGCACATGGTGCCACCATTTTCTCGTCAGTTTTTCAAGAATTCACGCTGTCTCATACCTCAACTGGGATGTTATCAGGACCAACTGTCTTTCCATTTTTCATTCTGTTCAGTGCCTTTCTAACTTCCCCCTTACTAATAATTGCCACTTCCTGGTCATTCACGCTTGCCTCTTCAACTACCTTCTCTCCTATTCTCTTCATTCATTAACTTCTCAAAGTACTTGTTCCATCAACTGAGCACACTACTGGCACCAGTCAACATTTTTCCATTGCTATCCTTAATCACCTTGACTTGCTCTACATCCTTCCCATCTGTCTGGCCAACCTGAAGAGATCCTTTTCTCCCTCTTTCACGTCCAACCTGGTGGACATGTTATCATGAGCCTCTTGTTTAGACTTCGCCACCTCTACCTTTGCCCTACGTCACATCGCAATGTATTCCTTCCGCCTTCTTCCCACTTCTTCGATAATCTTTTTCCTTGGATGACTTCCTGTATTTTGGGGTTCCACCACCAAGTCTCCCTTCTCCCTTTTCCTACCAGAAGGCACCCCAATTACTCTCCTGCCTGCCTTTCTGAGTACCTTGGCAGTAGTATTCCAGTCTTCCGGGAGCTCTTCCTGTCCATCTAGAGCCTGTCTCACCTCTTTCCGAAAGGCCACACGACATTCATCATTCCTCAACTTCCATCACCTGATTCTCTGCTCTACCTTTGTCTTCTTAATCTTCCTACCCGCTACCAGATTGATCCTACAGACCAACATCCTATCCTGTCGAACTACACTCTCTCCCATCACAACCTTACAATCAGTAACCTCCTTCAGATTACATCGTCTGCACAAAATATGATTCACCTGTGTGCTCCTACCTCCGCTCTTGTAGGTCACTCTATCTTCCGTCTCTTCTGGAAAAAAAGTGTTCACCACTGCCAATTCCATCCTTTTTGCTAAATCCACCATAATCTGACCCTCAAAGTTCCTTTTCTGAATGCCGTACTTACCCATCACTTCTTCATTGCCCCTTTTTCCTTCGTCAAGATGTCCATTGAAATCTGCACCAATCACATGTCTCTCGCTGTCTGGGATGCTCAGAACTACTTCATCTAGTTCCTTCCAGAATTTCTCTTTCCAGCCACAAAGCAATCATTCCTCACTTGTTACACAAGGAGAATACCACCGTCATGCACAGAGGCCACCCAGGTGTTGACGCAACCAAGCGCAGAGCCAGAGACATCATATTCTGGCCTGCAATGTCGAAAGACATTTCTGAAGAAGTGCTCACCTGCTCGGTGTGTAACAGCACTAAGTTGCACTAACAAAAATAACCTCAACAACTCTAGGTCACATCCTACCTGTGGTGCATAGCCGCTAACCATATTATACATAACACCCTCAATTTCAAATTTTAGTCTCATCGTTCGATCTGATACTCTTTTCACCTCCAAGACATTCTTAGCCAGCTTTTCCTTCAAAACAACCCCGACTCCATTTCTCTTCCCATCTATGCCATGGTAAAATAATTTAAACCCTGCTCGTAAACATCAAGCCTTACTCCCTTTCCACTTGCTCTCTTGGATGCACAATACATCAACCTTTCTCCTAATCATCATGTCAACTAACTCCTGAGCTTTTCCTGTCATAGTCCCAACATTCAAAGTCCCGACTCACAGTTATAGGGACTGTGCATGCCTCTTCTTCTTCTGCCGACTAAGTCACTTTCCTCCTCTTTTTTGTCTTTGACCTACATTACTTGAATTTCTACCTACACCTTGCAGATTTACAGCGCCGGGGGCGGGGGTAATTGGCCTGGGCCACGACCTATCCGTTATGGAAGTCATTTGATGATATAATGGATATGACGATTCAAAGGATATGTAGATGTTAGGGATTAGGTACGGTTGTTCGCGCGCTAGGCTAGGTTAACTTGGGCAGCTTCAATGGGAACGATATGGCTCGTATTTGGGTACTAACAAAAGACTTAATAAATTTCTGATAAGTTCTCTCGCCCCACATTGTACCTGTTGTTTAGTACACTTTATGAAGTTACACACGTTCAATGTTTCTTCAACAGCACGGTTTGATCCCAAACGCTACTCGTTCTTAGCCAAGCTTTGGTGATCTGGGCCTATAAGCAAGTTTAAATTGGTATAAATTAGTAAGTACTAAATACTCACGGTCCTCGTTGTGTACGAAACGTATGTTTTGGAGCACGTGTAAAGTACCAGTGATGAAAGTCCTTCGGATTTTCCCGGAAGCCTGGATTTTTAAATTTTCATGAAAATTGCTCAGGAAAATTGAGGAAAAATTGCCTGAAATTAATCCGGTTATTAATTGACAACATTGAACGAATATGCGTTTGAGTTCGTTGTTTTCCTTTCACGAGCGTAGCCATATTCAGGCATTAACATGAGTAAGAGTAATGCCCCTCCCCTTGCATTCTCTCAAGACGTCGCTTATTTTGTGTGGTCTTGAGATTAATTTACGTGTTTATTTCATAAACGTTGTTCACTAAACAAGCCTGCTCCAAGACAACTGGTATTCACCTGGCAACAGAAAATGCAAGTTAACCGTACTGAGAGTGTACGGAGCATGTAAGAAACCGCATGTTCAGATCTGCTTCATGGAATGCGAGTGCATTTATGACGAAAGTCATCAACATCATGAGCCATGTCAAAGGAAATTCAGTTACACCAGGGGTGCTCATTGTGTCCATTGCGAGGCAGTGTGAAGGTGTAAAAAAAAAAAAAAAAAAAAAAAAAAAGACATTCGACTATCATCCACCTCGTCGCCTAATTCAGGTGTGGCCAATACATCAAGCGCATGCAGATAAAGCCGCGTTCTAGCAAGCCTATTTACAGCAGTCCCATTGTGAATGCTCCCACCCCCCTCCACAACAATACTTCACGATTGCCGACAGGACTGTTTGTTTAAAATGTATTGCTAGCTTGTTGCCACGAACGCCGATTGTGTTGAACTAAACTTTCACCATTTTCAAAACATTGCGAGTGTAGACCATTCATGTTTATTCCTTGTCAGGCCAGTGCATTTAGCTTTTCTTCAGATAAAGTTTGTCAGATCAAGAATTTTTGTTGATGAAAATTTTTAAATACCGTTTTATATCATGTTCAACTCATATCAGTTGAAATTGGAAATGATCATTTCTGAGTTTTAAATTTTAGTTTTCTATTTTAGTTATGTATTTGTTTATTTTATTTTTAATTTACAGTTATGTTATATTAATCCAGTAAGTAATTTTAAGGATTTCCCTAATCACACCCGCAACTTTATCTGTGAGCATGACTGACCACACCCGTACATTTTTCAAATGTGAGTGACTGTGTGTGTGTGTGTGTGTGTGTGTGTGTGTGTGTGTGGTGTGTGTGTGTGTATATATATATATATATATATATATATATATCAAAATATTAAAGGCAACTGATGATACTATTAGTATTACTAGATTTATATCTAAGATAGTGAGGAATGTGGTCGAGTGTATCAGTACAACGCGACGTAACAAGTTAACATGTTTTGCTGTACGGTATAGAAATTCTAGGATATATTTTCGTGTATATTATATAGCTATACTATAATATGTATAATGTGGGGAAAAGGTCAATTTTAGATGTCTTTTTACTGAATAGTTCACTTAATTCATTTGTCTCAGATAAACTGGCATATTTTATGCATATTTTAATGACAAATGTGATTTTGTGCTATCCAGTGATAAGGGAATGGGGGGCAAAAAAATCTGGGCTTGGCCCTTGGGGAACGTCTGCCCAATTTTTTTTTTTGGTCAGGACTTGGAAATTTTACTTTCAATTTTTGCCTGAACTTTGTACACAGATATCGCTAGAATGCACCACAGCCATCCATTTTTAAAAAATTTCCTGGGGAAGCTTGTATTTTCAGGAATTTTCACGACAGTCCACTTTCATCTCGAAAGTATTCACTATTGACTACTCCGCAAATATTTGATTACATACGTTACTTGATGTTCCCGAGCTAGACTAGGCTAGGCTGCACAGCTTCAACGTGAATTTGGTTACTAATATTATACAGATGATGATTTTAGTCCACTAAAGTCGTCTCCAGGGGTGTCCCACGTCAAGTACTCCCAACATTCGGTCTGAATTCAGCAGGATTTAGTTATTGAACGGCCATGCAGGTCGGAGCTTCATCAATTTGTTGTCACCAGTTCGGGAACCAGAAGCCAGTCAAGTACAACATGAAAGAATAGTTTATAATAATTGCTTATCATTTATAATAATTGATTATATTATTTAGAAGAATAGTTTATAATAATTGGTTACAGTTTATAATAATTGGTTACATTATGTATTGTTTATGAGATGAATCTTTCACATTCCTCCCTCCGGAATGTCGAAGCATCTCGGAAACTACTTACAAGGCTGAGATTCCACAATCCCTTTTCCAAGATGCCTGAACATCTTCGTAAACACTGGTTCATAAAACAAGCAAAGTGGAACAGTATTACAAACTGAAACTTCACATGGATCCGCGGGATGCAACATTGAAGGTGGTTCCAGGTGGAAGAATGTTGCAGACAGGAATCTTGTGTTATCATCTGCTGGAGGAGAACCTGCCAGCAATGGCAGACCAATGAGCAGGAAAGACATCTGAGGCATTGTATTCGTCAGCATCAACATTGGTGCTGGTGGAGTCTAACAGGATGAGGCTAACAGGATGAGGTGGCTACGAGTGTTGAATCCCAAACCGGCAATGGATTTGTTCTCATCTATGAGTAGCTTTCTATTAATTGAGAACAACATATCATCTTGAAACCAAAGGGTTAGTTTCAACCCCAAAGATGTCAACTTGAAAAGAAGGTGATATAATGGAATACTCGGGAGTTGACCGAGGTTCTGTCTTTCCGCCAACTGTTTCAACCTGCTTGGACCCGTTTCTTCACTTCCTTACCACACTCACCATTGCTCTGGATTGTTGACCCCAGGCATTTGAAGTCGTCCACACTCGCTATCTCTTCTCCCTGAAGCCTCACTCTTCCTCCTCCAACCCTCTCAACCACGTGCGTATATTCTGTTTAACTTCAGCTGATCGTCATTCCTCTGCTTTCCAGTGCATACCTCCATCTTTCTAATTGTTCCTCCACCTGCTCCCTGCTTTCACTGCATATCACAATATCATCTCGGAACATCATGGTCAAAGGGGATTCCATTCTAACCTAATCTGTCAGCCAACAATATGAATTCCTCTAGGCTTCATCGTGAATTCATCCAGTTTTTCTTGTTTTAACCTCTTGTGAAGTGCCTGTTTAGCAATGTTCTTCCCTTTCAAAACAGCTATACCATATTTTCCGGACTATACATTGCTCCGGAGTACAAGGCACACACCCATAAAATCCATAAAAACGAAGATAAAAGCATGTATAAGTCACACTGGAGTATAAGTCGAATTTTGGGGTGAAATTTATTTGCTAAAATCCAACACCAAGAACAAACGTCATTTTAAATTTAAATGAACACTTTCAAATAAAAATAAATAAATAGAGGGAACAACAGGCTGAACAGTATGCTTACGTTACATGACACAACTGAGAATGTGCCTGGTATGTTACCATAACATATTAAGAGTTATTCTGATAACTATAGCATAAATAACATAATCATAAATTATTACTAATTCGTGTCACTCCAAATTTTCGGTAACTAAAATCCAATGAAATATTCATCCCTAATGTCACTTCTAAACAAGTCCACCAACTCCAGAGGTAGACGACATGCCGCTTCCTGTTCTACGTTGCTTAAGTCAGACTCATCCTCAGTTGCAGTTACAACAAGCCCATTCCAGGCTTTATCCCTACAGGATAGTTTTGTTTGTCTTGGAAGCCCATACATTGTCGAGCCATTCAATGACTTCCCGGAAAGTTGCATGGCGGATCACCTGGAAGCTGACAGAGACAGTTTGTCCTAGTGAGGTTGCCATAGTCCACAGGCTTCGAGCCGAATGCCGATCGTGTTGGAACAACTACGTAATTATGGAAACGCTTTTGACAAAGGTTGTTCAGAGAAAAAAATATGAGGATTACCGAAGTTTTCAACAAGAATGGATAGCCTTTGTGGAGAGGGAGGATTCTGCTGTGTGTCTACATTCACAGATGGGGAGTATGCCAAAGCATTTCTCCTCGATGTTGCAAATAAACATTTTGCCAACTTCGGATAAATACAGGATAATCAAATGAATAAAAGACATCTTTGTTGGCAAAAACCGTTCACCATCGCACCATCATGATGGCAAATGAAATTGAATTAGGTTCACAATAAACGGACAGAAGTCTCAATGCCTGCATGAACCTTAATCTAACAACGTATGAAGCACCACGTCGCATTAATGTAAGAAGTACTTGTGTCATCATCATAACAATGTTATTTAAAATTGTCAGGTTTACTAATTAGAGATTCATTAAACTGGACAAAAAGGAAGCAAAGACACCAGTTCAAGTTTAACAGCTCGCGAGGAGAGAGGAACAGTCTCGTACAACTCTCCACCACTGCACTCTCTGATTATCCTCTCCTCAGCAACTCTATTTAGTTTCAAAATAGTCCTTATTTACATGGATGTTACAAAAAGGAGACGGGCGAGCAAAACAGTTGGAAACAAAGTGTACTTGCTTGTTTGTGTGCGTGTGTGCATGTGAGTTAATGTGTGGTCATCATTTCTTTAACAGACAACAGGTGCTCCTACCTCTAACAGTTCTGATGATTAGATGTTTTTGTTCTTGTGCTATCTCCTGCTAGGCGGCTGCCACATTATCTAGAGCAAAGCAAACCATCTCTTTATTGGAAGCAGATGTATGATCATTCTATTCACAATTATTCAAACATTTCAACCCTGTTTATCCTACATTTGCTATCACGCCATCTAGAGCAGAGCAAAGCGTTCTTCATCTCAGGCAGAAACAGTTACCTAATTGGAGCAGAGCAAAGCATTCTTCATTGCAAGCAGAAACGTTTTTTTTTTAATTGGAGCAAAGCAAAGCATTTTTCATTGCAGGCAGAAATAATATCTTAATTGAAGCAGAGTAAAGTTACACTAGGAGAAAAGTATAGCACTAACACTTGTAATCTTCTCGATCAGAGAACAGGTCTGGAAGAGAAGTCATAACGTCATCATTGTGCTCAACAATATCACTGTCCCCTGTTGTGCAAATAGTGGATATATTTCTGACAATTTTGAATTTGTCAGGGCAATAGCAGTGGTTATAAGTTGGTTAAGTGATGCCTTTATGCAGGGAATACTACAACATCCACACAATGCAAGAATAGCTGCAAACACAGCTATAGAAACTAGGACAGAGAACAAGTTTTTCAATTTGCAAACTTTTATTCCCACCACTCAGACCAGGCTGATGTGTTCACACCAGAGTGCTCCTTCAGCTTGTGGTTCAGGGTACGGAGGCTTTGAATGGCCCTTGTGAGTGACCCATCAGGTGCTGTGTTATTTGGAATAAACAACACTGGTATATATTATATTATATATATTATTAATATTGAGCAGACGGCACCCTTCTCGGCCAGGAGCATGTCGACCGCTATGCGGTTCTGGAACGTCATGAGTAAGTTTGCAGCTGGTTGTTCTCTTATGGCAATAAAGCCTGCTTCTGTACAGTTACCAAGTTTCTGTACATAACAAGATGGATTCCCATCCTGCAGCAATCTGGTTAGCCAACTTATACTCATCTGGTACGCCTCGTGGGATGCCAATTGCATCAATGTATGTCGGATCTCCATCTTTCCAAGAGGACCTTTGCCTTCGGGAGAAACTAAGGGGAGGTCCAAAGATAGATGGGGCCAATTGTATATCCTCTGCTTTGGATCGAAACACAGTCACAGATAAGAGCAGTGATACCAGTGCACACGTTCCTGGTGCATTTATCAGTGTGTCATACAACTTTTGATCAACACACCAACATCACATCATCATCACTGCATGGGAGCAGTGGGGCAGTTTGACACCATGACACCATCCTGACACCATGTTTTGTTGAGACTTCCCACCTTAACACCAATCCCTGTAAAGCTAACACAGGAGAAGTTAGCCAATGCAACATTAGAAGAAAATATCAGTTTATCATTTTCTGCCTTAGTTGTTGGATAAACACTATTCCATTTCTGACAAGTGGTGTTAGGAGTTGTTTTAGTCTACCTCCAGGGTACACTGTGTTGGGATATCTGCTGGAATGACACGTAGTAATGGCCTAAGGCCCATGCATGTGATGTAACTATAGTTTACCCTGTTAGCTGCATTCTTCATTAATATTTTGTTTTTCAAAAGAAGTTAATGGATACACAGAATCCCCCCCCTTTTTTTTTATTCGTTATCAATTAATAGCACTGGTATTATGTGTGAATCCATGCAAACACAATTTTTTGAACAAGTTTTTTGCTGCCTTTTTACTATATGGAACCACTTCATATTTTGTCTGGAAATGCTTGTTGTGATTTTTAAGTATTTTTCTAAATCTAATTTAGTGTTTAAATAAGTAGTCATTCCCTTTGACCTCAAAACTGTTTCAAAGGCAGGTTATTGTAGTTTGTAACCTGCACAAAGCTACACAGAGAATTGTGAATTTTTGGAAGACACATAAGCCTAAGTTCCATTTGCAGCTACACATATTGTAACACTTGCAACTTTAATGGCCTGATTGTTGTCTCAAGACAGTGGTTTTACATTTGCAGATCTACCGTGTTATTTTAATGAACTTGAATTCATTTTTTTGTATGTAGTTACAGTAGTTTGTTTTTCTATGACCTTTGGTGGTTCCCACAGGTACCACTCAAACAGAAAAATTAAAATTACGTACGTACGATAGCATTGTCATAAAACACCCAACAGCAAAATTTAACTGTTTAGTCGTTATCATGACAGCAGAGCAGTAGTCTCACTCCCTGAAATGCCTCGATCGGGTTGTTTTCTTCACCGGGTTGAGACGGAAGCGTTCTAAATACCATTACCCTCTGTGTAACCGGACTTTAGGGACCTTGCAGTGGGAATGAGAACAGCTATCTTACAAGTGGCCAATAAAGAAACACAAACAACAACAACAAATTAGTTTTTAGTGTTAACAATGGTTTCAAAATCAATAACCTTCTTACAATCAACAAATGAACTCAAGTATACCTTTTTGCTTTTTTTTAAAGCTGTTGTGGTTGTTATTAACTCCTGAAAGGGACCTTCCCACTTGAGTTTTATTTATTTCATTATTCGTCTATCTGTCATTGTGTGGAAAATATTGTTAATTTGTATGGCCTCCTAAACATTGTTTTGAATGAAATGAGACCTGTCGTACTTGAAATGTATGTATAGTTTGACTAATTCTACTAGTCCACTTTTGTTTAGTCGTGCATTTTCTGAAATGGTTATGTAGCCTGAGGAAATTGACCACGTATTGGATACACATTCCCTTGTGGATTGTCATCTCAAATCCAACCTGGTAAAGATTTTGGCCCCCTTCAGGAGCTCAAAGGCTGTGGAAATTGCTCAATCATACGGCCTGTGTGGCGGAAGCGACTTGGCCTTAATTTTGGAAAACACTTCCTGAAGATCATGATAACAGGGATGAACTTGGGATAGAGCTACCTCCTCCTCTAGGGTCCGGGGATTGTCTGAAGCAACATCCATGCCGTCCTTCCTCTGGGATGAGAGGCAAGTGAAGGGGCATATCACCCCCGAAGACTTAACTTGTCTGGTCGACCAATTGATATGGGGGTTATGTAGCCTCAGCCATGGACTTCCCAAGATAATGTCACTGCTCTGAGTCTCAAAAACTTGAAAGCTGAGATGTTCGGAATGGGGATCCGGAAATGTCACGGTGAGCGTCTGGGTGATGTAGGTTATTTTGCAGAGGAATGTGCCATTTGCCACATATGCGTTACAAGGGCGATTCTTAAGGTTACACAAAGGAGTGCTCGAGCAAGACAGTCTGAGACGTGGTTAAGACTCACCTTTGTGGACACTATGACAGAGGGTCTCACGGGGTTGACTGGGCACCAAGCCAAGGTGTGACCCGACCACCCACAGGATAAACAGTGTCCCCCCCACAGCCGTCGTTGACATTCTTCAGGTGACAGGCTGAGATGGTCCCGTTGAATGGGGTCTTCCGTATTGGCAGGTGCCTGTTGAAGAGCAGTGGATTCTCTGATGCACGGCCAGGAGTTCCCCCGCTAGGCGTTGTCCTGTTCTTGATTCACGAGCCTCCGGTCAATTTTCAGAGCAAGCGCTATGAGGCAGTCAAGGTCTGTTGGCAAGTCTATCGGAATTAACCGATCTTTGATAGTGGGTGACAGTCCCTGAACAAAAGCATTTAGGAGCGCCCTGTTATTCCGCTGGCTCTCGACTGCCAAAATGAGGAAATTGATGGCGTCGTCGGAGACTCTGCACCAGCCCTGCTGTAACGTGATTAATAAATTCACCGCCTCGCATTCAGGGGTTGCATATTGAAAAACCTACGCCATGGCCGTAACAAAGAACCCCCGTTCGGGACGTCTCTGTCTCACTGCTCCATTCAGCAGTCACCCATGCTTCCGCCCTTCCCGTCAGGTGAGGGATCACGAACAGGCTTGGCTTGGTTGGAAAGGAAGGCGAAAGACTGTAATCCGAAATGTAGCTCACATTGAGTGATGAAGGGCTTGATATTGCTTGATATTGCCCAAGTCCCCTGAAAATCGCTCCAGACTGGAGAGCGGTGAGCAGATGACCCTTTGAGCGTCAAGAACCAGTGAGGGGGCTGGCTCAGGGGTACGGAGGACTGTTGCGGCAGCTGCTGGATACGGACTGGCGTTGACTCCACTGGAAGAGGATGCGGGTAAAGATTCCAGCCGCGTCATTGGCGAGCAATCATCTGGAGGACTCCTTCATGTGCCGCGAGACGTCGACCTTGGACCTGGAGGGCATTGCGCACTGGATCAGAGTCGGCTGGGTCCGTGTTTTTCCTGATTGTTCTGTCATAACCAGAACACGAGGCTAAACCCAAAATGCATGAATCACAAGACCAGGTAGAGTTCGGGAGATGTCTTTATTCAATCCACAGTCACGTACATGGGCAGGCAGTTCATTGAGGCAGCAGTAACAGAATCAGCGGGTGTAGGAGGAAGGTCAAGAACGAGGCAGGGTTCGGTACACGGAATAGCAGGGATGTAGACGAAGGGTTGCGGGAACGTGACATGACTCATGAATACCATCACCATGAAAAATAAATCCTCACTGCACCTGATTGACCCTTCATTTGAAGCCCTCTGTACCACCCAGATATTCACCAAATTGGACCTGCACAAAATTTATTGACTCATCCACATTAGAGAGGGGGACGAATGGAAAACTGCTTTTGATCACCCCCTAGGCCACTTCAAATATCTTGTTATGCCCTTTGGGTGAACCAACACTCCTGCAATTTTTCAAACCTTCCTTAACGACATCCTCTAGCGTATGTGCAACCAATTTGTCTTTATCTTTTTAGAGAATCTCCTCACCTTCTCCCGCTCTCCCGAGGAACATCACCTACAAGTCTGCAAAGTCCTCCAAAGTCTACTCAAGAAAGACTCTTTTTGAAATTAAAAATGTGATTGCCATCCCTCCTTCACAAGCTTTCTGACCTACATCTTTGCTAAAGGACAGCAAAGTCCCGGACGCAGCAAAAGTCCAAGCAGTTGTCAACTGGGCCATTCCCTCCGCCTGCAAACAACTACAAACTTTTCTAGGCTTCACTATCTTCCACTGTCATAGAGGTCATAGCCAAATAGCCATCCCTCTCATCAGTTTCACCTCCACGAGCTCTCAATTCTATTGCATCCACACAGCATTGGAAGCATACAGCCACCTTAAAGAGCTATTCAGTCGTGCCCCCATCTTGGGATACCCTGAGCCTTCCTGCCAGTTTGTGGCGGAGGTTGACGCATCCGACTCTGGAGCTGGGGCCATTCCCTTCTGGATCTGGATCTCTCGCAAGCTAAGTTTGTTGTTGTTTGTTTAATTTTGTTCAGTTTTGGATGACACCTTCAAAAGGGGCTTTTATGCTGTGCACCCTCAGAAACCTACGAAGATGCTAGGATGTCTGTTGAAGGTGTGCTGCCATGGTTTGTCCCTGCAGTTCCTTTTTTCAGATTCAGAGATTTATTGTTATTGCAGCAAGTGCTACGAAAAAATATGCAGGCCATTCAGTACAAAGATAAAAATATATTTACCAAGCTCTAATACTAAAAAAAAAGATTTTAAAATCAGGAAAAATACACTAAAGGTCATAAAATTTGAGTGAAATGAATAGACACATTACAGACATGAGTTGCACCTGAAATTTAATACTGTACATTATGAGTTACTGCCGCCAAGCTGAAGAAGCAGTCCTATCAGGGATTTCTGGCCTGTGGGACTCCCGAGGGAGCTGATAGGTACCAACTGGCCAAGTGGAATGCAGCCTTGGTGGTCACTGAGGCAAATACGGGGCATGGGAAGAATTCGTGAGGCCATGGAGAACGACAAGACTGGTTTGAGGAAATTCTGGTCCATAACCGGTGTCTCAGGAGGGGGAAGCAGTGCACCATCAACATTGTTTATAGTGAGGATGGGGCACTTCTGACCTCGACTCGGGACGTTGTGAGTTGGTGGGGAGAATCCTTCAAAGATACACCTTAACACCAGGAAGTAGAGTCTTGGTTCTCTGAGGCGGACTCTTCGAGCTCTGGAGTTGACGTCACTGAGGTGGTTGAAAAGCTCCTTGGTGGCAGGGCCCTGGGATTGGATGAGATTTGCCTGGAGTTCCTAAAGGCTCTGGATGTTGTGGGGTTGTCCTGTTTGACACGCCTCTGCAACATTGCGTTGACATCAGGGACAGTGCTTCTGAATCGGCAGACTGGGTGGTGGTCCTGATTTTTAAGAAGGGTGACCGGAGGGTGTGTTCCAAGTACAGGGTGATCACACTCAGCCTCCCTGGTACGTTCTATTCAGGGGTGCTGGAGAGGAGGGTCTGTCAGGAAGTTTAATCTCTGATTCAGGAGGAGCAGTGTGTTTTTCGTCCTGGCCGTGGAACAGTCGACAAGCTCCACCTTCAGCAGGATCCTCGGGGGTGAATGGGAGTTCGCCCAACCAGTTTACATGTGTTTTGTGGACTTAGAGACAGCGTTCGAACATGTCCCTCAGGGGGTCCTGTACCTCGTACTCTTCGGGAGTACCGAAACCCCTGATATGGGCTGTTTGGTCCCTGCACGACCAATGTCAGAGTTTGTCTGCATTGCCGGTAATAAATGGTACTGGTTTCCGGTGAGAGTTGGCTCAAGGCTTCCCTTTTTCACCGATTTGAGTCGGGGATGAGATCCTGCCCCAAGTGGGGCACTTCCTTCACTGCCCGAGTTAGGGACAGTGGGATCGGTGCAGCGTCTGGAGTGATGCAGCTTTTGTATTGGCCCATTGTGGTAAAGAATGAGCTAAATGGAAAGGCAAAGCTCTAAATTTACCAGTTGATCTATGTTAGTGGCCAGTTCAGTAAATTGAATGAACTATTCATGTTCTGGGGTGATCCACAAGCTGATTACCTGTGCTGATTGCCACACCTGTGTTGGTTTGCCATACTTACCTGGATGATCACACAGAGAGGAGGTTATGTGGAGCAGAGCAGAGAAGCAGATTTGAGCCAGGCGCTTGTGGCCTTCATGATGTCATTGAAGAGTTTGTACCCTTGGTAGGGGGAGCGAGTTTCACTGTAGCAGCCATTGGCATCAATGAGACAGTGTAGAGTTCAACCATGCAAACTTTATTGCATCTTCAAGCACCGTGAAACTAAAAAACACATAATAATAACAATATTAATAGGTACAAAGTTCAGTTTTCTCTAAAAACACACACTTCATTAGACATCCAATCATAAAACTCCCAATATCATCATCCATTTTTGTATATAATCAAACAACAATTAATTAAAACAACACAAACAAATCTCAAGAGAATGAGCCAACCTCGCTCCGCCTACCAAGGGTGCAAACTCTTGACATAATGAAGGCCACAAGCGCCTGGCCCAAACTGCATTTGAATAACAAAAACATAATAACAATAAACATTTCACATCAATGTCATGCTTATATGCATATAAATGGATGAAAATAAAATGCCAAACATTGTCAAACATTTAGACATAACTCTGCTTCTCTAATCTGCTCCACATAAAGTCCTCTCTGTGTGATCACCCAGGTAAGTATGGCAAACCAACACAGGTGTGGGAATCAGCAGAGGTAATCAGCTTGTGGATCACCCCAGAACATTGAATGGTTCATTCAATTTACTCAACTGGCCACTAACAATCTATGTTCCTACCCTTACCGATGGTCATGAGCCGTGGGCCGTGATTGAAAGAACAAGATCCCGGATACAAGCGGGCGAAATGAGTTTCCTCCGCAGGGTGTCCGGTTGTCCGGCATGTTCTCCCCGTGCCTGCATGGGTTTCTTCCGGGCATTCAGGTTTCCTCCCACATCCCAAAAACATGCAACATTAATTGGACACTCTAAATTGCCCCGAGGTGTAATTGTGAGTGCAGCTGTTTGTTTCTATGTGCCCTGCAATTGGCTGGAAACCAGTTCAGGGTGTACCCTGCCTCCTGCCTGAAGTTAGCTGGATAGTGTGGTGCCGGTCTGCCCCTGTCGCGCTTAGTTAGTTTAGGAAGCACAGATTATTCAAAACTTTGGTGGCACTTTGTGCCCTACCTTTCCCTCCCACTTGCTCTACCCTGCAAACACCACATCCTCATCCATCCACTTGTTACAATCTACACTCATCACTGCATGCGTTTAAACACGCTAGATCCGGCAATTCAAACAACAAACAAAAGTATTTACGTTCATCCTTAGTATTCAGGCCTACTCTCATGAGTACTCTCGCAGGTTACTCGACTCCCCACAATTAAATTATACTTACCCCATTGTTCTTCTTCGTCTCTATTGCTCCTTCCATGTCACCTGCCTCGCCCTCCATTCCAGTCATGCTGCCAAGCTCTTTCACCTCCTCAAGCTCCCGTTTCCTGTGTTCCCTGCTCCGTCCATCCTTCTCGAATATCCTACGCCCGTGATATCCCTTAATAAACCATTTTCATTCACTTTTTCTGCCTCAGCCTTTATTGGGGTCCAGTCCAAAAACTTATGATTATAGACCGTGACATATTATTAACTTTTTATTTATATTACTAATATTATTAACAAATCTGACTGGACTAATCTAACCCTAACCCTAAATCAGACATCCTGGATTTTGACCTTGATTAACACATTTACAAAGTACAATTTTGTTGTTACTTTTGTTTTGCTGATATTATTACTTTTTAATAGTTTGTGAGTATTCATTTTTAAATGTGTGTATTTGTTATCCTGATTTTCTTGTTTTGTGCATTGTGGTTCTCTTTTTATTTGTTCCATATTGGTTTCATTGGTGTTTTTTTGGATGGCACTGTTATGTGGTAATGGATTTAAATAAATTTATAAAAAAAAAGAATTATGACCTTTTTCACTAAGATTGATTTATTCATTTTTTCATTCATTATTTCAGGTTATTTCTGCGCAGCAGCTACCAAAGCCAGAAAGGAGCAAGCCAAAAGACATTGTGGATCCGCAGGTTTGGGTTGAGATACATGGTGTTCCAATAGATAACAAGAAGAAGAAAACCCACCACATTCAAAATAATGGTATGTATGAACTGAGCTGAAGTTCTATATCCTTTTATATTATTGTTATTATTATGATTATTATTATTATTTAAGAAGGTTAGAGAATGGATGGATATTATTGTCATTCTTCTCCATCCATCCATTTTCTTAGCCACTTATCCTCACGAGGGTCGCGGGATAGAAAGGTGGGATAGGCTCCAGCACCCCCTTGACCTTAGTGAGTATTGCAATTCCCTTTTCTTCTGCGATTTTTTTGGCAACCAGTTCAGGTTGTCGCATGGAGAAAGTAGGGATAGGCTCCCTAATGAGGATAAGCGGAAGTGAAGATAAATGCATAAAAAAGTAAATTACCTTTTCTCCACCCACTTGAGCCTAGTGAGAGGCAACAAGCAGGTGTCTGGGGGCATACTTATTTCCCTCCAGTTTCATAGCTTAATGTTTTGTACGTGTATTATGGTGTGATGTGTGTGTACTACAGATTAAAGTACCTCTACCTCATGGTGGAGGTGCCTGTTCTGTTGTTTGTGCCTTTTAATGTATCTGGCAATTTCCGGAATGAAAAGCAGATTCTAAATGTCTAAAGTACTCATGTAAATGGATGTGAATAAATATTGAATTCTTCTGTCGCTTTCCCAGGTTTTAATCCACTGTGGGACTGCACCTTTAATTTTACCATCCATTCTCCTGGCCTGGCTCTCATTCGCTTTGTGGTAGAAGATCATGACTATACTTCAAGTAATGACTTCCTTGGACAGTACACCTTACCTTTTACAAGTCTCCGCACAGGTACAGTATGTGTGATAGAGCAGGTTGAAATCCCAACTGCTCAGATTGATTAGGAGAAAAAATTCAAAAAATCTGTTCACATTCACAAACTTCTACAGCTCAAAGATACATATCAGTCCAGTACACAGAGCCATCCACCCCATATACAGTGAAGAAAATAAGTATTTGAACATCCTGCTATATTGCAAGTTCTCCCACTGAGAAATCCTGGAGGGACCTGAAATTTTCATCGTAGGTGCAGAGAGATAATCTAAAAAGAAAAATCCAGAAATCACAATGTATGATGACTTATTTGTGTGATACAGCTGCAAATAAGTATTTGAACACCTGAGAAAACCAATGTTAATATTTGGTACAGTAGCCTTTGTTTGCCATTACAGAGGTCAAACATTTCCTGTAGTTGTTCACCAGATTTGCACACATTGCAGGAGGGATTTTGGGCCACTCCTCCACACAGCTCTTCTCTAGACTAGACAGGTTTCTGGACTGTCACTGAGAAACACTGAGTTTCAGCTCCCTCCAAAGATTTTCCATTGGGTTTAGGTCTGGAGACAGACTAGGCCACGCCAGAACCTTAATATGCTTCTCACAGAGCTACTCCTTGTGTGCTTCGGTTCATTGTCATGTTGAAAGACCCAGCCATGACCCATCTTCAATGCTCTGACTAAGGGAAAGGGGTTGTTCCCCAAAATCTCACAATACATGGCTGCGGGCATCCTCTGCAAGGCTCATCTCATCTGAACGTCTATTCTGTCTAACTGGCTCAAATTGATAAACTTTCACGCCTTTATAGAACTCGTCTTGACCGTCTCCATGGGACACTTCAGAAACGTGTTCATCCCTCTAATTATCGTAAAACTCTTCGTCCTTCTCACATTGGTGTCGAACACCAGCCATGCTTGCATGTCACGTCTCTTCTCGAGATTTTCCTCTGTGTGCTAAGGTGTTTCATTTTTTGTCGATAATCCTACAGTTTTCTACCTTCTACCACAGGTTTATTAGGGATTAGCCTCACCCTTGCATATCTTTACCTCGCTAAACAGATCATTTTTGTGAGAGCTATCTTGTGATCTTGCTTTTAAAGTTTATGGAATGTCAATTTTTGAGTGCAAGTTATCTTGTTTAGACAAAAATGTATGTTCCACTGTACCATAAAATATACATCTCGTTCAATGTTTTAACGAAAAATATAAGTATTTATGAATAACAATACCCAAACTTTGATCGATTTTGCTGGACGTTGGCAGAATGCCTCGTTTTCTCCTGTTTTTTATCTCTGACATCAGACCGAGGCGACTTGTGTTTGTGGATGTTCGCTCACACCATTGCTTGACGCAGAAGAAAAAAAACTATTTGTTTTGAGAATTCCTCAGTGATTTTAAGCTAAAGTCAATCTGGAACAATTGTGAAGAAGTGTATGGTTCAGTTTTGTAATAATTCAAATTATTCTTGTCACAGTTTAGATTATTTTCCCAAAGATTCAAGCCTCAAAAGACAGTGGGTCAGGTTTGTGCAAATTTTTTCAAACTGAGAAGAGCTTTTGTTAAAAGACAAGTTGCAAAGGTATGTTAGTAATCTTTTGTTTTCAGAAAACTTTTAACACTGTTGATAACTTTAAATTAAAGCAGTGTAATAAGAAAAAATTAAGAAAAATACAAGTTTTATTACAGGAAATGGTTTGACCAATTCTCAGCTAAAAAAACGGGAAAATATTATATCTATCTCACAAGCTGTCTTTTGGCGGTATGTCTAAATAACCTAAAAAAAAGAAAATGTACTCGTGACAATTTTCCTGAATGGGACAATAATATAAATAATTTTTTATTTCAAATAATGTACATTTAAATGACAAAAAAATCAGGAGAATTCATAATTTTCAAAATAGCTCTTACTCTTGTTGTGGAAAATCCAGTCGCTGCTGATATATTTATATGATATGTTGTTTACATGGGTATGCAGCTTGTGCATGCACACCTGTTGTCAGAGATGTTCCTAGAAAAACAGCAAAGACAAGCCTAAGGACTGTAGTGAGTGAACTCAAACCAACCAAGATTGTCTTGCTCGCGAGTGACAGGCAGGGAGACCCACTGCAGACAGTCCCTGTCTGCTCTTTTTATCGCTTTCACAGGTCAAAGGGTTACATAGTTACAAGCTCACAGAGTGAAAATTCTGACACAGTTGGCTACACCAACAGCACATAAACACGAAGGTCTTTCTTCAAGGCTGTAAGAGTGTCCTGATGAACTCACAAGAGAAAAAGCAGGGCATTGTTTATAGACATGTTTATGGCATTTGGGTGTATCCTCTTGTGGTAGAAAGGTGATATCTCCTCCCAGTATTGAGAAGTATCTGCTTAAGGTCAGCAGGGAAACACGCTGAGGTCAGGACAGAGACATCGATTCCCAGTGTTCAGGAGTATCTGCTTGAGTTCGGCGGGTGGGGTGCGCGGGCGGGGGGGTGGTGACGATGGGGGCGTCGCCTCCCAGGTGTCACTGGCTGACATTCTAAGACACGCACGTAGCTCACAAAGAGAATAATTCAGACTAAGACTAACAGAAACAAATGCATGATAAAACAATTCTAACAGTAACTATAGTAGATATGATGATATGCTGGTGAGAATGATATGCTTTTATCATGATAACTAACATAGTAATTAATTATTTCACACAAGTGGATACACTTTTTTTTTTTAAGTTTGTTTACATTAACAAACTTCTACAGGTCAAAGACCCAGTACACAGAACCATCCAACCCATTTAAATTTCTATTTTGGCATTTAGTGCCCAAACAAAACCACAAGACACCAGTTTACAGCTTTCTGTATAAGGTTTAGCGGCTTTTCTAAAATGGGGACGGACAGTTCTGGGTACTGTCTGGTTATGGCTCTCAGAAGAAGTACCAAGATTTGGCATCAGTTTACACATGAAAATGCATTTATGGTGAAGCAAGTTGTGACCAGCTATTGCTCTCAAATTGTGACAACTTTTTTAAACATATTCCCGTCCTTAAAATTCTTATTTGTGAAAATATACCAACTCAGACTTCAGCTACTTGGTGTCGAAATGTTCAGAAAAAATACATGGCCTTTGCAGAATTTTAAATCAAGACCGAAAACTTCATATTTAGGATCGCTAAGCGATTTGTATATATTAGTTCATGGCCAAATTTAAAAAAAAAAAAAACAACTTCACAAATGCTAACCAGTCAGTGTTTCCAACACGAAGTAAGCTTTCCTCCCTGGGTCTGACTCCAGCCAATACTGGATCGGCATCTTCATGGCCAGCCGCTTCATCTGCATTTGAACTTGTGTTCTGTCTAAATGGCTAAAATTTATAACCTTTAACGCCTTTATATACTTTGTATTCTTCACCATCTTAATGGGACCCTTCTTAATCATGTTCATTGCATCGACGTTCTCAAATTGGTCTAGCACTGCAGCCATCTTTGTTTGTCTCAGTGTGACGTCACAACACTTCTTGGGAACTTCCGCTGTGTGCTCGGGTTGTCTCATGACTTTGGAGACTGTGATCTGTTAGCAGTCAAGATTGCTCTGTCAGAGTGGAGACACTGGGATTACATTCATCGGCGAAAAGACCATTCTGAACCCACACCCATACAAGCAAAATCATGTTTTGTATCCGCGTTCACATGGGAAATAAAGACGAAAGACGTCCTTCAAGATACTCACAGTCCCAAAGGGTGTCCCAACATCATTGTGCCTTCCTTACAGAGGTTGAGTAATTCATTGGGCCCACACCAACAAGAAAGGTATGTCATCCGGGCATAGCAAAGTCCCAATTTTTCATCGAACACCATTTCTGGTGGCCCACCATCAGAAGAGATGTTAAAGACTGTCAGCACATGTCCAGTTTATGGTCCCCACAAATCTTCCTGATAGCACCCTGCAGGAAGGTTGTGAACTCTCTCCATTTCCCACCGGCCTTGGTCCCATATTGCGCTAGACTTCGTGATGGGCCTGCTGGCATTGCAGGGTAACACCATCAAACACTCGGTGGTTGATTGATTCTCGAAAATGGCGCTCTTCTTCACGCTACTGAAAATTCCCTCGGCTCAGCAAACAGCCGAACTGTTAAACCTCATCATTTTTTGTTTTCGTGGGTTGCCGGTAGATATTATGTCTGATCGGAGCCCATGGTTTATCTCACGATTCTGGAGAGTTTTGTTCTTTAATTGGGGCCTCAGTCAGTATGTCCTCGGGGTTCCATCCCGAGACCAATGGGCAGACTGAATGCTTAAACCAGGACCTTGAGACGGGACTCAGGTGTCTCGCCTCCCTGTATTCGGATACCTGGAGGGATAAATTAGCTTTGGTTGAGTATTCACATAACTCTATTCCTTTGGTGTCCACTGGTTTATCCCGGTTGCATGTTGTTATTAACATTGTCAGATCAGTGACAATGAAGCTGAAACTCCTGAAGTCCATGCGGGTCCACACTACAATTCATGTCAGTCTGCTCAAGCCGGCCTGAGTGTCTCCATTAGTCTCCTGCCGGGCCACTTCCTTCCCCCCGGTTCGTGGACAGGGGCCTGGTGTATTTGGTGTGGCGTCTGCTGTACTCACGACTTTGGGGGGGTACAATAGTTTGTAAATTGGAAGGGTTGCGGTCACGAAGAGTGGTCATGGATTCCCTCGCATTTCATCATTAACCCCACGCCCATTCAGGATTTCCATGCCACGCATCCTGAGGCTCCTGGGCTGTCCAGGGTTGGCCATTAAAGGAAGGGGGTTAATGTCAGGGGCGTGGGCATCCGACTGCCCCAGAGGCAGCTGCCTTCATGAGCAGCTTCCTCACCAGCACCTCGTTCAAGATAATTAGACTATGTATTTAAGCTTTGTGTGTGTGTGTGACTTAGTTTGCCATATCATTGTACCTTGAATGTAACATTCCCGCAGTTACTTGTTCATGTCTTTGATTCTTTGTACACCAAACCCTGCCTCGTTGATGACCTTGCCTCTTCGCCTTCTGATTCTGACACTGTTACCTGTTTGGACTGCCTGCCTGTGTATAACCTTGGATCGAATAAATCCTCTTCCTGAACTGTACCTGAGTCGTGTATTCTGAGTCCGAATCTGATTTGTTTCTAACAGTACGCTGTTCTTCTTCAGGCTTTCAAGGAGAAATACAGGTTGAATAGGTGCTGGCCTCATCATAACATAGGGGCCGCCTGATTCACACCTGTTTTTCACAAAAGTCGTGACCTCATTGATTGAATACTACGCTGCTATTTTTTTAACACACCCTTTTCAACAAATTGAAACCTGTCTGATCTAGAGAAGATCTGTGTGGAGGAGTGGGCCAAAATCCCTCATGTAGTGTGTGCAAACCTGGTGAACAACTACAGGAAACATTTGACCTCTGTAATTGCAAACAAAGGCTACTGTACCAAATATTAACATTGGTTTTCTCAGCTGTTCAAATACTGATTTGCAGCTATATCACACAAATAAGTCATGAAAAAAATCATACATTGTGATTTCTGGATTTTTCTATTTAGATTCTCTCTCTCACAGAGAACATGCACCTACGATGAAAATATAAAATATCCTCCATGATTTTGAAGTGGGCGACCTTGCAATATAGCAGGGTGTTCAAATACTTGTTTTTTTCACTGTAAATTGGGGAACACTACAAACATTTCAAAGCAGTTTTTTACAACTACTTTTAGTCGGTCAGTTTAACCCATGGGAAGCATGGTGACGCAAATGGTTTGAGTATTTGCGTCACAGTTCTGAGAATGTGGTTCAAATCTCCTGTGTGGAGTTTACCTTTACGTTTTACCTTGTGCCTGCGTGGGTTTTCTCCGGGCACTCCAGTTTCCATCCACATCCCCTAAACATGCATTAAATGGAGACTCTAAATTGCCCTGAGGTTTTATTGTGTGTGTGACTGGTTGTTTGTTTCTTTATGCTGTGCGATTGACTGGCAACGAGTTCTGGTTGGAGTCAGCTTCCTGCCAAAGATAGCTGGGATAGGCTCCAGAACTCTCGTGACCCTTGTGAGGATAGGCGGTTCAGATAATTGATGGATGAATGTGACCCATAACCAAACAAGAGGGTTACAAAATTAGTGTTTCCCCTAACATTAAATATTTTGCTTTTACAGGTTATCGCCATGTCCATCTGCTCAAGCAGGATGGCTCCAGACTTTCACCCTCCTCGCTCTTCATCCAAGTCGAGATTGTTGACTGTCAGAATAGCCCTTCCAAGTCATCTGAAGTGCATCTCAAGCCAGCAAGATCTAATGCTATTCTGTAATGTTTCTCTCTCTCTCTCTCTCTCTCTCTCTCTCTCTCTCTCTCTCTCTCCTCTCTCTCTCTCTCTCTCTCCTCTCTCTCTCTCTCCTCTCTCTCTCTCTCTGTGTGTGTGTGTGTGTATATACACACACACATAATATTAGTCATATATCGTTTAAGTTGGATTTTAGTGCATGACTGAATCAAATAATAGACACAAAATGCAAATTGGATTTAATTGTATTTAAATATAAAACAAATGAAAAAGATATCCCTGGTCAAAATTCAGTAGACCTAAACTTAAAATTCCATCCATCCATCCATTTTTAACACCTCTTATCCAGGCTAGGAATGCAGTCCACTGGAGCCTATCCCAGCTGACTTCGGGCGAAACGTGGACTCCACCCTGAACTGGTTGCCAGTCAGTAGCAGTGCACATGTAGGCACTGACAACCATTCACAACATCACCGAATGGGATCCAAACCCACCCAACAAAGTCTGACGAGTGTACCATTACACCATCAGAGAGTCCAATTACAATTCCATTTCATTTTCTTTCAAGTTAATGTGCTAAGATGTTTGGCTTCACAATACCTCCATGACTACTATTTCACACTCAGTTGCTAAAACAAACTCGATTATCTTTATCAGAGCTCAAAGCAGATCTCTTTTGTGTAAGTAACTATGTGACCTGCAAGTGAGAACAGCAACTCACTTGGAGCAGAAATGTCAGGGCTCATCAGATACTTGTGGGCCAGGACAGACAGGTGTAAATGAGTCTGGACCACCACTTGAATGGGCAATCTGTTTTTGCTGATGGTGCTACTCTGTACAAATTTAGGGCCCTGCGACACAGGACTTCCTTGGCTGAAGAAATTGGAGAAAATAGTTATTTTTCCTTGCAGGCTCCTGCATGGTGGTGTCCTTATACTGTTCCTGGATTAGCGCCTCAAATCTCATCAAAAACTCTGCTTGCTTTCCCTTTGCAAAACATTTAAATCTTTAAAGAGTGGGTCAAGGACAGTGGATAGCTTGAGCCATTCACAAATCAGTGTAGCTACATGTGAAGTCCTTTGGGGAGGCTGTCTTGAATTTTACATCGTAGGTTGATTCATCATCAGAGACAATGGTGCACTACAAGTGGCAGAAAGCGAGTAGAACCTCTGAATAAAACAAGTCTCATCCCCAAGGGATTCAGTCAAAGATCTCCTATAGATTATTAATGAAAGTATTAATCAATAGAATAGCTTTTTGAAAACAGAGTAAATAGTTTTATTTACCAGCATGTCTCACGGCCAGGTGTGAGTTTTTGAGTGTTAGCAGCTCTGCTGTAGTTAATATGACTAGCTTGTGTTTCAGTTTGACTGAAGCAGTAAAAATAGCCTCTAGATTCTCCAGTAAACAAAAGATCATTTTTAGTGTTGAATTACACCTTGTGGCTACATCCTGCATGAGTGGCTCATTTTCTTTTAAAACTCTTTTGCTCCTGATGTAGTTCCTTCACAGGGTTGTATTTAAGGAGCTTCACTATCTTGCGACATTTTGTTCGTGCATCACTCAAGACATGACTATCAAGGCTCGCACCAATGCCTATTTGCAAGATGTGGGCAATCTGTTGAAATGGGAGGTGTCTTGCTGCAGCTATCATTATTCATGCAGTGTGTTGCAATTGGAGTTACTTTTTGGAGAACTCTTCATTTCTCACGTTGACTAAAAGGGGAAATCAGTGCTTGATTAACAGTGTATCCAGTAGGTCATGTAATATGTACCCTATTTTGACAATGTGATGTTAAGACCTCTCTCATTCAATAGTGTTTTGTGAAAATTTGTATTGACAATTACGAATTTTCAGGGGCACTGCCATTTTCGTGAGTCACATGATCTACGTGGGCGTATGTGACCTGTACCATCCCGTTCCAAACGCTGGATTACATGGGACACCATTATGCCCAGTGCTGATTTCTCGGATTTATCCTCATCTGATGAAAATGAGAGTGGCTCAAAACCTCCTGTAAGAAGAGGTGAGAGAAAAAACTCCCAAGCCACTGACTAGAAGACAACTGTAAGTAGCTAGCCTCTATGACCCAATAGGTCTTGTCACTCCTGCTAAACAGAAGGGTGCCATTCTAGTCAGGAGAGCTTTCCAAGAGGCTGTTTCACGACCCATCGGAACCAAATGCAGGACTCAGGAGATGCAAGGTAGTTCGGGGAAAAACGTTTATTATTCAATGGTCGGGTATCGGGCAGGCAGTCAGGTGCAGCAGCGGTAGTTGGGACGTCGGGCAAAGAGAACAGGTGAGCGGGCAGGCAGGAGTCGTTACACGAGAGAACGATCAAAGCAGGCAGAAGTGTCAAAAGGAGTCAGGCTTACGGGGTCGGTCGGAGAACAGGCGAAGGTCGGTACACACGGGTAGACGATCAGGGATACGAGAGTGCTGGAACGGGACATGAACCGCAACGATCTGGCCGAGAACCAGTCGTCATCGGGGTCCTATATATACACAGGGGATAATCAGCTCGCACAAGGCACAGGTGTGTGCCTCCCAATTAGCGCAGCCACGTGGGCACCCACACAGCCCGGGCTGGAGCGGCAGGATCATGACAGGCTGGAACCAGCACAATCCGAGACACGTGTGACAAGCCGTTGTCAGAAAAGTTGAGGGAAGAATCAATCCAGTAATTTGAAGAATACCTCTGCCTCACCCAAATTACCTTGCACTGAAGCCTCACACCACGGAACTGGACCCGAAAACCGTGGGGAGTGACATTCTCTGATGGGAGTGACCAGAGCTACGGAGCCGTGGTGTACCTCAGATGGGAGACGGCAAAAGGGCGTTGAAGTCAGACTCGTCGAGTCCAAAGCAAAGCTCACACCACTCGACCAGAAAACAGGCAGCAAAGCTAAAGCCAAAAAATGCCAACAAATCATGAGCGACTTCCCATCCGATCTGATAACACCAGCCAAACCATTTCAATACACATCAGTGGATTTGTTTGGCCCTGACAAAGTGAAGGATGAGGTGAAGAAGAAAGCAAGGCTCAAGGTATGGGGGCTAGTCCTCTGCTGCATGGCATCCCGAGTACTACACTCAGATGTCGTAAGTGAGCAGTCGTCTGGGGGTTTCCTGTTGACCTACAAGAGATTCACAGCATTGAGGGGACATCCAAAGAAAATGTGGTCAGACCCTGGAAAAAACTTTGCGGGTGCCAGACCTGCCCTCAAAGAACTTTATGCCTTTCTGAAGAAGCTGGAAACATCCAAAGTTGAGAACGAAGCCTCCAAGTATGGAACAGAATGGAGCTGGAAACTTCACACTGCTGATTCCCCTCACAGGAATGGAGATGCAGAGGGTGTTGTATGCACAGTGAAATGCGGTCTGCACAACCTGGGAGGAGATGGGTGCTTCACATGGAGTGAGTTCCAAACCTTCCTCTACATGGCTCAAAACTCAAAGCCATGAGGACTGTGTAGACTACATCAGCCCTAACTATCTTCTGCTGGAAAGAACAGGACCCAGGGGAGATGTGGGAAGCTTTGACTTTCAAGGATACCCAAACAAGAGGCTCAGAGCTATTCAAACTGAAGTTGACCGGTTCTGGAGGAAGTGGAGTCAATTGGTTGGGCCTAATCTATTCATCAGAAGTAAGTGGCACATAACAAACAGAAATGTAGCCACAGGAGACATCGTCTGGCTGGCCGACCAAAATGCTTTGAGGAGTCAGTATAAGCTTGGCCGAATCGTCAGTGTCAACCCTAATAAAAAGGGCGTTGTCAGAGATGTATATATCAAGACCTTCCCCAGCTACCCCGTCTCTACTGTCAAATCTAATCAAAGAGGGTCAGCAAAGAAACCCCCCGCAAAAATCCCCTCTACAATTCTGCGCAGAGATGTACGACGCATCATTGTTCTAATCCCTGAGCAAAATAACTAAAGTAATCATCAACCATCAACAAAGAAAAAGACAACGACCATCCAGGACTCATGTGACCTCTCTGGGTTCAAGAACCAAGTTGTCAAGTGGGAGGTGTCAAGTCAACTAACCCCCTCCAAAACTGCAGGGGCCAGAGAAACCTCAATCACACAACTCTTCAAACTTCCTGTCAGAGGCTAGGTGCGGCCATTATGCTCACAGACAGCATGTGAGCTTGTGTGGAACAAAAAAAAAAAAAAAAGCCTACCAGCAAAAGGAATAAATCACTAACCAACAACTGAAGCAACCTGAAAGCAACTAAAACACCCAAAGGCACCCCTCAGTTTCTGGTCAGACGCAACTGGTTGGAAAAGGACTTGTATGCGAATTGGTTAATTTGTGTCATTTTAGCTACAAGCTATGTTCCTTGTGTTTGTCTAACTTCTGAATTAATCTAAAGTATTCATGGAGACAAAGTGGCTGCTTTGTTTGGTTTATTCAATTAGTTATGCTGCTTATTTACTTTTGAATACTTAAAGGTCAAGTGTCGTCAAATGGATGAATTTTGGTATATTATTAATGAAAAACCCACAGCCAATATGGTCCCATGTGTTTTTTGACCACAAAACATGATTTTGACGTATACAGCTTTTTGTAACTCCCGCCATGAAAATTCTCTCAGGGATTTGTTTTCGAGAAGAAGCAGGAAGTGACGTAAAGGACAGCGGCGCCCCCTCGTGGACTCTTTGTTTCCATTAGTTTTACCTCAGGGAAGGTAGCTCGTTGTTCCTTCGTGTTAGCCAAAATGCCGGCTCATTGCATTGCTGGACATTGCTTGAACACTCGGGAGAATGGAATTACACTTCATAAGTTTGAGAGAGACCCGGTTCGTCATGGATTGCACGGGTGCAATGGACGAGAGCTTCGTGGGTTCCAAATGACAGGTAGGTGTGAATACAGCTACTAACAAAAATAATACTTTGGGGGTGGACCACGTAATCCGTCTCTCTCTTAACGTAACAAAAGATTCGCGTATGAAATGTGTTGATGTGCGCATACAGCTACTAAAAAAAAGTAATAGTTTGGGGCGGACCACGTAATCGGTCTCTCTTTTAACGTAACAGAAGATCCGCGTATGAAATGTGTCCATGTGCGTGTCGCCCAGCCAACAATGTCTCCATAGTGTTCATCACGTACTGCGGCGACTTTGAACATGCCCCTAAAAGCAACATAGCTCGGCTCCACATCCTCCTTATATGCCAAGTCGTATTTGCGTGTGCCCGTGTCATTTGTCTTTCGCCCCTTCTAAAAAATTTCTATAGAAATTCTACAGAAACCTATAGAATTTGTATAGAACAACTTGTTCTATAGAACTTTGGCTGTGACTTTCTATAGAATTTCTACAGAACAAAATGTTTCTGTAGAAATTCTATCGAAAAGTTAGAACAACAGAAAGTGGCACATTGCTTGATCTCCAATTTCTATAGAATTTATATAGAACAACTTCCTCGACAGAACTTCAGTTGTGACTTTCTATTCAATTTTCCATCCATCCATTTTCTTCACCACTTATATCCTCACGAGGGTCGCGGGGAGTGCTGGAGCCTATCCCAGCTGTCAAAGGGCAGGAGGCGGGGTACACCCTGAACTGGTTGCCAGCTAATCGCAGGGCACATTGAGACAAATAGCTGCACTCACAATCACACCTAGGGGCAATTTAGAGTGTCCAATTAATGTTGCATGTTTTTGGAATGTGGGAGGAAACCGGAGTGCCCGGAGAAAACCCACGCAGGCACGGGGAAAACGGGGTTTGGGATTGAACCTGGGACCTCAGAGCTGTGAGGCCACCGCTTTACCAGCCAAGTTACTATGCCGCCCTATAGAATTTTGATAGAACAAAATGTTTCTTTACAAATTCTGTGGAAAGTTTTAAAGAACAGAAGGTGGCACAGTGCTTGATCTCAAACTTCAATAGAATTTGTACAGAAAATAATTTCTGTAGAACAATTTTCAAGCAACAGAGTTAATACACATGCTGATGTCGCATGATAAAATGCATCAAATATTTGTTATAATATATAAAAACTGTCATGACTATGGAGATTTCAATATAAGGCAAGTCCATCATGTAAGATACGCCGCTATTATAGAGCCTATATCTTGAAAAATTCGAAACCAGCTGTCAGTGAAGAGGGCACTATGTTCACAAACATTCAATCACTATCAACCAACCGGATTTGAACCATTATTCCGCAGTTGGGAAAATCACTTAATCAACTGGATTTTCATCCATTACATCTTGAGTACCAACATGACCAACAAAAATAAAACACTTTTTCAAGTTTGCAGAGATACCCACACTCACATTTCCAACTTCTCTGGATGTGGGAAATGGGGCATATTTTGCCTGCCAGCAGGTGGCGGTGAGTTATATGCTGATGCAGTTGACTGAAGGAGAAGAAGAAAAGGCATCATATCCCTTAATTTAAAAAAAAAAGGGGCGCTTGTTGTAAACGAGTCTAGAAGCCCCCAGTTTTCTTGCTGTGAAGGCAATATATTAACGTTTTCCACACACACCACCTGACGCGTCTGTCATGAGTGGTGTAGGGAACGCGCTATTAAATATTATAATTTTTGTCCCCTACTTGAGCAGTCACCTTATGGTGGTGGATGTTTGTGTGTGTCCCAGTGATGTTTGTCTTCCAAACTCATGTTTGGCTGGAAGCTTATCTGATTGTTCAACAGCAACTGTTCTAAAGGCTTCACAGTAGCAGTCTATGGAGGTTTGGGAGCTGGATGTCCATACCCAAGGGCCTGGATTACCGAGCCGTGTTCCCGGACAAAGAAAAGGGAGGAGGGAGCCTGGCATAAATAAGTACCAAGAGGGAAGAACCAAGAGAAATATAGCGGGAGTCAGGGGTTGAATGTACCTCAGAGGCATGTCGAAGTGGACCGGGGACCAGATAAGACCACAGCCATCAGTTTGAGTTTAGTTTACAAATTTGACCCATAAAATGGTTTTTGAAAACATATTAAAAGAAAATACCCCAAATTTTGTACTCTTTCCTCACAGGTCAAGCATATACAGTGAAGAAAATAAGTATTTTAACACCCTGCTTTATTGCAAGTTCTCCCACTTGGAAATCATGGAGGGGTCTGAAATTCTCATTGTCGGTGCATGTCCACTGTGAGAGAGATTGTCTAAAAAGAAAAATAGAGTAATCACAATGTATGAATTTTTTAAATGATTTATTTGTGTCATACAGCTGCAAATAAGTATTTGAAAGTCTGAGAAAGTCAATGTTAATATTTTGTACAGCAGTCTGCAGTTTGGCTATGTAGTTCCTCTCAATGCCAGCAGGTGTCGCCTTGTGTGTACTTTTGTCAAACTGTTCCTTTGCTTCTGACGTGGCTGGGCCATCTGATTCGGATGCCTCCTGGACGCCTCCCTGGTGAGGTGTTCCGGGCATGTCCCACCGGAAAGAGACCCCGAGGACAACCCAGGACACGCTGGAAAGACTATCTCTCTCAGCTGGCTGAGGAATGCCTCTGGATCCCTTCGGAAGAGCTGGAAGAAATGGCTGGGGAAAGGGAAGTCTGGGTATCCCGGAAAATTATGGATGGATGGATGGATGGATGAAAAAAGGTTGAGGGTGACTTGTTTTTTTGTTTGTTTGTTTTTGGGCACTCAAGAATGCAACAGGCGATCAGACTGTTCGCTTGCAGGTTTGATACCTCTTTATCAAACACTACCCCAAACTTCAGTCTCTGAGAGAGCTTCCTCCATTTGCTGCCCTGACTTAAAGGGAAAATACACAATCTCCAATCGTAATGATTCCAATTGCAATGGCGAAGAAGTTTCCATGTAAAAACATGTACTCTGTGATTGGTCTGTTGAAGATGATCCATTTGCCTTAAGTTAAGTTGGAGTTTCTTCACTGGCATTTGCCAGTTCGTTTCCTTGACTTAGTGAGTTGCGTTCACTGCCAGGAGAAATCTCCACCACTGAGAGAAAGTGTAATGTGCGCTTTCCTCGTCACAGCGATTCTGTGCCACCATAGTTTAGTCCCGTCTTAGTTCCCGTTTCCTAGTTTGTCTCCTTGTCATCAGAACTCACTTCACGTTTTTGGCTCCTGCCTTTGCTTGCGTTTTGTGCTTCTGTCTTCTTGGACTGCTTACACCGTGTATGACCCTGTTTCTTGAATAAACCTTGCCTAACATCATGCCTTCGTCTCTGACTCCTGTATTTGGGTTGAGCCCCGTACCGGAGGTTTGTGACAGCTACATTGTTTCCACTCACTCCAAATAAAAATGTCGATAAAATCAATTTTGTCTGCTACAGGATTCCCTTACTACTTAACACTTATCGTTCTGCGGCTTCAGTGCTTCGCGTTGTTTTCACACACACACACACACCACCCCTGGCAAATAAATAAATAGATAACCCCAGGAAAAATACAGCCATCTTGGAATATTGCACGAAGACTCGTCTCGATACAAGGCGCGTGATACAAGGCCCATGTTTGGTCCGTGGCCTGACATCGACCAATGAGACCATGTGTGAATTTATCTCGTGAGCTGATTGGCTGTGCATGATCGAACCCTCACCCACTAATTTCCGTTCCTCCTTTCCTTTGTCAATGGTAGATTATTGCTTGTCTCACCTCTCCTTGGTGTTATGGGTTGATCCCTTATCTGTGCTATCTATGATGTTGTTCTAGGTTTTTACCTGCGGCTCTCCATGATACCCTCTCCCTGTGTTACATGTCGTCGGACTCCAATAAACGCTTATTGGTACAGAAACCTGTGTGATCTTTTAGAAGAAGCCAGTAGAATTTACATGGTGCCAGACAGTAGATTCACCTGTGAGTGATTTTTTTTTTTTTTTTTTTTTTTTTTTTTTTTACTGGCCTGCTTGTTTTCATTTTTCGACGGACCTGATGCTATGCTAACTGGCTAGCTGAGCCGAGGACATCGTTCGTTTTTTGCCGAGTCATGGCGGAGGGTTTTTGCAGGCTGGGCCCCGCCGTTTTTGATGAAAATATTGCCGAAAGCTATTTTTGGATGGGAGTACGACATTTTTATTGCTGCAACACACCCGGAGAAGTCTGCAAAGACAAAGGCGTACATTCTCCTCAACCTGGCCGGCTCTGAAGTCATCGACCGCGAACGCTCATTCGTGTATCTGGCTGAAGTACCTGAGCCCGGGAATAATGGCGCGATTATCGCCCTGGCAGAGTCCAGAGAGGACCCAGTGCTTGAAGAGGAAATTCAGGGAAATGTGCAATCCTCAAAGCAACAGGACAATGGTCATAAATCAATCAAAGACACGGTGAGAGCATTGAATCCGACATAAGTGACTTGAAAATTAAAGCTAAAACTTGCCACTTTGGAGATTTGACTGACGAACATATATGTGATTGCATCGTGTATGGCATTATCAATGACTCTTTGAGAAAATCTCTGCTGAGAGATAGTGAATTGTACCTGGCCAAAGCCATCTCAGTCTGTCGCATCCATGAAATGACTGAGGAAAACAATAAAACACGAGCCGCCCAGGTTACACATGTAGATGCAGTAAAGTAATTTTACCTCAGAAAGCAGCAGTCCAGGCCCCAGATAACCAGTCAGACCATAACCAAATGCAACAACTGCAGGGGGAGCCACACTGCTAAAAGAGAGAAATGTCCCGAACCCCAGTCCCAGCCACGGGGCGATTCGGGCAGACGACCTCGGTGAGGAACCAAACGGTGAAGCAGGAACCAGACCGAGGCAGGCAACTGCTCCGGATGAGACCCTCCCACGCCGTGGTTGCGAGACGACCAGGGATTCGTCGCCACCGAGACTTGGTCAGGAGGCAGCCGTGGATTGGTCACCAACGGGGCCAGGTCATGAAGCGGCTGGGAGCCATCAGGAGCGAAGAGGATGATGGAGAGAAGGACCAGAGCCATAACCGCCACCATCACAGCCATCCCAAAGTCTCTCCAGCTCCGGGTGGCTCAACAGAACTCCCCAGCTCCTGTCGCCATCGAGACAAGGCCGTGGGACGGCCGCGGACCGGTCGCCGCTAGTACTCCTGGACAGGAATGTGAGGTGGCTAGGGAACCAACGCCACCTCCTAGACAGGAACGTGAGAAGGCGGTGGCGACATCATGACCTCTTCCTGGACGGGAATGTGAGAAGGCGGAGGCAGCATCACCAACTCCACCTCCTCCTGGACGGGAGCGTATGGGCGTGTCTGTCACGTGCCTCAAAGCCGACCCCGCCTAAACAGCAGCCATCACCAGCATGCAAGCAATTGTATGTGGCTGACACTCTCTCCAGAGCTCCATGCGCTCAAGCTTCTCACAGCCACCCAAAGGAGGAGGATTATGAAGTCATGTCAGTGAGTTACATCTCCACAGTCCGTCTGGAAGAGCACAGGCAACACATCGCAGAAGATGAGCAATTGCAAACCCTCTGCGCAGTCATCAAGAGTGGTTGGCCCATCAAAGAGAATCATTTCAAACCAGCAGTCGTTCCCAGCTTTCCCTTCAGGGACAAACTCAGTGTGGATGATGGTGTTGTTATGAAAAGCCACAAAGCAATCATTCCTCACTTGTTACACAAGGAGAATACCACCGTCATGCACAGAGGCCACCCAGGTGTTGACGCAACCAAGCGCAGAGCCAGAGACATCATATTCTGGCCTGCAATGTCGAAAGACATTTCTGAAGAAGTGCTCACCTGCTCGGTGTGTAACAGCACTAAGTTGCACTAACAAAAATAACCTCAACAACTCTAGGTCACATCCTACCTGTGGTGCATAGCCGCTAACCACATTATACATAACACCCTCAATTTCAAATTTTAGTCTCATCACTCGATCTGATACTCTTTTCACCTCCAAGACATTCTTAGCCAGCTCTTCCTTTAAAATAACCCCTACTCCATTTCTCTTCCCATCTACTCCATGGTAGAATAATTTAAACCCTGCTCCCAAACTTCTAGCCTTACTACCTTTCCACCTGCTCTCTTGGATGCACAGAATATCAACCTTTCTCCTAATCATCATGTAAACCAACTCCTGTGCTTTTCCTGTCATAGTCCCAACATTCAAAGTCCCTACACTCAGTTGTAGGCTCTGTGCATTCCTCTTTTTCTTCTGACGCTGGATCCGGTTTCCTCCTCTTCTTTGTCTTCGACCCACAGTAGCTGAATTTCCACCGACGCCCTGCAGGTTAGCAGTGCCGGGGGCGGGCGTTGTTAACCCGGGCCACGACCGATCCGGTATGGGATTCTTTAGATGAACGCTCATATTTGTTTGGCACAGTTTTTACGCCGGATGCCCTTCCTGACGCAACCCTCTGCATTTATCCGGGCTTGGGACCGGCCTACAGATTGCACTGGTTTGTGCCCCCATAGGGCTGCATTAGAGAAATGTAAGAGTAATTGTATATAAATTATTGCTTTCTGTTTTTAGAAATACAATCTAGTGCAATCCTGCAAGACCTCATTTACGCACATAGCATACGAATCAAGGTTGTTTCTGAAGAGAGCAGATTGTTCCTGTTCGTTGTCGCAGCCTTGAGAAGTGAAGATATGGGTGCCTGCTGACGTATTCGGTGTTGAAGACTCCTCCATATATTTGGGAATGCATTGTGTGTTTTACCCCCACCCCATTTTAGAGGCTTGTGTGGTAGGGACACTCTATAATTGAAGGAAAGAAGGTGGGGGGCATCTTTTTTTTTTTACAATGACCAATGATGAAATAGAATGACCAAGTCACAAAGATCTACCAACTACAAAACATATTTATAAGTATATATTGGGATTCTTTATGTGTAAATGTATGTTTGTGTGCCTTGCAAAACCATATGAGCCAATATTGTACAACATAATTAACTATAAACATTTTTTGTAACTATTTGAGTTCACGTTGATGATCACTAAACACCGTACGAATGAAAATGCATACCTGGGCTTTGTCACTCACATCAGTGGGTTTGTCCAACTGCAGTGATAAACACAGTCTTCCACACATCATGGCTTCACCGCACCGTGTCACTGTAGTCCTTTACGGTGGTGGCTTTTGCTCTTGAACAATGTTGTGTGAAAAGTGATTGCTGTGAGGCCACCAGTTGGGATTTTAGTTTGTTCACTTTTCTCATTATCATCTTGCTTTTCGGCGGAATGTCGGCGTCGTATTTTCCATAAAGAGTTTGAAAATGCTGCTCCACATTTCCTTTCTTTGGCATTACAATAGTACACTGGGAGATGAGGCAAACTCACTTTTAAAATTACATCATGAAAAATAAGTCCGCCTTGCATCCTGTATGAAAGTGATATGTCTTTGTCTTCTTTACTCCAGCATCCGTACTGCATCTTCATAAGATTTCTTAAGCGAGGGCTTAAAATAGGGGGGAACTCACTGACTAGCGTGTTTTCCTGTACTGTCGTTTGCACATGCGCGATGAGCTAAAGGTCAGAAAAATACGGCTGTCTTTTTTTTTTCGGCATGCCGTCACGATCGACACAAACTGTCTCGCGAATCGACGCATAGAGCACCCGTGCTGTAACTGGTTACAATCTCATTCGTTCTCCTCATGAGTAAAAAGATGACTTCGCTTAACTTCAAGTCTCTGTTTTTTAAGGTTTGTCATAAGGGTCTGATTCCTTCATAGACCAAACAAGGATCAGCAGTTGGAGAGCTGACAGACATGTCCTTGATTGTTGCAGGTTCTTGTGACGAAGCATCCGCCAGGATTTTCCTGCCGGGCAAACAAACTCAAAGTCGTGATGATGCAATGCCGTCATACATTTTATTCTGGGTGACATGTCATTGAGCTGCTTTTTCCTGAATTATTTGTCGTTTGTGGTCAGTCTTTGGTCAGTTTTTTTTTTTTTTAATGTGCCAATTACCCTCGTTTCTACGTAGTTTGAGCTTGTTGTTTTGACAGCCACCTGACGCCATTGGAAAGCTATGGCGTCATGTGGGTGAGAGGCTGCGCTGCGGAACCAAAACACTTGGGATTTAAAAAAGGTTTCCCCACAAACACCATGGATGGCACAGAGGATGACATGCTGTGGAAGCAATAGAGGATCACTGTTAATGAATTTGGCAGCCACCAGAACTGTGCCAAGTCACCAAAAGTAGCTACGATGCATATTTTTCAGTTGGGAGAGCCAGATGTTGCTTTTGAAGTCTTAGCCAAGGATGTGTAACATTGAGGATAAACTGCACTACACACAAATGTTTTTTGAAGAAATATTTAATGGAATAAAAGTTCAAGTTAAACAGCGTTAAATATTTATTTAAGACTGTAATATGTGTGGCGGGACGATGGTTCAGCTGGTAAACCGTTGGCCTCACAGTTCTGAGGTCCCACGTTCAATCCCGGACCCACCTGTGTGGCGTTTGCATGTTCTCCCCGTGCCGATATGGGTTTTCTCTGGGCACTCTGGTTCCTCCCACATCCCAAAAACATGCATTCTTTGGAGACTCTAAATTACCTGTAGGTGTGATTGTGAGTGCGGGTGTATGTCTCTATGTGCCCTGCGAGTGGCTGGCAACCAGATCAGCGTGTACCCCGCCTCCTGCCCGTTGACCCACTGGAATAGGCTCCAGCACTTCCCGTGACCCTCATGAGGATAAGCGGATAAGAAAATGGATGGGTGTAATATGTGATAATCAACAGGATTAATAAAATGTAATGCCGTCATTGAGTATTTATTTTAGTTGGTTGAGGGATTCTATTCTGACAATTACAGGGACCAGGACAAGCGTGGGTCCGTGGGCTCTTCCACTCGTTCAGTAATGCCCATTTTAGTCATTCTTTCAAGTTCAGCTTTCAAACGAGTTCTGAGTGGTGCAGGTACTCTTTTTGGACCATGTACTACAGACTTGGCATCTTACTTGGGCTTAACTTTGTATGTGTTTCATGTCCTTTGAAGACAGTTGGAAATTTACAGTGTACTCTTTCC
The DNA here is from genome assembly GCF_019802595.1 of Syngnathoides biaculeatus. Lineage (NCBI taxonomy): Eukaryota > Metazoa > Chordata > Actinopteri > Syngnathiformes > Syngnathidae > Syngnathoides > Syngnathoides biaculeatus. The sequence goes on from NC_084661.1 coordinate 5,176,512, forward strand.
CTCCTTCACAGTCTTGTTTGGGGCCTCCACAAAAAAGGACAAACTCAGACTGCAACGGACAATAAAAACCACTGAATGGATTGTCGGGACAGCGCTACCCACTATAGGGGTCTTGCACGCAATGCGAACTAGGCCCAGAGCAGGCAGGATCCTTTCGGACACTCCACATTCTGGCCACGAGCTTTTCCAACTCCTTCCATCTGGAAAACTCTACAGATCAATGAAAGTCAAAAGTAGCAGGCATTCGAAGAGTTTTTTCCCCCCTCTGGCAATTACAGTGAAGAAAATACAGTAAGTATTTGAACATGATAGATGATATTGTGATCTGCAGTGAAAGCAGGAGCAGGTGGAGGAACAATTAGAAAGATGGAGGCACGCACTGGAAAGGAGAGGAATGAAGATAAGCCAAAGTAAAACAGAATATATGTGCATGAATGTGAAGGGCGGAGGGGGAGGAGTCAACCTCCAGGGAGAAGAGATAGTGATGGTGGATGACTTCGAATACTTGAGGTCAACAATGCAGAGCAATGGCGAGTGTGGTAAAGAAGTGAAGTAACGGGTCCAAGCGAGGTGGAACAGTTGGGAAAAGGTGTCTGGTGTTCTACGCGAAAGAAGAGTCTCCGCTAGGATGAAGGGCAAAGTTTATAAGAGTGGTGAGGCTGGCCGTGATGTACGGATTAGAGACGGTACACTGAAGAAACAGGAAGCAGAACTGGAGGTAGCAGAAATGAAGATGCTAAGGTTCTTGCTTGGAGTGAACAGGTTGGATAGGATTAGAAACAAATTCATTAGAGGGACAGCCAAAGTTGGATGTTTTGGAGACAATATTCGAGAGAGCAGACTTCGAGGATTTGGACATGTTCAGAGGCGAGAGATTAAGTATATTGGTGGAAGGGTGCTGAGGATGGAGCTTCCAGGCAAAAGAGTGAGGGGAAGACCAAAGAGAAGGTTGATGGATGTTGTGAGGGAGGACATGAGGACAGTGGGTGTTAAGAGAAAAAGATGCACCAAATAGTCTTAGATGGAAAAAGATGACACGCTGTGGCGACCCCTAATGGGACAAGCCGAAAGGAAAAGAAGAAGAAGTGTTACTACAGGTTTACAGCCATGTTACCCTGAGAACGCCTGATCTCATCAGATCTCGGAAACTGAGTGGGTTTGTCCCTGGTTAGTATTTGGATGGAAGACCGCTTGGAAATACCAGGTCCTGTAAGCTTCTCTCCCCCGGCTATGATGCAGAGGAGTTGCGTCAGGAGGGTCAGATTTGATACTGTTAAAGTTTGTTTGTAAAGGGTTCTTTTATTTTTTGATGAGCTTAATTCACTTGAACAAAGTTTTGTTTATGGTTGTTGTTGTTCACTGTTCACTCTCTGCGTCACATTTATAGGCCGACTGTTTTTCGCGAAAAATCTTATGTAAATATTTTCCCAAACTTCATCAGTAAAAACACATTTTTTGATGAATTTCATAATACAGAACTCTGCAAATTGAGTTAGATTTTCAAATACGAGGAAACAAGTTTAAATGTACTGTCTGAAATAGGACGTCGCAGAGACAACAAATGAACAATGCGTTTAGCATGTATATTCTTTCCCATTGCGAGTCCTTGGTTCCAAAAATATATCTAACTGATTCACTTAAAATGTAATGTTTATATGACAAAAAATGTTTAGTTTTTTTTGCTGTTATGATGATAGTGCTTCACAGCCTATTTTGGGAAAAATGAACATGTCACGGAAATCGGGCCCAGGGTAATATGCAAGGTTTCTTGGTAGTCACAGTGTTATATGTCTTTCCTTTGCACTTAGCCTTTTTTGGCTCACCAAGACGAATTAAAAATCCTTCATGTTACCAGAACTGAAAAAATGTCAAGCTCACACGACCAGTTTTAACTCTTCATTCCAAACTTTGAGAAAACCCCGTCAAAATCCAACCTGTGAATAAAGTCTTCTCGACGTTTTGGGAGTACCAAGATGGCGGCCAACTGTTTTCAACCAAATGACACACCGCTCGTTATGTACGTGCTATCCAGCCTTTTTTTTTTTTTTTAATCAATGGAAAGGGGCCTGCGCAGTTTTCCAGTTTTTATTCTACGTCATTGGGCGGGACCAATGATGGATGGAGAGTGCGCAGTCAAATGACGTAGAACAAAAAATAGTCTGCGGACTTCACACTGTACAATTGTAAGGATATCAAAGGATGTCAACATTCACGTGTAATAGTACCAAAAGCAATGTTTTGCTCTGGCCGGAAGTTGAAGACGAATTACCGCGTGAAAGGGGTCTCGGCGTAGTCTCGTTTGTATTCTACGTAATTGGCGCAGTCCAGTTTTTAATATACGTCATTGTTCACATTTTCCCCCATCAGGCACCAGTAGGGCGTGTTCTACCCGGGTGCTGTACACTGTGTGAGAATCATCATAACTCCGTACCTAAGCCTTCACCACGTAGCACAAGTTACAGCTAAAACTAACTTCAGCTTGATGGCCAGTCTGGTTCCAAGTTTGGGTCAGCTTGTTTCGGACGCTACTTGTTTGTTCAAAAAGTTGTTCAACGATGAGGCTCCTAAAATTGCAGCATGTGCACCGGGGAGGGTCAACCTTATTGGGGACCACACGGACTACAACCAGGGATACGTACTTCCAATGGTATTTATTTATTTTTTGGTTTGTATTTTGTGGAGATAGTCTAGGTGTGTTACTAAATGTTGAAAAAAATCCTCAGTATCAAAATAGATATCATTTGATAGAGCATTCAACGAATTCAAATGAGCCCGAAACCTTGACTGTTTGATGGGAAAAAAAAAAAAAAAAAAACTTTGTTTCCTCAAAGTTGAGACGGAAATGTGACATTTGTGCAGCGGAACACGTCATTTGACAGTGTGGCGTCCTCTAGTGGAGGTTAACAGGCGGACGTGGCCGAACTGAATTTGGAAGCCTGTAGGTAGGAGAAGGTAGGTAAAGAGGAGATTTTCGACGGCTTGCATAAACTCTACTCTGCAGGGCTTGATCCCCATTAATTATTTTTTTGTGAAATCCAATCTTTTAAATTTAGTTGGTCGGTCACCTTGCAACAAGGTGGAACGATGGTTCAGCTGGAAACTGTTGGCCTCAAAGTTCTGAGGTCCCGGGTTTGTGTGAGGAGTTTGCATGTTCTCCCCGTGCCTGCGTGCGCTTCCTCCGGGCACTCAGGTTTCCTCCCAAATCCCAAAAACATGCAACATTAATTGGATACTCTCAATTGCGCCTAGGTGTCATTGTGAATGCGGGTGTTTGACTAAATGTCCCCTGTGATTGGCTGGCAAGCAGTTCAGGGTGTACCCCGCCTCCTGCCCGTTGACTGCTAGGATAGGCTCCAACACGCCCTCCACCCTTGTGAGGATAAGCAGCTAAGATAATTGGTGGATGGACATTGGAACAACAAACAACTTCTTGGTAAGAAATAATGCTGAACAGTATGCTATATAATATCCTGTGCATCTGGTGTGCCCAGACATTTATACCCCAAGATTTACTTGTCAAGCAGCCAGTGTCTCCCAATCGACCAGGGTGGGGGGTAACGCACAATGATTAGAATGACCAATGATAAAATAGAATGACCAAGTCACAAAAATCTACCCACTACAAAAATGTAACAAGTATATTGAGGATTCTTTATGTCTAAATGTATGTTTGTGTGCCTTGCATAACCGCATGAGCCGATATTGCACAACACAACATAATGAAACATTTTTTGTAACTATCTGAGTTCACGTTGATGATCACTAAGCACCATACTGTTGGGATTTGCAAGTTTGGACCTTACGCTTGTTCACGAGTTGAGGAAGATATGACCAATGATTAAAAAAATTTAACAGCAAATGGATTTTAATTTAAAGGAATGTGCAATACAGACCTCCGGGTCTTATCTAGGTATCTGCTGCACACGAGACGTGTGTCTTCTGGCAGGATAGCCAAAGAAGAAGAAAAAAGCTGCCCAGTAGCACGAAGTTTTTATATGTATGGGTCCATGGTAAAAGTGGCTGCCCACCCCCAGTCTGGTCCTGGGCTGGGATGGTAACTTTCCACTACTTATCTGGTGTCGTTCGTCTCCACGGCAACACCTGGGAGAGGAGGATGATGACCAAAACAAAAACATTTTCACTGTCTTCTTAGTACGAGGTCGACAGTTTGTTCTTCATTTATTCATTTATTGAAACACAAGATGAAAAAAAAATCTTGTAATTTATTCGAGTAAAAAATACAAACAGAAATCTGTGCAGCATGTGGATGAAGTGATTTCTTCAGCCTAATGCATAATCTGAACATACTTGGCACTGTCATGGCATCTCTTTTCTGTATTTGCTACATGTGTATTTCTAGCAGTCAACAAAAGGCACAGAGTGGTGCGATTGGTCTTGCACTGAAAGTTCACATGGCTCGTTGCTCTTTTCCCTTTACCAAATGTAGAAGGTTGTTGCCAGACAAGGTGGTCCTAATTTACTTTCTTGACTCCCACATGTGAGTGAGCAGGGTTAAAGTTAGGTCCTCCAGGAAGTCCACCATTCTCTCCTATACGTCAGCGTGTGCCCGATTAAAGACGTGCATTCAGTGGTTGTCCCAATCTTGCTGACCATGCGTCACACAGTGATGGAAATTTGATCACTGATCTTAACAGGGAGATATCAATGAATGCTATTAGTTCTGGGAGGCCCATGAACCATGGTCTTTCTGCTGTCCATGATGAATCATCTGTAGCGATTCAGTTAAAAATTCTGATTCAATTGGGCTGTGGTAGGTATGCCTTGCGACCTGTTCTTCACATCACTCTGCTCTTTTTTGCCTTCTCTCATGGTCAAGTGTGCGTCTCCAGCTGACCTCTTTTTTATGACGGCAATGAAGTCTCATCTGTAGCGTGATCATGTTGATGAGGTGAGGAATGAAATTTCCAAATGATGTAAGCAATGAAAACAACCAAGCTTGCAAATCTACACAAATCATTTCAGAATCAGAATTACAATTAATGGCTAAGTGTGTGAACAACACACAAGGAAGTTTTCTCCAGAACTCACTGCTGCTCTGGTACGACATTCAGAACAAAGAACAAGGCACAAAATAACAACAAGAACAAAGAACAAGAAACATTTCTGTTTATAAGGAACTATTCACAATGAGACGTGCAAGATGTAAAATCTTCATTGAGAACATTTGAATTATAATTATAAATACCCACTATGCTTCCTCAATATTTATTTTGGTTTGTTTTCATCTTTGACTAAAACACAACTGTGATGATAAGGAAATGAAATCTTTGAAGAAATTTATGTGCTGTATGGATAAAAATGGAGAAATGATGACGTTTTTTCTGTAGTTAATTAAATCCAGGGTGGCACGGTGGAGCAGCTGTAAAGCATTGGTCTCACAGTTCCGAGGACCCGGGTTTAATCCTGGCTCTCCCTGTGTGGAGTTTGCATGATCTCCCTGTGCCTGCGTGGGTGTTCTCTTGGCACTCCGGTTTCCTCCCACATCCCCAAAAACACTCCAAATTTCCCCTAGGTGTGATTGTGAGTGTGACTGTTGTCTATGTCCATGTGCCCTGTGATTAGCTGACAACCACTTCAAGGTGCATTCTACACTGCCTCCTGCCCGATGACAGCAAGCATTGGCTCCAGCACTTCCGCGACCCTCGTGAAGATATGGAGCTAAGAATGTGGCTAGATGGATAGTTATAGACAGTAGCTAGATAGTGTCCAAGTGACAGAGACGAAAATTGTTGTGTGACCAAAATTGTATGTGTTTGACCCAGGCACTATCCCTGGTCACTGTGGTGGTTGGAAGTGCCTCGTCTGGTCAGGAGGCTATCATCGTCACTGCAAGTGAGCTAGCTGATGAGCCAAAGAAGGTGGACTTGAGTCTGCCAAATGAGGGATTCCCATCGTTTCCAGGGTTACCACATTGGGCGAACTATCTGAGGGGCATTATGCATCACTACAGAGGTAACCCACCTTCTCTCCCCGAAAGTCATTAATTTATGTACAGCCAATTCACAACATATGCTATCGAAAGCCACGCAATATGGAGCAGATATACGGTAGATACTGCTCACGCAATAAAACATACGCAAATGTGACTACATTGGCAATGGTTATTTCCATTTAAAAAGAATCCTCTAACAGAATAATGAAAATGGAAACTAATTGAGATGCTTGTCTAGACATAAAAAAAAATAAAATAGTCATCCCTTGTTTTTCACAGTTAATTGGGCCAGAAACACCCGCGAAAAGTGAAACGCAAATTAGGCAGGGGCATGTATGTTTATGTGGGTACCTTAATGTTTAAAATGTGTAAACAGGATTTTTCTTTTGCACATTTGAGACGAAAATGGGTATTTAGTTAAATCTTTAATTATAAAACTCTGCTAACGGCCTCCCCAGACGTCGAAGCTTGGCTCGCGGCCCACCGCCGGAGCTCGCGACCTGCCTTCAGCAGGCCTTTAGCCGAGCTTTGGCAGCGACGGAGGCCTTTAGCCTAGCTTCGGCGTCTGGGGCTAACGGCCTCTGCCGCCTGGAAGCTCTGCTCACGGCCCGCCGCCGGAGCTCGCTCGTCAGACTCAACGTCATTCCCATCCGAAGAACCATCTGCGGCTGGCGGCCCGGAGCTCCCAGGGCCCTTTGTTTATGCACTTGTGTCGTGCGCAGGCCTCCAAGTAGTCGGACTCTGTGTCATTCCGCCCGAAGAACCATCCGAATATTCAACATTAATTTCAGCCACAGGTTCAAATCCGTCTGAAAGTATCCCTCCGTCTTGACCTATTGGATGCACTGCTCATGCAAAACACTGGATTTCCCCTCTAAATAGGCACTTCCCGAACATTCCAGAGATCTTCGTCTGACGACGTAATGGAATCCTTCTCTCAGAACGTAACAAAAGACCTGCGTCATAATAACTTAATAAAGTGCGTAAGTAATGTAGGGATTTGCGAGTTTGTACCCTACGCGTGTTCACGAGTCAAGGAAGATATGACCAATGATTAGAAAAAGTTAACAGCAAATGGATTTATACAAAGGAATGTGCAATACAGACGTCCAGGTCTTATCTAGGTATCTGCCGCACACGAGACGTGTGTCTTCTGGCAGGATAGCCAAGGAAGAAGACTATGGGTCCAGGGTAGAAGTGGCTGCCCCCCTGCAGTCTGGTCCTGGGGCGGGATGGTAACTTTCCACTCCTTATCTGGTGTCGTTTGTCTCCACGGCAACGCCTGGGAGAGGAGGATGGCACCAGCCGGTTTTCTGTGTACAAAGATCAAGGACCACCACCGTCTCCACAACACGTCCTTGTCTGATTAGCAAATGGACAACACTATCTGTTGAATACATGTATAAGGTCATATTTAAGGAAATAATGAAAGTGCAAAAAAAGTAAAATAGTCTTCAGTAATAAAATACATAAGAAATGAAAATAAAGAGAAGTATAAAGAATGAATAACCAAAGTAACAATATAGACACACATAACACAATGTCCCAATGATCTTAGGAGCCCTGGTCGGGTCACCCACGGCAACAAGTTCCTCAGTGAGCGACCAGACAAAGTATGGCTGTATAAACCCCCATGATGAAAACACATTTTGGATCATCTTTCCCTTTTTCAGATGCGGGTCACTGGATATAGGGCTGGAGGTGGGGCTTGAAGGTGACCACCTGGTGCCCAGGCCTGCACACATGGGGCTTGGTTGGGCACAACCAGAAACAGTAATATGGGTCCCCCTTCCCATTGGCTCACCGCCTGTGGGAGGGGCCATAGGGGTCAGTACAGTGTGAGGTGGGCGGTGGCTGAGGGCAGGGAACTTGGTGATTCCATCCTCATCTATAAAGGCTGGATCTTGGGACGTAGGATGTCACCTCTCTGGAAGGGATGGAGCCCAAGCTGGTGTGTGAAGTTGAAAAGTTACAACTAGACTTGTATCCACACATCGGTTGGGCTCTGGTACCAATCCTCTTGAGGGGGGTTGGACTCTGTTCCAATCTGGAGTTGCCCACTGTGAGAGGCGCCGGTCAGCTGTGGGTATATTTATTGAGCTCCCACCCCCTCACTCCGGCTGTACACTGGGGTTCAACCCGGTGGACGAGATGGTAGTGTCTCTCCGCCTTCGGGTGGGGGGACAGGTCCTGACTGTTGTTTGCTGGAGAATGTTCCCGCTGAGGGCTCAGTCGTTCTACTGGGGGAACATGGGCAATGACACTGAGACCTGGAAGGCCGCAATTGGGAAGAAAGACCTCCCTGATCAGAACCCGAGAGGTGGTCTGTGACTGGAGTTCTATGCTCATCACGGATTGTCCATAATGAACACCATGTGAAAGCATAAGGGTGTCCACATTGTGCACTGGGCACCAGGACACCCTATGTCACAGTTCAATTATCGACTTTGTGGTTGTGTCATTGGACCTGCAACCACGTCTTGGACACTCAGGTGAAGAGAGGAGAGGAGCTGTTAGCTAGTCACCACCAAGTGGTGAGTTGCTCAGCTGGTGGGCGAATATTCCGGTCTGATGTGTCAGGCCCATAAGTGACATGAGGGTCTGCTGAGAACGTCTGGCAGAATCCCCTGTCAGAGTTTCAAATCCCACCTCTGAAAGAACTTTGCTGATGTTCGGGGTATACAAAGGACTTTGAGTCCAAGTGGACCATGTTCCACGCCTCCAGTGCTGAAGCGGAAGACAGGAGCTTTGGTCGTAAGGTGGTCGGTGCCTCTCGTGGCAGAAATCCCTGAACCCGCTGGTGGACACCAACAGTGAGGGGTGCCGTCAAGCTGAAGGAGTAGTCCCATCAGGCATTTCTGGCCTGTGGGACACCTGATGCAGCTGATGGGTACCGGCTGGCCAAGCAGAATGCAGCTTTGAGGGGAGTGCAGTGACGCTATGGAGAAAGACTTCCAGATGGCTGAGAGGAGGTTCTTTTCCACTATTCGTTGTGTCTGGAATGGGAAACAGTGCACTCTCAACACAATGTATAATGAGGATGGGGTGCTGCTGACCCTGACTCAGGACATTGTGAGTTGTTGGGGAGAATACTTTTAATACCTCCTCAATTCCACTGACATGCCTTTACATGAGGAAGCAGAGTGTGGGTTCTCTGAGCCGGGTTAAAAAGCTCCTCGGTGGCAAGGTAACGTGTATGAGATTTGCCCAGAGTTCCTAAAGGCTGTGGATGTTGTTGGGTTGTCCTGGTTAACATACCCTCCAGCACCTTTCTTCCTTGCAAAACAGCTTGAGCTCAGTGAAGTTGGATGGAGAGCCTTTGTGAACAGCAGTCTTGAGCTCTGCCCAGAGACTCTAGATTGGATTCAGGTCTGGACTTTGACTTGGCTATTATAACACCTGGGTACCTTTTTATTTGTGAACCATTCCATTGTTGATTTGGCTTTATGTTTTGTATCATCGTCCTGTTGGAAGATAAATCTCCATCCCAGTGTCAGGTCTTTTGCAGACTCCAACAGGTTTTTTTCCAGAATGGTCCTGTATTTGGCTCCATTCAACTTCCCATCAATTTTAACCATCTTCCCTCTCCCTGCTGAAGAAAAGCAGCCGCAAAGCATGAGGCTGCCACCACCATGTTTGACAGTGTAGATGGTGTGTTGCTTTTACGCCAAACGTATTGTTTTCTATTTTGGCGTAAAAGTTTGATTTTGCTTTCATCTGACCAGAGCACCTTCTACCACATGTTTGATGTGTCTCCCAGGTAGATTGTGGAAAACTTTTAAAGTCTTTTTATGGATATCTTTGACAAATGGCTTTCTTCTTGCCACTCTTCCATAGAGGCCAGTATGTGCAGCGTATGACCGATTGTTGTCAGACTCTCCTACCTCTGTTGTACATCTCTGCAGTTCATTCAGATTGATCATGGGCCTCTTGGCTGCATCTCTGATCAGTCTTCTCCTTGTTTGAGGTGAAAGTTTAGACGGACAGCCGGGTCTTGGTAGATTTGCAGTGGTCTTATACTCCTTCCATTTCAATATGATTGCTTGCACAGTGCTCCTTGAGATGTTTAAAGCTTGGGAAATCTTTTTGTATCCAAATCCAGCTTTAAACTTCTCCACATCAGTATCTCGGACCCGCCTGGTGTGTTCCTTGGTCTTCATGATGATCTCTGCACTTTAAACAGAACCCTGAGACTACCATAGAGTAGGTGCATTTATATGGAGACTTGATTACACACAGGTGGATTCTATTTTTCATCATCAGACAACATTGGATCATTCAGAGATCCTTCTGGAGTGAGTTTGCTGCCCTGAAAGTAAAGGGGCCGAATAATATTGCATGCCCAACTTTTCTGTTTTTTATTTGTTAAAGAAGCATAAAATATCCCATAAAGTACGTTCCACTTCACGATTATGTCCCACTTGTTGTTGATACTTGACAAAGGTTTTAATTTTAGATTTTTATGTTTGAAGCCTGAAATGTGGCAAAAGGTTGAAAAGTTCAAGGGGGCCAAATAATTTCACAAGGCACTGTATATTACATGAGGGGGATTGAAACAAAGTGCATTGATACAAGGCAACATCCCCAGTGCAACATGTGGACCAATGAACCAAAACAAAAATAATAATAATAATTTTGATTGGTTCCCGGCGCGAATGGCTTCATCCCGTGAGCAGATTGGCCACGCATCAACGAAATGTCACACAGCAACTTGTCCCACCCATATCCTTATTGTTTGCATTGTCTCATCCACACTGGTGAATGCCTCACATATGTACTATATGTTACTGTTGTGTTTGTGATAACTTTTTTTTTTAGCAATAACATTTTTTCATTATGCCCTATGGGGGCACAAACCAGTACAATCTGTAAGCCCGTCCCAAGCCCGGATAAATGCAGAGGGTTGCGTCAGGAAGGGCATCCAGCGTAAAACTGTGCAAAACATATCTGAGTGTTCATCAAAAGAATACTATACCGGATCGGTCATGGCCCAGGTTAACAACGCCCATGCTCCGCACCGTTAGGGTTAGGGTTGAAATTCAGCTCCTGTGGGTCGAAGACAAAGAAGAGGAGGAAAGTGGATTCGTTGGCAGAAGAAGAGTCATGCACAGAGCATACAACTGAGTGTAGGGACTTAGTGTGTGGACTATGACACGAAAAGCCCAGGAGTTGGTTGACATGATGATAAGGAGAAAGGTTGATATATTGTGCATCAAAGAGAGTAGGTGGAAAGGTAGTAAGTTCGGAGCAGGGTTTAAATGATTTTACCATGTAGTAGATAGGAAGAGAAATTGAGCAGGGGTTATTTTAAAGGAAGAGCTGGCTAACAATGTCTTGGAGGTGAAAGGAATATCAGATGGAGTGATGAGGGTGAAACTTGAAATAGAGGGTTATTTATAATGTGGTTAGCGCCTATGCCCCAGAGGGAGGATGTGACCTAGAGTTGATAGAGAAATTCTGGTAGGAACTAGATGAAATGTTTCTGAGCATCCTAGACACAGAGAGAGTTGTGATTGGTGCAGAATGTAATGGACATGTTGGTGAAGGAAACGTGGGCGACGAAGAAGTGATGGATAAGTACGCATCCAGGAAAGGAACTTAGGTGGTGGACTTTGCAAAATGGATGAAAATGGAAGTCGTGAACAGTATTTTCCAAAAGAGGCAGGGACATAGAGCGGAGGTAGAAGCACAGAGGTGGATTATATTTTGTGCAGACGATTAAATCTGAATGGAGGTGACTGACTGTAAGGTAGTAGAAGGGGAGAGTGGAGCTTGACAGCATAGGATGCTGGTGTGTAGGATGACTCTGGTGCTGGGTAGGAAGATCAACAAGGTAAAGGTAGAGCAGAGAACCACGTGGTGGAAGCTGAGAAAGGAAGAATGTTGTGCCACCTTTCGTAAAGAAGTGAGACAGGCTCTGGATGGATAGGAGGAGCTCCCAGAAGACTGGACTATATCAGCCAAGGTGACGCTGATTTTTGTTGTCAAAGTCCGATTTAAACAATCCACAAGTATTCAAACTGATGTTCCAGACTATATACTTGTGTATGTGTGTGGAATTTAAAAAAAAAATTAACTACCATTAAGCTCACTTTTCCATCATCCATTTTCTTAGCTGCTTATCCTCACAAGAGTTGCGGGGATTGCTGGAGCCTATCTCAGCTGCCAACAGCCACGAGGCGGGGAACACCCTGAACTGGTTGCCAGCCAATCGCAATCTCAATCAGAGTGGAACCCCATACAAGATATCACCTCGTGGGGTCTCAATGATCCTGAGAAAGGTGAGGAATCAGCCCAGGACTACACGACAGGACTTGGTCAATGACCTGAAAGGAGCTGGCACCATTTTCAAGGTGACTGTTGGTAATACACTAAGACGTTTTCCTTTCGGCTTGTTCCTTTCGGGGTCGCCACAGCGTATCATCTCAGATGAACGCATACATGTTTGGCACAATTTTTACGCCGGATGCCCTTCCTGAAGCAACCCTTCTCAGGCCCCAGTGGGATACGAACCCACAACCCCTGGTTTACCAAACCAGTGCTCGAACCACTGAGGTACGGGGCCTCCGTAATACACTAAGACGTCATGGTTTGAAATCATGCATGGCACAGAAGGTTCCCCTGCTTAAACCAGCACATGTCAAGGCCCATCTTAAGTTTGCCAATGACTATTTGGATGATACAGAGGAGTCATGGGAGAAGGTTTTGTGGTCAGATGAGACCAAAATTGAACTTTTTGGTCATAATTCCACTCACCGTGTTTGGAGGAAGACGAATGATGAGTTCCATCCCAAAAACACCATCCCTACTAAGAAGCATAGGGGTGGTAGCATCATGCTTCTGAGGTGTTTCTCTGCACATGGATAGGATGACATGATGTATTGTGAGATTTTGGGTAACAATCTCTTTCCCTCAGTCAGACCATTCAAGATGGGCTATGGCTAGGTCTTTCAATATGAGAATGACCCGAAGCACACAGCCTGGAAAACCAAGGAGTGGCTCCATAAGAAGCATATCAATGTTCTGGCGTGGTCTAGCCAGTCTTCAGACCTTAACCCAATCTAAAATATTTGGAGGAGCTGAAACTCCGTGTTTCTCAGCGACAGAAACCTGTATGATCTAGAGAAGATCCGTATGGAGGAGTGGGCCAAAATCCCTCCTGCAGTGTGTGCAAACCTGGTGATCAACTACAGGAAACGTTTGACCGCTGTAATTTCAAACAAAGGCTCCTGTTCCAAATATCAGCATTGGTTTTCCTCAGGTGTTAAAATACTGTACACAATTAAATCGTTAAAAAATCATTCATTGTGATTTCTGGATTTTTCTTTTTAGATTCTCTCTCACAGTGGACATGCACCTACGATGAAAATTTCAGACCCCTCCATGATTTCCAAGTGGGAGAACTTGCAATATACCAGTGTGTTCAAATACTTAATTTCTTCACTGTAAGTCTTGTGTGGGGAGAAATATGTTAGAATACTACAGGACATGGAAGGGGGCAGCAGAACAGTGGTGAAGTGTGCCATAGGGGTGACAGAAGACTTCAAGGTGGAGGTGGGACTGCATCAGGGATCAGCTCTGAGCCCCTTCCTGTTTGCTGTGGCGATTGACAGCTGCTAACAGATGAGGTTAGACTGGAATCCCCTTGGACTATGATGTTCGCTAATGGTATTGTGATATGGAATGAAAGCAGGGTGCAGGTGGAGGAACAATCGGAAAGATGGAGGCATGCATCGGAAAGGAGAGGAATGAAGATTATCTAAAGTAAAACAGAAAATATGTGTGAATGAGAGGGTTAGAGGGGGAAGAGAGAAAAGAGAAGGTCAGAACGAGCTATGTTGCGACTTTGTGGATCTAGAGAAAGCCTATGACAGAGTACCAAGAGAGGAACTGTGGTACTGCATGCGTAAGTCTGGTGTGGCAGAGAAGTATGTTAAAATAGTACAGGACATGTATGATGACAGCAGAACAATGGTGAGGTGTGCCTTAGGTGTGACAGAAGAATTCAAGGTGGAGGTGGGACTGCATCAGGGATCAGCTCTGAGCCCCCTTCCTGTTTGCTGTGGCAATGGACAGCTGCTGACAGGTGAGGTTAGACTGGACTTCAAAGGAAGCGCTGGCTAAGAATGTGTCTTGTTGAAAAGAGTATCAGATGAGGCTGAAATTTGAAATTGGGGGTATTGTGTGTAATGTGATTAGTGGCTATGCCCCACAAGTAAGATGTAACCTTGAGTTGAAAGAGAAGTTTTGGAAGGAACTAGACGAAGTAGTCCTGAGCATCAGAGAGAGAGAGAGAGAGAGAGAGAGAGAGAGAGAGAGAGAGAATTGTAATTAGTGCAGATTTCAATGGACACGTTGGTGAAGGAAACAGGGGCGATGAAGAAGTGATGGGTAAGTAGGGCATTCAGCAAAGGAACTTTGAGGTTCAGATGGTGATGGACTTCGCAAAAAGGATGGAATTGGCAGTGGTGAACACCTTCTTCCAGAAGAGACAGGAACATAGAGTGACCTGCAAGAGTGGAGGTAGGAGCACTCCAGTGTTTTTTTTTTTTTTTGTGCAGACGATGTATTCTGAAGGAGGTTACTGATTGTAAGGTTGTGGTGGGAAAAAATGTCGCTCGACAGCATAGGATGGTGGTGTGTAGGAAGATTAAGAAGACAAAGCTAGAGCAGAGAATCAGGTGGTGGAAGATGAGGAAGGAAGAATGTTGTGTGGCCTTTCAGAAAGAGGTGAGACAGGCTCAATAAGGACAGGAAGAGCTCCCGGAAGACTGCAATCCTAATGCCAAGGTACTAAGACAGGCAGGCAGCAGAGTACTTGTGGTGCCTTCCGGTTGGAAAGGGGAGAAGGAGACTTGGTGGTGGAACCCGAAAATACAGGAAGTTATCCAAGGAAAGACATTAGCGAAGAAGTGGGACATGGAAAGGATTGAGGAAAGGCATAAAGAATATATTGAGATGCAACATAGGGCAAAGGTAGAGGTGGTGACTAGTGGCAGTAGTGTGCTAAGCAGATGGAAAGAGTACTTTGAGAAGTTAATGAATGAAGAAAATGGGAGCAAAGGTAGAGTAGAAGAGGCAAGCGTGAATGACCAGAAAGTGGCAATTAGTAGTAGGAGGGAAGTTAGAAAGGCACTGAACAGAATGGAAAAATTGAAAGACAGTTGGTCCTGATGAAATACCAGTGGAGGAATGGAAGCAATTTGGAGAGATGGCTTTTGAGTTTTTGACCAACTTATTCAATAGAATACTAGCAGGAGAGAAGATGCCAGAAGAATGGCGGAAAAGTGTGCTCGTCCCCATTTTTAAGAACAAAGGCGATGTTCAACGGTATGGAAACTATAGAGAAATAAAGATGATGAGCCACATAATGAAGTTATGGAAAAGAGTAGTGGAGGCTAGACTCAGGACAGAAGTATCTGCGAACAACAGTATGGTTTCATGCCTAGAAAGAGTACCACAGATGCATTATTTGCCTTGAGGATGCTCATGGAAAAGTACAGAGAAGGAGCCTATGACAGAGAACCAAGAGGGGAACTGTGGTACTGCCTGCGCAAGTCTGGTGTGGCTTAGAAATATCTTAAAATCGTCCAGGACATGTATGAGGGCAGCAGAACAGCAGTGTAGTGTATCATTGGTGTGTCAGAAGAATTTAAGGTGGCGGTGGGACTGCATCACAGGGATCCGTGCTGAGCCCCTTCTTGTTTGCGGTAGTTATGGATAGGCTGACAGATGAGGTTAGACTGGAATCCCCTTGGACTATGATGTTCGCAGATTGTGATCTGCAGTGAAGCAGGGAGCAGGCAGAGGAACAATTAGAAAGATGGAGGCACGCACTGGAAAGGAAAGGAATGAAGATTATCTGATGTAAAACAGATTATATGTGGATGAATATGAGGGGTGGAGGAGGAGGAGTGATGCTCCAGAGAAGAGAGAGCAAGGGTGGACGACATCAAATACTTTGGGTCAACAATTCAGAGCAATGGAGCGTATGATATAGAAGTGAAGAAACGGGTCCAAGCGGGGTGGAACACTTGGCAGAAGGTGTCTCGTGTTCTATGTGACCGAAGATTCTCCGCTAGAATGAAGGACAAAGTTTAGAAAACAGTGGTGAGGCCGGCCATTATCTACAGATTAAAGGCGGTGGCACTGAAGAAACAACAGGAATCATAACTGGAGGCAGCAGAAATGAAGATGCTGAGGTTCTCGCTTGGAGTGAACAGGTTGGATAGGATTAGAAACAAGCTCATTAAAGGGACAGCGAAAGTTGGATGTTTTGGAGACAAGGTTAGAGAGAGCAGACTTAAATGGTTTGGACATGTTCAGAGACGGGAGACTGGGTATTTTGGTAGAAGGGTGCTGAGGATGGAGCTACAAAAGAGCGAGCGGAAGCCCAAAGAGAAGGTTGATGGATGTTGTGAGGGAGGACATGAGGACAGTGGGTGTTAGAGAAGAAGATGGACGAGATGGGCTTCGGTGGAAAAAATGACATGCTGTGGCGAACCCTAACGGAACAAGCCGAAAGGAAAAGATGTTTATTTTACCCAACTGTAATCTTCCATCTTCCAGATTGCTGAATTTATTTTAAAAGAAAAGAGAAAACAATCCTCCATAGCCATTACAATGTTGTTGTTTTATTTTTGTAAGCTTTTTCATGTTTTTGGTGTTTGCATGTTTGATACATATCTGTGATGCTTCTGTCATATAGAACACGTCTGTTCTCGAGGTTGTACCTTCTTGTGGCCTTGCGGACGTAGAATGTGTGATGTGAACAGACAGCATTTCTCTCATATTTGTTTTGGGGATTTGTGTGCGCGTGCTTTTATGCTTGTGGTTTTGTTTGTCTGCATGATTTGTATGATTGCATCATTTTTATTGGCAGCATTTTTCTTTTGCCGTTGCTGAATTATTTTTATCATATTACTAAATATTCTGCAATAACTGTCTTCTGTCTTCTACTCCTCAGCACTTCCCCTTCCTGGGTTCAGAGCTGTGGTGGTGTCCAGTGTACCACTTGGTTCAGGTCTGTCCAGCTCGGCCTCTTTGGAAGTGGCATTTTACACATTTCTACAGCAACTCAGGCCAGGTCAGAGTTCAAAATGATTAAGAATAGAGTGGTACCTCCACTTATGAAATTAATTGATTCCGGAAGTCGTTTGTAATGTGAGTTTTTCGTAAGTAGAAGCTCATTTTACATGTAAATAGCCTAATCTGTTCCCAGTGACACACACACACACACACACACACACACACAGCCAAACATAAGCATTCAAAGTACATAATGTAACGAATAATAAAAATTATTGGAGTTACTATGCTAAGGGTGAGTTACAAGCCAAAGGCATCGTGACATCTTAGAGAAAACATATGTACGAATGTATGCACGCACACCTCTTAATTCACCCAAAGCTTCGTGAAGAAAGATGAGTAAACTTGGAGAAAACAAACAAAAAAAATCACAAAAATGTAGTACTCTTCCAATGTGTGCTAGCGTAATTTGTTGGCAGTCGAGGGTCCAAGGGAAAAGTAAGGCATCAGGGGTAAATATTGACAGATCTTGCCAATGGGATGCCAGGATGATGCTATGGCGATAGCCAATGTGAGAGCCGCTCTATCGCGTCAAACACGCCAAAATAAAAGATGTTAACGTTCGGTGGAATTTGGGGCTGTGAATCCAGTGCCCATTTTTTCCTTTTGTATCCTGAATTTCCTTCGTAACTAGAGACAATATTTCTCCGATGAGCTGTTTTGTAACCTGACTTTTTCGTGACTAGAGATGTTCGTGGGTAGAGGTACCACAATATTTTCTTTTAAAAATGTGGGTCAGAATTATAGGGGATAGGTGTTGAAATACTTATTTGCAGCGAAAGAACACAAATTAATCGTTAAAAAGTAATAAACTGTGATTTCTGGATTTTTCTTTTTAGGTTATCTCTCTCACAGTGGACATGCACCTAAGATGAAAATTTCAGACCCCTCGATGATTTCTAAGTGGAAGAACTTGCAATATAGCAGGGTGTTCAAATACTTATTTTCTTCACTGTATGTTTAACGTCATTGTGCATTTGGAAGATATATTTCAGCCCAAGATTTTGTTTCCTGTATGTTGCCTTAATACAGTGGTTCCCAAAGTGGGGGTTTTCTTCTGTCTCGCTATGTCTCACATCCTATCTATCGTATTTTGAGCCCAGCCCAGATGAGTAATATTTTGTTATACCAGAATGGCATAGCTTTGTCCAGCACTACATTATTGGCGAAAGTTGAGGTTGGGGGTCCGGGAACTTTTTGAACGACTCACTGCGGGTCCGGGCCCAGGTTGACTTTGGGAACCACAGCCTTAATACCTCCATGTAATGTTCTTTTTTTCATGATGTCGTCTATTTTATGAACAGCTCCAGTTCCTGCTGCAGCAAAACACCCCCACAACATGATGCTCCCACCCCCACGCTTCACATTTGGTATGGTGTTCTCAGGTCTACAAGCATCCCCCTTTTTCCTCCAGATGTAACGTTGGTGATTTTGCCTCCACACCTACACTTTGGTTTCATTAGAACACAGGACATAATAACTCCCGAAGTTAGATCTTTGTTTTGGTGTCTTTTTGCATACTGTAATGTCTTTTTCATGTTACGTTACAAGTCTACAAGTCATGGCTTCATTCTCAGTCAGCGGCCCTTTCAGCCCATGTCAGTGCGGGACTCGTTTCAGTGTGGATAATCACCCTTTCTTAACCCTTAACCCTTTCTTACCAGTTTCATCCGGCATCTTCACAAGGTCTTAAGCTTTGTTTCTGGGGTTCATTCAGACATTTTGGACCAAAACACGTTCATTTCTGGGAGACAGACCTTGGTCTCTGTGTTTTTTGGCAAATTGTAGCCTCTTCTGGTCACGCCTTTTCCTAACAAAGGGGCTTTGCGGGTGATTCTTGTCAATAGATTTGCTTCACACACATGTTTCCTTATTATTATGGTACTTACAGGTATGTCATGGTACTCCAGACTGTCTTTGATCATCCTGGAGCTGATCATTAGCTGAGTATTTGCCATTCTGCTTATTCTGCGATCCATTTTGATGGTTGTCTTCCATATTCTGCCACGTCTCTGGTTTTGTTCTCCATTTTAAGGCAATAGAGATCATCTTAGCTGAAGAGCCTTTATATTTTTTTTGCCCCTCTTTATAAGGTTTCTCCTCTCCAATATAACTTTTCTTCTTCTGACCAATGTGTTTAACGACCCATTCTCCTCAGGCTTTCGAGGAGAAATGCAAGATGCAATAGGTGGTGCTTCATCCTTAAAAAGGGGCCACCTGATTCACCTGTTTTTCGCAAAATTAATGACCTCAATGATTGAATGCCACACTGCTTTTTTTTTTTAACAAAACCCTTTCAACAAATTATCCATTTGCACAACTTTAACAGTGTGCGTATCACGAATGCTGAGTCTTGCTGTGCTGCACAGTGGCGCAGCTGTAGAGCGTTGGCCTCACAGTTCTGAGAACCGGGGTTTAAATCCCACCCCCGCCTGTGTGGAGTTTGCATGTTCTCAGTGTGCCTGCGCGGGTTTTCTCTTGGCACTCCATCCCAAAAACATCCACTAATTTTAGACTAAATTTCCCTTAGGTGTGATTGTTAGTGTGACTGTTGTCTGTCTCCATGTGCCCTGCAATTGACTGGCAACCAGTTCAGGTTGCACCTTGCCTCCTGCCCGATGACAGCTGGGATAAGCCCCAGCACTCCCGCAACCCTCGTGAGGATAAGTGGCGCAGAAAATGGATGGATGGGTTGATGAATGGATGGGTCTCCTGCACCAACTGGTCACTTGACATGTACCAATGAAAATGTGGATTAATCTGGTTGGAATGGTATTATTTTAAACACTGCTGTACTTATATGAACAGATGAACATTGCACCTTCAAGTATCTGGAAATTGGACCCATGATGAGCCAGTCTCATGGAGTTCCACTGTTCTGCCCCAAGTGTTTAATATGTTAAGAAGATTGATTTTATTAGAAAAGATCTGTTTGTGTTGTTAATTTTGAGAGTGCATTGCTGAGCTTTTATTTTGAAACTAGAATACAGGAAGTAGGAAGCGCTGAGCAGAGCGAAAAACGGTAAAAAGCATGTCAACAGTTGAAAGATGTAGCACGTTGAAATCAGCTTATTCCTGTGCATGAATCCGTCAGAAAGCAATGGCTGTGAGTAATTTATGTTCTTTACATGTTTCAGAAGTATTGTTAGTAATTTTAACAGTATCTTCGTGCATATTTGTGAACTGCACTGATTTAGTAACTTTACATGTTGTGTTCATTCTCATGAGATAGCTAGCAGCAATGCTGTTGCTGTTTGTGCTTAGACTTACTGAATGTGAATGTTTAATTCATATACTAATGGAAGATGTTTATACTCCATGCTGATTTGACATTGCAGTCTATTTAGTATGTTTTGTATTTCTTTTTTCTAGTTTCACTCCATTTTCATTGTGTCACCCGACTTGACCTGTTAAGAAGTCATTAAAGAAGCAAGCACGCTCACTTCCTGGCTCTTGAAAAGGAGTTTGGCTGCCTATTTATTCATGTTAGTACTTTGGAAGTAAAACACATGAAGAGAACAGTACATCCACGATTCTTTCTCTGATTTCCTGGACGATTTCTCTTGATTTCCCTATGATTTTAAACAATGAAGCAGAGTGTTTGAGGTGTGGCCTCAAATACATCACCCGGTTGTGGGGTCAATTAACACAAATGTTTTCAGTTCACCAATCAGGAGCTTCAAAAGCGATGAGCTCATCATCTGGGTTTCCCCATTTTGTTGAATGACAAAGTACTTTTTGTGGATGTAAACTTTTTACCTCAAAGAAAATATAAAATTCTCAAAGAATTCCATCTCATTTTTGTGACATTTAACAAAATTAAATAATTTTGATTATCCAGACTGACCTGAAACAGGAGAGGCTTAGTCTGATTTGACTTGATTTCTTATCTTTGGCATCCAAGTCTCGGGAGATTATGAGCTTGCACGCTGGAGTTCAAGACATAGTCTGGTATGGCTGCTCAGGCCTATTCGAGAATGGCAGTCTCTCCTGCATCCAGAACAAATGAGTGGAGTTGCTGGTCTATCTGCCTGTGTTGAAGCCCTTCTTCTTTGTTTCTTTGACTCCGACAGTCGAGCAAGGGTCCCGTCAAAGTTTGACAGCGCCTCTGTCACTGCTCGTCTCCAGACCAGTCGGTCAGAGGCAGTGGCCTCTCAGGTGTCCAATTTGAAGGGTGTTTGTCACCATATCCTGCCAGGTGATGCCCAGGATGCGGGGAAGACCGTGTATGTGGAAGGCTTTAAGCTTTTGTTTGTGTTTGGCTCTCACTGTCCATACCTCGTTTCCATAGAACAGAGTGCTCACGACACAGGCCTTTCTTTCGACTTTGCGTTTGTCCAAACTCTCTTGTTGAGTCTAGCCAGTGTAGTAATAACTTTGCCGATGCGTCTGTCTAGCTCTGTGTCTAAAGAGAGAGAATAGTAGAGCCTAGGTACTCAAAGTCATGCTGGTTGTTAACCCAAATGGCTCGCATGTCTGGCTGAGGAGGCCCATGAGCAATTGAAGATCCTCTGGTGTATGGATTGTGATTGCTGTGTCGTCCACAAAAAGGAGATTACAAAGGCATTTCTACTCGACCTTGGATTTGGCCTTGAACCAGGATAGGTTATAGCACTTGCCATCTGATCTAGTTTGAAGATAGATAAGCTCAATGACTGATCCGAAGGCGTGCTTCAGCAAGATGGTGAAAAATATTCCGAACAATGTTGGAGCTAGGACCCAGCCCTATTTCATACTACTCTTGAAACTGTCTGAGATTCAACTGTCAAAGACAACGGTGCCAGTCTTGCCGTCATGGAAGGATTTGGTGATGTTCAGCAGCCTGAGCGGCCACTCTACTTTTGGCAGGTTCTTGAAGAGGCCATCCCTGACAACTGTACTGAAAGCGGTTGTCAGGTCTATGAAGGCTATGAAATGTGTCAGTCTTTGCTTTCTGCATTTGTTCTGCAGCTGTCTGAGGGAGAAGACCAGGTCGATGGTGGACCTTTTTGCATGGAGGCCACACTGATTAGGGTAGATTCTCTCTGCAAGCAACTGGAGTCTCTTCAGTGGAACTTTAGCAAACAGCTTCCCAACAATTCTCAGGAGGGAGATGCCACGGCAGTTGCCTCAGTCACACGTGTCACCTATATTCTGGTATAAGGTGACAATGTTTGCATCCCTCATGTCTTATGATACTTCACCCTCTCTCCCGCACAGGCAGAAAGGATGGTGCAGCTCTTCAGCCAGAACTTCAGGACCTCCGCTAGCAGAGCATATTTCCTCGGGGCTTGCCAGTGGTGAGGGAGTCCAGGGCGGTTTTGCAGTTTCAGTTCTTTGAGCATTAACTCTAGCATTCGCAGACACTCAATGTTGAGAGCATCTTCTGAGACAATGTTCTCCCTGGTATAGAGCTCAGAGTATTGCCCAACCTAACGTTCCATTTGTTTGGCCCGGGTCTTGAGAATGTTACCAGAATAGGATTTCAGAGGGGCTGTTTTCTTTTTTGTCGGTCCAAGAGCTTTTTTGATGCCATCATACATCCCTTTGATGTTGCTAATGTCAGCTGCAGTCTGGATCTTTGAGCAGAGCAGAAGCCAATTGTCATTGGCACACCAGCGTGTAATCTGCTGGACTTTGCTGCGTGGTTCCCATAGGGTCAGCAAGTTCCGTTAGCTAGGGCTAGTTTTAAAGGTAGACCTTGCAGCCGTCTTTGGTTCAACTGCAGGTCTTATAGCCACAGCGTAAATTTCAAACCAGTCTGCTGATTTGTTTATATGCTTTCCGAACGCCAACATTAATGAGGTGTACATGACGTCCCTCGGGTATTCGCATCTTTCCTGGGCTTTTGTTTCTGTGCTAGGCACTTTTCTTGGGTTGCGGCAAATTTTGCTACTTTAGTTGGATTTCTTGTGTTGCTGGTGATGATTCGTTGTCTGCCAGTTTTCAATGAGTGACTGATTCTTCTGATCTGCAGTTTCACCATGCTGCACACTGAGTGGTCCGTATCACAGTCAGCATTCTGGTAGCTTCGGTTGAGCTTGACACATGGTAGGCTGCTAAGTCTGATGAGAACCAGATCACGTTGGTTCCAGTGCCTGGACCTGGGGTGTCTCCAGGAGACTCGATGTTGTGGCTTAGTGTTGGAAACGGTGTTTGTGATGCAGAGTTCGATCAGACTGTCCATTTCTATTCATACGTCCAACACCAAAGTGACCCAGACAGGAGAGCCAAATTGGTCAGCCCCAACTCTGACGTTTAAATATTCAAGGATGAAGAGCGAGTGTATGTCAAAAATGTTTCTGATGGCAGAGCTGAGGTCGTCATAGAATTTGTCTTTTATGTCTGTGGAGGAAGTGAGGGTCGGTGCTCAAATACTCATGAGTGACTGGTCCAGCTGCGGCGTGGAGCTGCATGAACAGGATTCTCTCTGTTCCCTCTGTTGGTGGGATGATGGATCCCAGCAGGCTGTTTCTGACTGCAAAACCAACACATTGTTCCCTGGTATTGACTGGTGACTTGTCCTGCCAGAAGAAAGTGAAGTCCTTTTTGCTCACTGAGCCTGATCGAGAGAGTCTGGTTTCTTAAAGGACAACAATGTCGATCTGCAGCCTGCTTAGCTCGCATTCGATGACAGCTGTTTTGTCTTGAAGATTGACTGAGAACCCAATGTCATTGTTCGACTGTGCCATGGACCCAGCTTTAGGGCAGAAAACTTTTTCACCCTAAACCCCATGCAGAAATTGAGGTTAACGGACCATGGCGAGGCAGCAGCTTACTGGCTGGGGGCTGCCCAGCTTGAGGCGGGTGGTAGCTACCCATTGAGGCGCGATGGCCTCTTCGACGATCAGAAGCAACCCTTGGGGTCTAAGTCTATGCCAATCAAGAAGAGGACTTCTAACCGGTAGACTGCAGCTTCCTGTGTTTGGTCAACATGATTGTCAGGTTCACCAATCAGACATTCATTAAACAGGACAAAAAAGGAAGCAAAGACACCAGTTCAAGTCTCGCGAGGAGAGAGGAGAGGAACTGTCTCGTACAATTCACCACTGTACTCTCTGATTATCCTCTCCTCAGCACCTCTATTTATTCAATTTTAAGACGCCCCTTATTTACATGGATGTTACAAAAAGGAGACGGCAAGCAAAACAGTTGGAAGCAAAGTGTACATGTTTGTTCATGTGCGTGTGCATGTGTGGAAGATTGCTGAATACATGTGTGGTCATCATTTCTTTAACAGGCAGCAGTTCTAACAGTTCTGATGATTAGACATTTTTGTTTTTGCTATCTCTTGCTAAGAGCCTGCCACGTTATATAGAGCAGAGCAGAGCATTTCTTTATTGGAAGCAGATGTATGATAATTATGCTCACAATTATTCCTACAATGATACAGTGAAACTGAAGTGTCCTCTAAAGTGTGCAAGTGCCTCGGAGAATAGACTTTTACCCACACAGTAGGTCCCCCCTCTCCACATCACCAGAATGATTCATCGCAAGGCAGATGCCAGGATATGTGGTTCCTGTACCGTCGCAGGGGTTGTCGGAACGGACTGAATTCTGCGTTGAGCCGCTGTCAGGACTCCAGCTCTGGATTTTCTGTCAGGGTTTACTCCCTCAGCCTTCTTCTCAACCTAGATTCCATCAGCCAGTAGAGCTATTTGCCCATAGCTGGGAGTGTGGTTCTTGGCGTACCCACACGCCGGTTGGCCTTGATGCCACACGTCTTAGGGCTAAACCTCCTCAGAGTCCTTGCCAGTTCTGCCTATGTCCAATAGGTACTTGGCCCAGGTGGAAGACTTCCGGAGGAAGACTTACGTACTCGGCTCTCCTTTTCACATAAATGGTAGCCAGCGGTGTTAGTTGGAACTGAGAAGTGATGAACACTACTCTAAAATAAGCAAATCTCGCCTTTTACCATCTATGTGCCAGGCTTTGACAGGCTAACGTGTCCAAAATTGAAAATCATATGTTTCACCAGAAAACAGGACTGTTTTGCGGGGAATATTATTCTGATTATTTTTGTATTCCACAGTTCTGGAACAAGTACCAATATTCTTATGATTTGTGCATTGATGAAGAAAGCCGCTAGCTAGCTGCGATAACTAATGTTGATAGCAGGACATATTGACCAGATGCCATATCTAATGTGGCTAGCAGGACATATTGACCAGATGAGATAACTAATGTAGATGACAGGACATATTGAACATTGACACCTCAACTGTATATTGCATTAATATGGATCAATGTGGTGCCAAGCAGCACCAGTGGTACGAGAGGGAGCGCCTGCTTTTGCAGCAGTGGCTGGACAGTTGGGGATAAAAAAAACACTAAACCATTAGTTACGTTCACACACGCCAGAGTGAGCCAGCTCACTGCAACTTTTATCAGGATTCTTTTGACACAACCAATTTTGATTCATCACCATGCCTAACATGGGCAGTATTTGCCTCACTAAATCCTGTTTTAAATGACCATTGGTGAGGTGGCGAAGAGCCATTGCAAACTGTTTCCAGTAGATAAATAATTTTCTGATCAATTTAGTGAAATTCCCACAGCAGTAAAGTTATGCAGCCCATATTGTGTATTGTACTGAAGTGAATATGGCCCGGTTGTCCCAAAGAACTGATGAAATGTTGCATTCCTGCCTCCTGAAATTCAACCAGGCTGCTTTCATAAGACACAGGAAACCAGCTTTACATCATCTAAACCAATAAAACCTCATAAATTGCACAGCCAAATGGGGGAAAAAGTGATTATGATTGCTGAACAATGGAACACCATCACTCCAAGTCGTAGTTAGAGACCCTGCCTGTGTATATTGAAATTCCACGTTTGTAACAAACAAACCTCCTGGAATATTCTCAATGTATGCCTTGATGTTTCTGTCATTAATGTCAGTTTACGGGTTCGACTACAAGACTTAGAGAACTGTTTTGATATAAAGCCAAACAGTCCGAAATAATGTCTGGTGTTGTATTGAACAATTAGTTCATGTGCCAAAAGTAAAGTTGAATGAATGAATGAATGTCAGCGGCACAGTGGCACAGCTGGGAACTGTTGGCTTCACAGTTCTGAGGACCCGGGTTCAATCCCAGCCCTCTCTGTGTGGAGTTTGCATGTTCTCCCCGTGCCTACGTGGGTTTCCTCTGGGCACTCTAGTTTCGTCCTACATCCCAAAAACATGCAACATTAATTGGATACTCTAAATTGCCCCTAGGCGTGATTGTGAGTGCGACATCTGCATCTCAGGGTTGTTTAGGAAGGGATAAGCAGAAGGGAAATCTAGTCTGACTCACAAATGTAGGGGAGGGGTGTGGTTCTGTAGCCATGCTTGATGTTGGAATGGTCTAAATTTTTTCCACCTCTTGTTGGATATTTGAGATGCTGGTGGAACTTCGGGAGTACAGTCTTTGTCTGTCCTGTTAAAATTAATGTGATCGTCTTCAGGGTGGGCCCGCTGCTTTTCATTGATGATGTTCAGCAGGAGAGAGTGACCGCAGCGTTAGCATCTGATGGGATGCTGTGATGATGGGTCCAGTTTGCTCCTTCAGGACGTAAAAGGGGTGCCATTTAACGGACTTGTACTCAATGTCCGGACAATATTGTCTCTCGGTAATCATACATGCACACGCACAACCCCCCACCTCAGTCCTCAGCGGCGTTGGATGATAATTTTTTATTTTTGATCTATGAGTAAAAAGTAAAAGACTGCCAGTATCTTATTCATATGTGATTTTTTTTTTTTTAAACCCATTTTCTTTTCAAATTGGAGACTTATTTTGAGTCGCTGGCCCCCAAGCTTTTTAACCCCTTGACTTCCGCCTGCTCCCTCTCTAGTTTTCTTGGTCTCTTGGCTCTGTTCCTCCTGGCTAATATCTCCCAAGCTGTGGGGCAGCTTCAGCCAGCCCCTCCCTTCCTTTCCTTTGTTTGAACCACACAGTTCAGAACAGAGACGTTGCTGATAAAATTTAGTCATTCTTCTTGCAAAGTATGAACTCTCTGATTTCCCAGTGGGTCCATGAAAAAGGCAGGAAGAGAAACTGTTTGCATTCTTCCATCAAATATGTGAAGAACAACTTGTGTTTCCATTTTTTCTTTTTACTTTTTGTGCATATTCTTCAAGTAGACCTGCTTCATTTCTTCCGGAGATGCTCAGAAACAAACCATCACAGAACCAACTGGTCCATGGTCATGAGTATAGCATTACAATCGTCAGATTGTACAAAATTAGTACCTAATCCAACCCGACGCCCATCTGACCAGTGGAATCGTTATTGGCTGATAATGAGCATTTAATGCTGATCGACTTTATCATAATTCATAATTTCCTTGGTACTCGCAGAGGTTACATTCGTTAACCCCCCAACCGCTGTCTTCTTCTTTACCTTTCGGCTTGTTCCGTTAGGGGTCATCACAGCGTGTCATCTTTTTCCATCTAATTTTCCTCCTCCTCTGTCCCCCACAATGCCTTTTGCTTCTCGCTCACTCTTCGCATAGCTGTCCAACGCCAAAGGTAAATGAACATAATTTTTCTTCTTCTTTTTACATTATGTACTTGGAATGCTTTTTTAAATTTATTTTTGGTGTGGGGCTTGGAAAAGATTAGGCTATTTACATCTGAAGAGCACCTCTTAATGAAAAATTCACATTATGAAATTACTTCTGAAATTTCACAAGTAGAGATACCACTGCATTTTAATTAAAAAGGCATTTAATTACAGAAATTTAGCACCCATTATTTCTGTCATGTTTTATTTAGTCTTTGTTTGCCCTGACTGATTAGAATACGTCATCTGACCAGAGCAGTGATTTTCAACCTTTATGGAACCAAGGCACATACTTTACAATTGAAAAATCTCACAGCACACCAACAAACAAAAATGTCACAAAAAGTAGATTTGCAATAGCAATTAAGTACACAATTAAGTACAGTAAATGAGAAGGTAATTTAAATACTCATCGCTTCATCTTGTGGTCAGATCAGTAATCATTTTGTTTAAACTTGGTGATGGTGATAGGTGATCAGCCCTAAGTATCTTGATCCTCTAAAGCCTACTAATAATTTTGGGGAAAAGTACCAGCTTCACAGATGTTCCAACCTTGTACTAGATCAACACACTGTAACCTCTTCACGCAAGTTTCGTCCAGCTACACATGAAGTATTTTTCTTTCTGTATGCCTATTTTCCTTTTCTATTGCTCTTATTATTTTCTTTCCATAGTTCACCCCTCTGCAATGTCTTCCCTGTTGTTTCTGTTTTGGATTTAATTACATTTTTTATAAAATCCACTTCATCTTTTGTGTGTTTGAATTTAATAATGGAACTGCTGTAATCAAGAGCTCATATTCCATTCATGTGGAAGCCTTCTAAAAAAACGTACACTGATCAAGGTTTTTTTTGTTGCTTTTCCTAAACTTTACACAGTTATAAAGAGAGACATGGTGCCCCTTTATGAGACAAAATAGTTTGATAGTAATGTTAAACAAACTTGGAACGTAACCGGCAGTGAACCCAGGTTTTTGCTTCTGGTGTATTCTTTTCCAAAATTAATTATGCTTTGATCCAAAACCAATACACTCTATACTGTAGTATCACTGGTGTGAGCAACTGATGTCCAATAGCTCATTCTAAAGGGAAATCTGAGACTTAAATTCGTGTTACTGTTCTCAATTCTCTACATGTTGTGTTTTCATTTGTTATTTACTTGGTTTTGCTTTGCTTTTGTTTCTCAATAGATGATGGTGACAAAGTAGCCAAAGCAATTGCATGTCAGCAAGCGGAACACACTCATGCTGGTGTGCCGTGTGGCATTATGGATCAGCTTGTGTCAGTTCTCGGGATGGAGGGGCATGCTTTGCTGATTGACTGCAGGTATGGTATATTTTGGAGGAGGAAAAATGTGAACTCAGAACGCAAACTCATCTAGGGCTGATCATTTGTCACCTGCAAAATTGTGTTCCTTGAGATTTAATAGAATGTTCTGACAAAGATACACCATTGTGATGTGCTACACCAAGATGAAAAGAATACAAACATGAATAAAACAAAAACAAAACTTTGACTTTAATTGCACAGGCTTCTACTGTTGCACAGGTGAGACTTCCACACAAACCATCGAGGCATAGAGGAGGTCCAGTTTGGTGGCCTCGGTATTGCATCCCTGCTTTTTGCAAATGATGTAGTTATGTTGGCTTCATCAAGCCGTGACCTCCAACTCTCAAAGGAGCAGTTCGCAGCCGAGTGTAGAGCAGCTGGGAATAGAATCAGCACCTCCTTTCAGAAAAGGTCTTCAATTAGAAAAGGGTGGTGTGCTCTATGCAGGTCAGGGTTGAGATCATGCCCCAAATGGAGGAGTTCAAGTATCTTGGGGTCTTGTTCACCAGTGAGGGAAGAATGCAGTGGGATCTCAACAGGTGGATTGGTGCAGCATCTGCAGTGATACAGATTTTGTATCTGTCTGTTGTGGTAAAGAAGGAGGCAAGCTCTCAATTTACCGGTCTATCTATTTTCCTACACTAACCTAAAAATTAGTTCCAATGTAATGTATAAACCATGGCTGTTCTCTATAATGCACTCGGGTTTGAGCATGCACAGATGCCTCCAATGTGTAGAAGAAGAAGACGTTCCCTCAAGCGCGCCTAGAATTTATCTTGTGCACACATAGAAGAGTCTACCTCAGTTGTGCGTAGAAGAAGAAAGAAAGGAAAGCACTGATAATAAAACGCAGCATGGCACACATGAATGCAAATAGATGGATTTTTAATATAATTAACAAAGACTAGCCACATGTGAAGGTCATCCTTTTCTGTGGTTTGCCAGCATATCTTAAAAACATAGAGGAGTGTGAAAGAATCAACCATCACCAAAGGATTCAAAGTCTGGATTGCTACGTGAGGAGAACAGAGCATCTTCAGTGGTAACTCGAGATGAAAATGACATTACGAGCCACAAAAAGACTAAAAGGGTATTTCCTTTCTTTCGCTTTCTGCGGCTCTTCAACTCCGATAATGAAGACAATGACTTTTGCGATTACAATGAACAAGAGAAGGAGGAATAAAAAAAAATCACTTTTCTTTTATGTTTGAGCTGTTTTACTGCCATGTTACAGTCACTGTTTGGAAACAAGGTATGGAAAATAAATATTTACAAAGTGTTTCACAATGTACCAGTACGTTTAGTGTATATCCGCGGCGTATGATGGCTTGTATATGGAAAAAAAAAAAAATAGAAAAACAGGCATGGCTTCCTCTGTTGCCCGGAAAATACAGTCCATAGTTGTACTGGCCAATTTATTCCACATCATACAGGAATAGAAGATTTAATGGCAGAAGCACAATAATTATTAGACTGATATTGAAGTGGATGTGATAAACTGGACAGATAAGTAGAGCTGCATTATGTGCCAAGGGATGAGCAGTGGCGTCTGCTGTTTTATAGGCTTGTAACAATCATATTTTTACCAAAATTCTTCACCCGGGACACCAGAAATAGTCAATATCCACAGGAAATTACCTTATGATTGCCAGTATTTGCTGAATTCATGACCAAGTTTTAAACTGCGACCTTGATGAGAACCATTGGAGTAAAGTGCTCTTCAAGATCCAGTGACCAACAAAGCAGCGGATTCGCAGCGTAAGCCGATAGAGACGCAAGTGGAGGTTGGGCAGTTGGATGTAAAACTGCCTTTGTCAGTGTGGACTAAGAGCTAAAGTAAAAAGCTAAAAGAAAGCCACTTCCTTCCATATTCCTCACCATTATTCGCTGACTGGACAATGCAGTAATTAAGAAGAGCTAAAAAATGGAATTAACATAAAAACACACATTGGCCCACCTTTGTTTGGTTGTGCCAGCACATCAACAAATGATGCACGTCGGCCGGCTTCGCTCGGCAACACAACACAACCCCTTCACCACTCTTACTCCAGCCAAAATTAAAATATCTTTAAATATGTTATGGGTGTGCCTGTCCTCGACCCGGCGCGAACCCACTCCGATGAGCAGATGCGCTCACTTGTATCTCGTCCCGATAATTATGTTCCCTATATATTGCCACACGTGCAGTCTGTTTCTTGCCAGATCTTTGTACTTCATCTCACGTTCCTGCAACTCCATGTCCTTGTTTTTGATGCCCTGTGTACTAAACCCTGCCTCGTTAACGACCCTGCTGCCTTTACGCCTATTGATTCTGATACTGCTGCTTCTTTGGACTGCCTGCCTGTGTTTCGACGTTGGACTTAATAAAGATGCATCCCGAACTGTACCTGGTCTCGTGAGTCATCCAATTTGGGTTCAGACTCGTGTTCTGGTCATGACAAAACAATCTGGCCAGCACATGGACCCAGCCGACTCAGATTGGGTGAGCGACGCCCTGCAGGCCCAAGGATGGCGTTTTGCCGGTTTATTGGGTTTGTCAACTTTTACCGCAAATTTATTTGAAGCTTTAGTACTGTTGGGCCCCTACTGCATACACTAACCTCACCTGACAGTTCCTTCGTTTGGAACCTGGCCTGCCAGGCATCTTACCGGAAACTTAAGGCCAGCTTTACCTCAGCTCCATTCCTCACCTTGCCTGAGCCAGATCGGCAGTTTGTCGTCGAGGTTAATGCGTGAGATTCAGGGATAGGGGCTGTACTCTCACAGATAAGTCCCAAGGACGGAAAATTACACCCCTACGCATTCTTATCTAACAAACTAACGCCAGCAGAATGAAATTATGACATTGGAAACCGCAAACTTCTAGCAGTCAAGATGGCTATGTCGGAATGGAGATATTGGTTAGAGGGGACGCAGGTCCCGTTCTTGGTATTAACAGACCACAAAAATTTAGAATATATTAGGTTAGCCAAAAGGCTTAACACCAAGCAAGCGAGGTGAGCACATTTTTTACACTGTTTCGTTTTGTGACGACAATTGGCCGGGGACAAAGAACAGGAAACCCGATGCGCAATTGCGTGTGCATGATAGGGAAAGAACTGAGTCCGACACCGCGCCTATCCTCCCCGGAGCTTGTTTCATCTCACTATTCACCTGCAGAATTGAAACCTCGGTCAAAGATGGGCTAAAGGACTCTCGCAGTCTGCCCCAATGACAGGCTGTATGTCGTTCCCCCGCAACACCCTCTTTCCCCCAGTCAAAGCATTGAAGATGGGTTGTGGCTGGGTCTTTCAACATGACAATGACCCGAAGTAGACAGCCAGGAAAACCAAGGAGCGGCTCTGTAAGAAGAGTATATCAAGGTTATGGCGTGGCCCAGCCAGTCTCCAGAACTAAACCCAATAGAAAATCTTTGGAGAAAGCTGAAACTCCGTGTGTCATAACCAGAACTCTAGTGTGGATCCAAATGCACTACTCTGTAGGCAGGGAGGCTGTTAAAGGAAGGTCTTTATTCGTTCCAAGGTCGTAAGCCAGGAGGTCAGTCAGAGAGAGCAGCAGTATCAAGGAGGTTAAGCTTACTGGGTTTCGGAGGACCAGGCCGAGGTCGATATACCGGGATTCAGGAACAAGGAAGTGTGGGAATGAGGCATGGATGGCAACGATCTGGCAAAGCCAGACCGTCCGCTGGGTCCTATATATACTAGGGTTCATTATCACCGATGAAGCGCAGGTGTGCGCCTCCTAATCAATGGAGGTGTGTTGGGGACCTGCACAGCCCGGGCTGGGACCGGCAGGACCATGACACTGTGTTTCTCACCGACAGCCCAGAAACCCGTCTGATCTAGAGAAGATCTGTGTGGAGGAGTGGGCCAAAATCCCTCCTGCAGTGTGTGCAAATCGAGTGAACAACGACAGGAAACATTTGACCTCTGTACTTGCAAACAAAGGTGACTGTACCAAATATTAGCATTGTTTTTCCAAGGTGCTCAAATACTTATTTGCAGCTGTATCACACAAATCGTTAAAACCTCATACATTGTGATTTCTGGATTTTTCTTTTTAGATTATCTCACTCACAGTGGACATGCACCTACGATGAAAATTTCAGACCCCTCCATGATTTCTAAGTGGGAGAACTTGCAATATAGCAGGGTCTTCAAATACTTTTCTTCAATTTATCAACATTTCTCCTTATCACCATGTCAACAAACTCCTGAGCTTTTCCTATCATAGTCCCAACATTCAAAGTACATCGAACCATCCATCCATCCATCCATCCATCCATTTATTCTCACTAGGATCACAGGAGTGCTGGAGCCTATCCCAGATGTCAATGGGCAGGAGGCAGGGTACATCCTGAACTGGTTGCTGGCCAATCGCAGGGCATATCGAGACAAAGATCCACACTCACAACCACATCAATGGGCAATTTAGAGTGTCCAATTAATGTTGCCTGTTTGTGGGATGTGGGAGGAAACCAGTGTGCTCGGAGCAACCCACACAGTCAAGGGGAGAACATGCAAACTCCACACAGGTGGGGCTGGAATCGAACACTTTACAGCTGAGTCACCGTGCCGACATTCAAAGTCCCTCCACTCAATTGCAGGCTCTGCGGATTCCTTTTCTTCTGTCGACAAATCTGCTTTCCTCCTCTTCTTTGTTTTTTACCCACAGTAGCTGAATTTCCACCAACGCCCTACAGGTTAACGGTGCCAGGGCAGGCATTGTTAAGCCAGGCCACGATCAATCCGGTATAGGATTCTTTAGAGGAACGCTCACATTTGTTTGGCAAAGGTTTAAGGTGGATGCCCTTCCTGAAGCAACCCTCTCCGTTTAACCGGGGTTGGGACCGTCCTACAGAATGCACTAGCTTGTGCCCCCATAGGGCTGCATTTATGAGTGTTTTCAAATCCAGGTTTTTTTTCTTTTTCTGTTTTGGAGTACTTCCACTTTTCATTAATATCTCTTGTTTCTTGCACTTAAAGCTGTTTTAATTGTACTTTTTCAAATATTTTGTCTTTGAATGGGCAGCACAGTGGTGCAGCTGTAAAGCGTTGGCCTCACATTTCTGAGAACCAAGGTTCACTCTCAGCCCAGCCTGTGTGGAGTTTGGATGTGCTCCCTCTGCCTGCATGGGTTTTCTCCAGGCCCTCCGGTTTCCTCCCGCATTCCAAAAACATGTACTATTGGACACTCTAAATTGTCCATTGATGTGATTGTGAGTGCGACCGTTGTCTGTCTTGCTGTTGACTGTTGCCCTGCCATTGGCTCACAAACAGTTCAGGGTGTACCCTGCCCAATGACAGCTGGGATAGGCTCCAGCATTCTCGCGAACCATGTGAGCATCATTGCCTTGGAAAATGAATGGATGGATGGATGAATGTATTAGAATGCTTTTAATCATGTAACGCGCATTGAGTTACTTTGTTGATGAAATGTGCGATCCAAATAAATTTGCTTTGCTTTTCTGGATGCGTGGGCTGGCAGCGTGCCAGGTGTCGATGTCATAGGCAAGCCATCATTCTTTCACTCACCCATGCTCTGTGTGTCAGTGGTTTTCAAACTGGACGGCCCCCTAGTGGTGGCACAGCATCACACCCACCAATTTCCAGCTCCATCACCTACCCCCGCTTTTACAATTATTAGTGCTAGCCCTCCACCCCACGCCCACTCTCCAAAAAAAGGGATCATGCTCCAAAAAGTTGGAAAGACACTGTGATAATGAAAATATCGATAAATTCGCTTTTCTTAGCAGGTTTGGGTGCAAGTTAGTTTCCTCACTTAGAGAGGCTCGAGGTGTTTAACTGTCTCAGTATTTACCTTGTGGGCATCACTGTTCCTGCAGTGTACGTCTTGACTTCTGTGGGGCAGTATGGTCCACAGAATGACGCACATGCACTTTCAAAGAAAGTAGAAGTCATGATCGAATATTCTTAAAATAGTTTTTCACAGAGTTTGAAGAATTTATGGCCAATAGTATTGTATTTTAAACATTTGTGTATTTGATATATTTGTGTACCACTATTCATTATTTTAAGAGATATCAGTCCAATGGAAATTGTCAATGGTCAATTTTCATTCTTTGTGTTAGCTTTGAGCTAATATTTTTTTGTGAACTAAAGCGAAGCTGTGATGAATTTCAACATTAGAAAGGTGTAATTATTTTGTAGAAGTGTCAAACGTCCTGAAGCGAACAACATTCACTCTTACTCCTTGCTACTTTTCCAGAACCTAACTGATGCCCCAAAACTTCCTTGAACTTATTATTTGACAATTACCACTTTTTTTTTTTTTTTTTTTTACGATATTACTTAGCTACTCATGGTTAAAGTTAAAGAAAAAGTCACCATTTAGTCCATGTTGCAAGTCACCCTTTAATGGATGCAATGTCCTTTGCTGCAGGTCTCTGGAGTCCATTCCTGTCCCGTTATCAGATCCAGGCCTCGTCTTTCTCATCACCAACTCCAATGTAAAACATTCTTTGGCAAGTAGTGAGTATGCCTTGAGACGAGGACAGTGCGAGAAAGCTGCTTCCATCTTGGGGAAACCCAGTCTAAGAGATGCAACCGTGAATGATCTGGAAGGTGCGAACTACAATTTATCATCATATTGCAAACTATTCTTGTCAGCTCTTTCTTACTGTACTTAGTCAAGCCATCATCATTTTTTGTGCAGTTCTCTGAGTCTGCTTATCTCCCATTCCTTATATCCTTCTGAAAGATTTTTTTGAATGGTTTGTCAAATGTACTTTGCGAATTCTAGCTCCAGGACTGTTTATATTCCACTCCATTTTCCAAGCTGCTTATCCTCACAAGGGTTTCAGGAGTGCTGCAACCAATCCAAGCCAACTTCGGGCAAAAGATGGACTACTTCCTGAACAAGTCACCAGACAATCGCAGGCCACATATTGACAGCAAACACTTTTGGAGTACAATAAGTATGAATTCTTTTAAATAACATTGTAATGATGTTGCTAACCAACAATGACAAAAGTACTGAGAATTAATGGGACCTCTGGTGCGTCATACATCATTAGATTAAGCTTCATGCAGGCATTGAGACTTCCGTCCTTTTATTGTGAACGTAATTCAATTTGATTTGCCATCATGATGGTACGATAGTGAATCGTTCTTGCCGAAAAAGGCATGTCTTTTATTCGTTTGAGTAGCTTGTTTTTATGCAAAGTTGGCAAAATGTTTATTGGCAACATCGAGGACAGATGCTTTTGCATACTCTCCATCTGTGAATGTAGACACACAGCAGAACCCTCCCTCTCCATAAAAGCTGTCCATTCTTGTTGAAAACTTCGGTGGTACTCATGTTTTTTTCTTTGTGCAACCTTTGTCAAAAGCGTTTCCATAATTAGTTGTTCCGACACGATCGGCGTTCGACCCGAAGCCTGTGGACTACGGCATCCCCACTAGGACAAACCTCTGCGTCATTTGCATTGCCCGCGCGGCAGAAATCACATGTACAGTATGTCGTTATGAGGCCTTCACGAGCCTTAAGGAACCACCAAAAGAGCCAGGTATGGCTTGCGAGCCATGGGTTCCTGACCCCTGTGCTACACTATCAATGACAATTGTTTTGTTTACTGTATATGAAAATGCAAAAATATTAGTTGAACCAATTTGGTCAACTCAATTTCTAGTGTTTTAACAGGAGCCGCTTTTTCGAACTCACCTTTTCATCAGTTTAAAAATATCTCAAATGCTGAGACCCACCTTCCCTTTCTCTACCTTTTTATTTGTTTTTTTTCCAAACTATCTTGTTAGGCTGCATAGGCTTGCAGAATGGTGGTGCTGTAACAGTTTTGCTGTGCAACAGTGCCGTTTGAAATACTCCCTGGGCTTGCTTTATCTATCTATCTATCTATCTATCTATCTATCTATCTATCTATCTATCTATCTATCTATCTATCTATCTATCTATCTATCTATCTATCTATCTATCTATCTATCTATCTATCTATCTATCTATCTATCTTTCTTCACCGCTTATCCTCACAAGGGTCACGGGAGTGCTGGAGCCTATCCCATTTGTCAACAGGCAGGAGCCAGGGTACACCCTGAACTGTTTGCCAGCCATTCACAGGGCACATGGAGACAGAAACAGTCGCACTCACAATCACACCTAGGGGCAATTTAAAGTGTCTAATTAATGTATGTTTTTGGGATGTGGGAGGAAACCAGAGTGCTCAGAGCAATCCACAAAGTCATGGGGAGAACATGCAAACTCCATACAAGTGGGGCTGAGATCGAACCCTGGACCTCTGTACTCTGAGGCTAAAATGTTAATGGATTTCTTAAATCCAACACTTAACATACATGGATTCCTTTCTCCAAACATTGACCCCCCCCCAACCCAGTCATCTCAACATTTTAGGCCTTAAACCAGTGGTTGTATTGTAGGAGAAGCAGCTTCTTAAACTTGACGTCTGTTCCTCTTTGGTGTGAAGACCAGCTTCCCCACACTTGACATGCACATTTTTAACTTGCATCTCAACACCGTCTTCCCACCAGAGTCTGCACAAGTCCCCTTAGCCAATCATCATTGCTTAGGCGATTATCTCACCTTCCTCTCCCCTCCCCTGTCACTCTGCAACACTCACAAGCACATGACAAAACACACACTTGCGCCTGAGTCCCGCATCTGTGTGCGCAAAGTCGAATGACAGCTTTCATGTTTTTTATTGGGCAGCTTCAGTAACGTGCTGTAACGGGTGTTGATAATGGTAACGGCGTTATACTGATAGAGTAATTAGTTAGATAACCCGTTACTGAAAAGTAACCGTGTTAGTTGCGCTGTTTATTTTAACGCCGTTATTCCCATCACTGCCAATGAATGCATGTTTTTGGGATGCGGGAGAAAACCAGATAGCCTGGAGAAAACCCATGCAGGCACGGGGAGAACATGCAAACTCCACACAGGGAGGGCCGGGATGAAACCCAGGTCCTCAGAACTGTGAGGCCAACATTTCCTGCTCTTCCACTGTGCTGCCTTATTTGTTTTATGTGTTTGTTTGTTCGTACGGACGTACGTTCATTTATTCATTCATTCTGATGTTTGTTGAAAATACAGCCTAATAGAAAAGCGTTTAAGGGGACAGACATAG
This sequence comes from Syngnathoides biaculeatus, assembly GCF_019802595.1. NCBI lineage: Eukaryota > Metazoa > Chordata > Actinopteri > Syngnathiformes > Syngnathidae > Syngnathoides > Syngnathoides biaculeatus. The sequence goes on from NC_084661.1 coordinate 5,214,525, forward strand.
AGTAGACAAGGGGACTGGAGGTTAAAACCATAGCAGACAATGGTGAGACGGTCTAGATCAGGTATCGGCAACCTGTGGCTCTCGACCCACATGTGGCTCTTTAGCGCCGCCCTAGTGGCTCCATGTAGCTTTTCAAAAATCTATGGAAAGAGTGTGATGGGGGATACAAATAATTGGGTAGTTTTAATATGGTTTCTGTAGGAGGAGGTACATGACACAAACATTAACATTAACATTTCAAATGCTGTAAAAATGTGTAGAGTAAATATATCATTTCAACATTTCTGTCAACGAAGATTTGTGTCACAGGCTGTGACGTGCGTCTTTGTGCTCGATGTGGCATGATGGGCCATGAATCGCAAAATGAAAAAGGGAAAGAATACTGAGGAGAACAGAGGATTCAAAAATTCTTTCATTGCCAATGCGCATGGTTTGCCAAGTTGTCATAGAACAAAGAGTAATGTGGAAAGACATTTCCAGAGAAGGGATGCTACATTTGCTGTCCCCCCAAATGGCCACAAACTGAAAGCCTCAGAACCCCTGAGAAACTTGTTTGAAACATGGAATGCTCTTCTTGACAGCTATAAGAACAATTGCTCCTAAGTGTGATTGTAAGTGCGATTTGTCTGTCTCCATGTGGCCTGCGATTGGGTGGCAACCAGTTCAGGGTGTACCCTGCCTCCTGCTGATGACAGCTGGGACTGGGTCCTGCACTTCCACCACCTTTGTGAGGATAAGCGGCTCATGAAATGGATGGATGGATGGATGGATGGATGGATGGATAATTTCATCAATGCAACAAAACATAACACATTAGTTATGGAAGTTAAACTTAGAACACCATCGTGCAGCAAAGTAGTCACCCGTCATTCTCTCCAGGATCCGCTGGAGGAAAAATAAACAGTTAATCATGAATGCTCATATAATTTGAATACCGGTCTGATATAGACACTTAGAGCATGTATTGCCTTCATCATCAAACTTATATAAGGCTTTTAATTTTTATGCAGCTCCAGACAATTTTTTTTGTTTTGGTCTGATACGCCTCTTTCAACACTGTGGGTTGCCGTTGGTCTAGCTATCAGAATCAGCTTTATTGGCCGAGTATGTAACAACACACAAGAAATTTCTGGCAGTCGGTGGCACCCTGGTACGAGATTCAGAACAAAGAACAAGCAAACTAAAAACAAAGAACAAGAGACATTCAATGAATAGGAACGATTCATTCTCAGAATCGCAGATATGCAACATGCAGTATTCTTCATTTAGAGCAGTTAAGAGTGTGTCAACACCCTAACCACACACACACACACACACACACACACACACACACACACTCTTCCTGTCGATTTGCAGACTCGTCGCCGTCTTTGACCGATGACTGTGGTGTCATCTGCAAACTTCAGGAGTTTAACAGTCGGGTGCCTCGAGGCGCAGTCGTTTGTGTAGTGGGAGAAGAGTGGAGTGGAGAGAACAACCTTGGGGTGCCCTGGTGCTAACAGTGCGCGTGGATGGGGTGACGTTCCCCAGCCTAAGCTGCCATGTCCTGCCCGTCAGGAAGTTGTAGGTCCACTGGGAGATGGCAGGCAAGACGCTGCAATGGAGAAATTTGAAGGAGAGGAGTTCAGGGATGATGGTGTTCAACGCACAGCTGAAGTCCACAAACAGTATCCTTGCATAGGTTCCCTAGATTTTGAGATGTTCAAGGATGAAGTGCAGACCCAAAGTGATGGCATCATCTGTAGACATGTTAGCTCGAAAGGCAAACTGCAGATGGTCCAACTGGGAACCTGTGACGCTCTTGAGGTGGTCCAGCAAAAGGCGTTCAAAGGACTTCATGACCACAGACGTCAATGCAACAAGCCTGTAGTCATTAAGACCTGAGACTGCTCCTTTTTTCAAGTGTGGATGGTGGAGCATTTGAAGCAGGGTGGTACTTCACACAGTTCTCGGGACCTGTTGAAGATCTTTGTGAAGACAGGAGCAAGTTGGTCTGCGCAGACTTTGAGGCACAATGGGGACACAAGGTCTAGGCCCGGGATTTGTTGATCTTTTGTTGTTTGAAGAGCAGCCTAAAGTCACTTTCTTATTCTTTTCCTTTCGGCTTGTCCCGTTAGGGGTCGCCACAGCGTGTCATCTTTTTCATTCGAAGCACATGTCCTGCATCCTCCTCTCCAACATCAACTCTCCTCATGTCTTCTCTCAGAACATCCATCCACCTTCTCGAAAGTCTTCCTCTTACTCTTTTGCTTGGCAGCTCCATCCCCAGCACCCTTCTACCAATATACTCATTCTCTTGCATCTGGACATCTCCAAACCATCAAAGTCTGCTCTCTCGAACCTTGTCTCCAAATCATCTTTGGCTAATCTTCATTCCTCTCCTTTCCAGTGGATGCCTGCGTCTTTCTAATTGGTCCTCCATCTGTTCCCTGCTTTCACTGCATATCTCTATCATCTGCGAAGATCATAGTCTAAGAGGATTCCAGTCTAACTTCATCTCTCAGCCTCTCCATTACCACAGCAAACAGGAAGGGGCTCATAGCTGATCCTTGATGCAGTCCCAGATCCACCTTAAATTCTTCTGTCACACCTGCGGCACACCTCACCATTGTTCTGCTGCCATCATACATGTCTCTGCCACACCAGACTTACCCATGCAGTACCACAGTTCCTCTCTTGGTAATCTGTCATACGCTTTCTCTAGATCCACAAAGACACAATGTAGCTCCTTCTGAACTTCCCTGTACATTTCCACGAGCATCCTCAAGGCAAACAATGCATCTGTGGTACTCTTTCTAGGCATGAAACCATACTGTTGCTCGCAGATACTAACTTCTGTCCTGAGTCTAGCCTCCACTACTCTTTCCCATAACTTCATTGTGGGGCTCATCGACTTTATTCCTCTATAGTTCCCACGGATGGCTCATCTCCGCCGCAGAAGTTGATCAGACGCAGAAGCGGTTTGTCCGTAATCGCATATCATCTGAATACTGCTCGAAACAATAGGGTAATATTGCCCCGTTAACTTCACTCGGTTGTGTGATGTTCTCTTCTTCGAAAAGAGCTTCCGTGTCAGAAGGGGCGTGGTCGTCTCCCATAGCAGGGTCCACTGCGTGTTTTCAATGGCGAATGTCCGGGTGACATCACGGACAGGGGATGCAACCAATATGGTGACCACTTGGATGTCGTCGAATGACATTTCCGCAACTTTGCACATCGATGATGTGCTCTCCGCTCATATTTGTTTTTTGAAGTGAATAATGTAATATGTATTTTTCATTACAATATTTATTTTAAAATGTATATTGGAATGACACTTGACCTTTAATCTTCCTACCCACCACCTGAGTCATCCCGCATACCACCATCCTATGCTGTTGAGCTACACTCTCCCCTACCAATACCTTACATTCAGTAACCTCCTTCAGATTACATTGTCTGGACAAAATATAATCCACCTGGGTGTTTCTACATCCGCTCTCCTAGGTGAAAAAAAGTGTTCACTACTGCCATTTACATCCTTTTTGCAAAGTCCACCACCATCTGTCCCTCAAAATTCCTTTCCTGGATGCCGTACTTACAGTGAAGAAAATAAGTCTTGGAACACCCAGCTATATTACAAGTTCTCCCACTGAGAAATCCTAAAGGGTCTGAAATTTTCATCGTAGGTGCATGTGCACTGTGAGACAGATAATTGATGATTTTTTTTTTTAACGATTTGTGTGATACTGCTGCAAATAAGTATTTGAACACCTGTCTATCAGCTAGAATTCTGACCCTCAAAGACCTGTTAGTCAGCCTTGAAAAGTCCACCTCCACTCCATGTATTATCCTGATGCACCTGTGTGAGGTCGTTAGCTGTCTTTATGCAGGCCAAGACCAAAGAGCTGTCCAAAGACACCACAGACAAAATTGCACAACTCCACACGGCTGGAAAGGGCTATGGAGAACTTGCCAAGCAGCTTGGTGATAAACGTCCATTGTTGGAGCAATCATTGGAAAATGGAAGAAGCTAAACATGACCGTCAATCTCAATCGGAGTGGAGCCCCATGCAAGATATCACCTCGTGGGCTCTCAATGATCCTTAGAAAGGTAAGGAAATCAGCCCAGGACTACACAACCGGACTTGGTCAATGACCTGAAAAGAGCTGGGACCACCGTTTCCAAGGTGACTGTTGGTAATACACTAAGATGTCATGTTTTGACATCATGCATGGCATGGAAGGTTCCCCTGCTTAAAGTGGGACTGTTATGAAATGGATGATTTTTGGTATATTATTAATGAAAAACCCACAGCCAATATGGTCCCATGTGTTTTTTCACCACAAAACATGATTTTGACGTATACAGCATTTTGTAACTCCCGCCATGAAAATCCTCTTGAGGAATTTGTTTTTGAGAAGAAGCAGGAAGTGACGTAAAGGATAGCGGCACCCCCTAGTGGACTCGTTTGTTTCCATTAGTTTTACCTCCGGTAAGGTAGCTTGTTGTTGCTTCGTGTTAGCCAAAATGCTGGCTCATTGCATTGCTGGACACATTGCTTGAACACTCGGGAGAATGGAATTTCCCTTCATAAGTTTGAAAGAGATCCTGTTTGTTGTGAAAAATGGATTTCACGGGTGCAGAGGACAAAAGTTAAGTGGGTTCCAAATAACAGGTAGGTGTGTATAAAGCTACTAAAAAAAATAATAGTTTGGGGCGGACCACGTAATCGGTCTGTCTCATAACGTAACAAAAGATCGGCGTATGAAATGTTGATGTGGGCGTCGCCCAGCCAACAATGTCTCACTCAGCCTCGTCTCGATAGTGTTCATCGCAAACTGCGGTGGCTGTGAACAACCCTCTAAAAGCAGCACGCCTCGGCTCAAAAATCAGCCACACTGGCTGACGCGCCACGTTTGGCGGTCACAGCTTCTGCGAAGGCTGCGCATCAGGGGCGGCTCTGAAGAACCCAGCCGAGAATGTGTTACTCAGTCGTGTGCGCACATATAGCACCCCGGCTCGACTGTGAACACCCCCCTAAAGCAGCACCGCTTGGCTCCGTCATAAGCCACACGGGCTGGCTGCGATGAGCCGCCATGGCTCATCTCCGCCGCGGAAGTGGATCGGACGGGATGCGGTTTGGCCCTGATCGCATATCATCTGAATATGGCTCAAAACAATAGTGTAATATTGCCTGAGGGCTCAAAACAACAGTGTAATATTGTCCCGGTAACTTCACTCGGTTGTGTGGTGTTGTCGTTTTCGAAAAGAGCTTCAGTGTCAGAAGGGGCGTCGGAAAAATCCGAATATCTCTGTTGTTCGGCTTCCATAGTTGTAGGCACTGCGGGTTTTCAACGGCGGATGTGACGATGACGTCGAGGACAGGACTAATATGGCGACTTGGATGTCGAGGGACACTCAATTGCACAACTTTGCGTATGGATGACTCACGATCCGCTCACATTTATTTTTTCGTATAGACATTGAAATGAATACTGTTATATGTATTTTTCATTACAATATCCATTTTAAATGTTTATAGGGATGACAGTCCCACTTTAAACCAGCACATGTCAAGGCCTGTCTTAAGTTTGCCAATGACCATTTGGATGATACAGAGGAGAAAGTTTTGTGGTTAGATGAGACCAAAATGAAACCTTTTGGTGATAATTCCCCCAACTGTGTTTGGAGTAAGACGAATGATGAGTTCGATCCCAAGAACACCATCCCTACTGTGAAGCATGGGGGCGTTTTTCTTCACATGGGACAGCACGACTGCACTGTATTAAGGAGAGGATGACTGCGGCCATGTATTGTGAGATTTTGGCGAACAACCTCTTTCCCCTCATCAATGCATTGAAGATGAGTCGTGGCTGGGTCTTTCAACATGACAATGACCCGAAGCGGACAGCCAGGAAAACCAACGGGTGGCTCTGTAAGAAGCATATCAAGGTTCTGGCGTGGCCTTGCCAGTCTCTAGACCTAAACCCAATAGAAAATCTTTGGAGGGAGCTGAGACTCCGTGTTTCTCAGCGACAGCCCAGAAAACTGTCTGATCTCGAGAATATCTGTGTGGAGGAGTGGGCCAAAATCCCTCTTGCAGTGTGTGCAAACCTGGTGAACAACTACAGGAAATGTTTGACCTCGTAATTGCAAACAAAGGCTACTCCACCAAATATTAACATTGGTTTTTTCAGGTGTTCAAATACTTATTTACAGCTGTATCACACAAATAAATTGTGAAAAAAATCATACATTATGATTTTTGTATTTTTTGTTTTTAGATTCTCACAGTGGACATGGACCTACGATGAAAATTTCAGACCCTTCCATGATTTCCAAGTGGGAGGATTTTCATTATAGCAGGGTGTCCACATACTCTTACTGTTCAACATTATTCGTATTCCCAGTTCCTGCCTGGCATTGCAACAAGCTAACATTATATTCTCTCTCTCCATCTCAAGAGTCAAGGGCTCAACTAGATGATGTGACCTATCGTAGAGCAAGTCATGTGATTGGAGAAATCTGCAGGACTCTCAAAGCAGCTGAATCCTTCAAAAATGGTTCCTTCCAAGAATTTGGCAAAATCATGGTGGAAAGCCACAACTCCCTCAGGTACTGTGAAAGAAACTTCATTGTTCTTCCTCTAAAGTGTCTCCAAAATGTGTTCACAGCCTCTGGATCCATTGCCTCAGTTGATATTCTTCAATCTGAAATTGGCCATCCATCCTTGTTCTACTCCACTTTTCCTCACTATGGTCGCGGGCATGCTCGAGACTGTTCCACCTATCTTCAGACGAGAGCCAGGGTACACCCTGAATTGGTCACCAGCCAATCGCAGGGCAAATATATCCAACCAACCATTTGCACCCAGATCCACAGCTCCAGACAATTTAGTCTAAAATCAATCTGTCATGCATGTTTTTTTGGAATGTGGGAGGAAACTGGAGTACCTGGAAAAAATCCACATGGGCATGGGGAGAAAATGCAAACTCCACACAGGCCGGGGTAGAATTTGAACATTGGTCCTCAGAACTATGAACCAGTTGTGCTAAGCAGATGCTCACCGATCACTCAGTTTTTCTCTGGACTGTTGAGACCAAGTATTTGAAGTCCTTGCTATCTTTTCCCCTCAGTCTTCCCCACCACCCCTCTCATGATTGGATATATATTCTTACTTCAGGTAATCTTCATTCCTATCCTTTCCAGTGCATTTCTCCACCTTTCTAACTGTTCCTCCACCAGCTCCCTGCTTTGATTTGAGATTAAAATGTCATCTGCAAAAATCATTCCAGGCTAATTTACAGCTGCGCCGCCATGCCTCCTGCCCTCCTACAGTGCTGCTTATCCCCTCCATTTTTCTGTTTTTTGTGTTTCTGTTTCTTTTACACCAGATAGATGTAAGATGTTTTTTGGCAAATCTGAGATGCAGATTTATATTCTTTGCTGGCAGCAGGGGATTTTGCTTGTGAACCCTTTTTTAATCGGGGCATGATGCACTGGTTGTCTTCTTGTAGCATACTTCACGTTCTCTGACAGATAGTGAATTGATTCACAAATTTGGTAGTTATCAGGTTTGCGTATGGCTTGTGAAATTTAACTCCACTTTCCCAAATTTGTGGTTCGTCACATTGTGTTTTAACCTTTCCCAAATTTGTGGTTCGTCATATTGCGATTTAACCAGATGGGAGCAATTACATTTTCACAGAGGGTTGTGTTTTTTTTTTTTCAATAAATCAAATTGTCATTTGAAAACTGCATTTTCTATTTCTGTAGGTTGTCTCTGAGAGATATTGAAATATGTTTGATGATTTGAAACGTTTGTGTGTGATAGATATGCAAAAAAAAAAAATAAATCCGGAGGAGGGCAAAAACTTTTTCACTGCACAGTGTATGTCCTGTACTATTGTCACATTGTTTCTGTTAGTCCAGATGTCTGTATGCAGGAGGCAGTTCGTCTCTGGTTACGCCCTACATCCATTTTCAACCGCTTATCTGGGTCAGGTCCTTGGGGTAGTAGCTTTAGCAGGGATCTTGGGGGATCTTGATGTGTTCACCTTGTCCTGGGTCGTCCCCGGGGTCTCTTTCCGGTTGGAGTGCCCAGAACACCTCACCAGGGAGGCGCCCGGTACGCATCCGTATCAGATCCCCCAACCCCCTGATCTGGCTCTTCTCAATGCAGAGTGGGACTCTTGAGTCCCTTCCGGATGACGGGGCTTCTCTCTCTCTAACGTAGAGCCTGGACACCCTACAGACGAAACTCATTCCGTCCGCTTTTATCCGGGATCTTGTTCTTTCGGTCATGAACAACATCTTGTGACAGTAGGTGAGGGTAGTAACGTAGATTGACCAGTAAATTGAGAGCGTTACATTTTGACTTAGCTCCTTCTTTACTACAACGGACTGATTCAAAATCTGTATCGCTGGAGACACCGCATCTATATGCCTGTCGATCTCCCGTTGCATTTATCCCTTATACATGAACAAGACTGTGAGATACTTGAACTCCTCCATTTGAGGCAGGATCTCATCCCCTTCCTGGAGTGAGCATGCAACCCTTGTCCGACTGGGGACCATGGTCTCAGATTTGGAGGTGCTTGTTCTCATCCCAGCCTCTTTACACTTGGCTGTGAACCACTCCAGTGATCGTTGGAAATCAAAGTTTGATGAAGGCAACAGAACCATATCATCTGCAAAAAGCAGAGATGCGATACTGAAGCCACCAAACCTGACCTGCTCTCTCCCTCGGCTACGGCCAGAGATCCTGTCCATAAAAGTTATGAACAGAATCAGTGAAAAATGGCAGCCTTGGCGGAGTTCAACTCTCATCGGAAACAAGTTCGACTTACTGCCGGCAATGCGGACCAAACTCTGACACATGCAGGGACCGAACAGCTCATATCTGTGCTCACTACTCCATAGTCCTGAAGCCCCCTGTACTTGTACTAATGTACTTTTTCATTAACATCCTCAAGGCAAATAAAAAATCGGTGGAACTCTTTCTTGGCATGAAACCACACTATTGTTCGCAAAAGCTCAGTTCTGTCTTGATTATACCCTCCACTACTCTTTCCCACAACCTCATTGTTTGGCTCATCAACATTATTCCTCTATATTTCCCCCAGCTCTGCACATCACCCTTGTTATTAAAAATGGATTTCAGGACACTTTTCCTCCAATCCTCTGGTATCTTCTCACTCACTAGAATGCTCTTAATTAAACTTCAAAAACTCTGAGCTTCCATATCTCCACAGATATGTCATCAGGACCAACTGTCTTTCCGTTTTTCATCCTCTCTGCCTTTTTTAGCTTCTCCCTGACTAATTTTTGCAACGTCCTCATCCAGCACTCTTGCTTTTTCTACTCATTCTTCTCTTCTTTTCCTATTTCAGCGACTCTTTAAAGTATTCTTTCCATCCATCAAGCACATTCGTGGGACCAGTCACCACATTTCCATCTCTATCCCTCATTGACTCATACCCTGCCAATGCCATCCCGACTTCATTAATCCATTAATTTCATGCCAACTCCATCTAAAGATGTCAATTATGTTTTTTAATAGGGATGGGTGGAGGAGGGTCTTGTGCAGTTCATATGTGATTGTCAAATTTCTGGATAACTGCAATGAGGATTGGCATCCTGTCGTGGACGTCAATGGTTTGAGGTGAACGTCCCTTCCTCAGATTGAAGAAGGGGGCGGGCCAGCGGGATGTACCAGATAAGAGACATTTTGCGCCAGCGCAAGAAAATTCTTGTGACCGACAGGAATGACGCCTTGGATCATGCAGGGAATAAAGGCTGGTGCTCCAAGCTGATCACCCCTGATAACCCTAACCGAAAATAGGACACTTTATAGACATTTGCATTTATTCATGGCTTCATTGGAGCCTATACCAAAGACTTTGGGCGAGAGGTGTGGGTATGCTCTGGACGAGTTGGCATTCCATCGCAGGGGCATATTATAATCAAATAACCCTTCACACAAGTTTTCATCAATAAACAGTCTTCAATTACCAAAACATATATGTTTTCGGAATCTGTCTGCAAATATACAGATTTGTGTGTATTTTTGTTTTCTACTCTTTCTTTCTCTTTCTTTGTTTCTTTCTTTCTTTAAGATCAAAGCCACAGTTCTCCAAAGGTGCCAAATGTTCATATTTGGCCATGTTTTGTTCTGTGCAGTGATTACAATAAAGTAAAAAATACTCCACATTTTGGAGATGATGAGATGAAATCTGAGTTAGGTTCACATTAAGTTTGCTAGTTCGCGAACAAAGAGCTAACACACCCTTGGAACCACAGCAATTGATTGACTGACCTGAGTTTTGGATTCTACCAACCAATCACCCTCAAATTTGTTGAATTTTTCTCTGTGTTAAGAAACTGTTCAATCTGTCAGGCACCTTCTTGGTTGCAAGTGGCTAGTTACTTGCTGCTCGTGTGGCAATATGATGCCACTTAACATCACTCATCATTGCCTTCGTCACAGCGAATAAGCTACAACTCAGTTTTTTGATCACAAAATAAGGAGGAATAGTAATTAACAGGAGAATACTGAACCCTACTAAACCACTCAGCTATTGTTGGATATCATGAAGGAAACACCAGAAAAAGTGATTGGTTCACAGTACAATTTTCACTCAAGTTTTGCCGGACCGTGTTCATTGTAGCTAAGAGTAAACGTTCATCCATCCATCCATTTTCTTCACCGCTTATCCTCACAAGGTTCACGAGGAGTGCTGTAGCCTATCTCAGCTGTCAACGAGCAGGAGGCAGAATACACCCTGGACTGGTTGCCAGGCAATCGCAGGGTACATAGAGACAAACAGTTGCACTCACAATCATACCTAGGGGCAATTTAGAGTACAATTAAAGTGCCACTGTCATGAAATGCATGATTTTTAGTATGTTATTAATGAAAAAACGGCAGCCGACATGAACCCATGCGTTTTTTCACCACAAAACATGTTTTTGACAGATACAGCTTTTTGTAACTCCCGCCATGAAAATCCTCTCGAGGGATTTGTTTTTGAGAAGTAGCAGGAAGTGACGTAAAGGACAGACCCTCAAGTGGACTCGTTTGTTTCCATTAGTTTTACCGACGGGAAGGTAGCTCGTTGTTCCTTACTTAGTGTTAGCCAAAATCCCGGCTGGTTGCATTGCTGGACATTGCTTGAACACTCGGGAGGATGGATTTACCCTTCATAAGTCTGCAAGAGACCCGGTTCGTCGTGAAAAATGGATTGCATGGGTGCAGAGAATGAGAGCTTTGTGGACTCCAAATGACAGGTAGGTGTGCATACAGCCACTAAAAAAAAAATAGCTTGCCTCAGACCACGTAATCATCTCTCATAACGTAACAAAAGATCCGCATACGAAATATGTCGATCTGGGCGTCAGACGGCGTCGAGCTGCTGCGTCACTTCACCAGCGAAGGCGGCGGCTCTCAATCAGCCGTGTGCGACAACAACCCCCTAAATCAACCAGGCTTTGCTCCATTATAAGCCACCATGGCGCCGAAAATGAGCCACACCAGGCTAAGGTGCCTCGTTCCCCAGGTCGGCTTTGGCGAAGGCTGCGCGTGGGGCTTGCGGACGGCGGCAGCTCTGAAGAACGCAGCCGACAATGCCTCACTCAGCCGCGTTTGGCGACAATGCAGTAATGCGCCCCGGCTCGACAGTTTTGTTCAGCGTGTACTGCGGCAGCTATGAACAACCCCCTAAACCAGCACGGCCCGGCTCTGCCTCACTCAGCCGCGTGCGACGACAACGCAGTATAGTGCCCCGGCATGACAGTGTTCTTCATTGCGTACTGCGGCAGCTATGAACAACCCCGTAAAGCAGCACGGCTCGGCTCCGTGATAAGCCACCTCAGCGCCCAAAATGAGCCACACCGGCCGGTTGCGATGAGCTGCAATGGCTCATCTCGGCCGCAGAAATGGATCGGACAGGGAGAAAGTTTGGCCGCGATCGCATATCATCTGAATATGGCTCGAAACGATAGTGTAATATTGCCCCGGTAAGAACTGTAAGGACGCTTTATAGCTGATCCACCATGCCGCCTGAGAGTAAGTAAGTATGAAAAAAATGTGAGACACACACCTATTCATCAACGTTGCCTTGTGAGAGAGGCAAAGCAGCTTGCTTGTCTTGATGGGAGAGGAGAGGCTCGAAGAGACTAAGTTCAATCACCGGCATCATTGCCTAATGATGATTGTAAACACAGTCCTTGAAGAAGTATGCGTAGGCGTCCTCTTCCAACAATGGCCCGTTTCATCCATGTTAAAAACTTGCTGCCCACCATCCTTTATTAATGAGGTTAGGAAACTTACTCCATGTAACGACGTCGAGCACCATACAGAGGCATGTTTCGGAGGCCGTATCTTTTTGGAAATTTTCCAAACCAGCCTTTGCTGGACAAAAAGCCTCATTCTCAAGGGGGCCAACAAGAAGAAAAGTTTCCTGTCTGAAGCCCTAGAGGACATCCCAGTATGTACCAGAGTGCCCATGCCATTTGCTGCACAAAGTGGTTGATTCCTCCCACTGGATCCCAAAAAAGATGAAAGTGCTCTGAAATAGAAGCCCGTTTTTCACAGTGGATCCCTAAAACCAGGGGTCTCAAACTCAATTTACCTAAGGGGCGCTGGAGGCAGCGTTCAGCTGAGGCTTGGACGCAGCCTCGGCGGACATGCATTCGCGGCCAATTTCAATTAGAAATGTAAAAGAAAATTCAATCTTCTCAAACATCTTTTTTTTTTTTTTTTTAAAGTTAAACACATTAAGATAAACTAGGAGGCAACACAGTGGTGCAAGTAGTTAGACCATAGTTGTGAGGTTTGGGATTCAAATCCCGGCCCCGCCTGTTTAGAGTTTGCATGTTCTTCCTGTGCATGCGCGGGTTTTCTCTGTGCACTCCGGTTTCCTCCCACGTCCCCAAAAACATGCATTAATTAGGGACTCTAAATTGGCCTTCAGTCTGATTGTGAGTATAATTGTTGACTGCTGACTCTGTGCTCTGCGATTGGGTGGCACATGGTTTAGAGTGTACCCCACCTCTTACCCGATAATACCTGGGATTGGCGCCAGCACTACCATGACCCTGATGAGGATAAACAGCTAAGAAAAGGGATGGATGGTTGAGGTCCTGAAGACTTGAAAGAATTGCTCATACAATATGAACCTCATAAGGCTCTGAGATGAACCGACTACCACTACTCGGTCAAATAATAGAGTGGAGTCCAAAACAAGCTTTGGACTCCTGAACCTGCATTGAGCTATTGTGCTGCACACATATTTCTTTTTTAAATGCTTTTAATCACATAAAGCACATTTGGTTACCACATTTGCTTGTCTATATATACCCTGCGATTGGCTGGATACCAGTTCAGGGTGTACTCTGCCTCTTGCCCAAAGATGGCTGGAATAGGCTTCAGCCCGCTCTATTGAAGATAAGCGGTGCAGAAAAGGAATAAATGGATAGTGAAAGTGTAATTTTGAATATATGACAATAAATAGGACTTTAGAATAAATCATGAATGATTAGTTGGTTTCCTCTTTTAAATAATTAACACTACCATATTTGTGCAACCATAAGGTATATCGTATTAAAAGATGCAGTCTCCGTTGCAGGTACATTTTCAGTATTTAACACATGCACAAGACTCGCCGTAATATTGGGTGCAGGCATGGTGGTGCTCACGAGACAGTGAGGCACAATTATACCTTTAATTTTGTAAGCAGAAGAACAAGCTTTTTCCCACAATGGCCTGTCCAAGCAAGTCACCAGTCAACACACCATTCTCACCCACAGTGTCACATCAAACCAAAATCATTACACCACAGACAGAACTTCACGAGGAACAGACAACAAAACAACCAAAACGATGAGCAAAAAAATCAATTGACACAAAACATGCACTTCAAAGGCTATTCTTATACATGCACCACAAAGCATATAGCTATATGGTGAGACTAGCTTAAAACATACAGTAGCATGCATACACATGATTTAAAAAAGGCACCCAGAGAAAATACGAGTTTGGTTGTACTTTATTGAATTATTTAACAATGTGAACAGTCATCCTCACTTGCTTGAAATCTTCAACAATCAATCCCATCCCCAAAAAGAAACCATGAAACCCTTAATGACAACAGTCCTGTTGCCCTCACACCTGTCATCATGAAGTGCTTTGAGAGTGTGGTTCTCAGCAAAGACTGTCTCCCCCCCTAACTCCCACCAGTTTGCATATTGGGCAAATAGATCGACAGAGTACACCATCGCCATAACTCCGCACACTGTGTTAAGCCACCTGGAACAACCACAGAACTACGCTAAGATGCTCTTTGTGGATAATAGCTTGGCCTTCAATGCTCAACAAAAATGGCTGCACCTTGTTGGATATTATTTTTAGATCAATACAAAAGTCCGTTAATCATCTGACTCCAAATTGTGACCTTACCGGACCACCACTGATCCAACAATTTGCACGCTCGTTCTGCAAAGAAAGGACCAGGAAGCCGGCGTTTTCAGACGCGAGTGGATTTATTCCTTCAACAAACACCTGGGTCTCGGGTCCCTCTCAATACAACCCTGCACGTCTCTGTTCCCTCCAGCCGACGTACTCCACATCCGAGTTGTCTAGGACAATTTAAAAGTACAATCTACTAATTCACTATTGGTTATGTGTCTCCTGCAGTTATCCTTAGCGCTCTCTCATTGGTCTTTGTTGGTCCGCAGGATGGTGGGCCGACTCCTCCCGCCTGCGGTTGTTGACGTTTTGTTGCTCCCGTCTCCCTCTAGGTCTAGGTCAAGCATCGCGTTGCCCCACACCTGCTGATTGTGGTCACCACCAACCGTCGAGAACATTCCGTTCTAGCACGCTATCTGCTGTAATCACTTTCTTGCCACATGCTCACACTGCAGCTTTTCATCCAGACTTTCACACATTAAGCAGTATTGCAAATACATCGCCTTGTTGATTAACTTTTATACATTTCATTTCCTTTAACCTCGAGGCACCTGGCTGTCAAACTCCTGAAGTTTCCAAATAACACCACAGTCATCGGCCTCCTCAGAGACAGCGACATGTCTGGGTATCAACGGGAATTGACAAGACTGGAGCTTTGATGGGGCTAACACAACCTGGCGTTAAACACTCGAAAGACTGTAGAAATGATTGTGGATTTCAGGGGGGATCCTTCACCACAGCTGGCCCTCACGCTGTCCAACTGTGTTGTGTCAACCGTTAAGACCTCATGGCCCTTCAGGGACTCTGTACGAAACGATACAAAAAAAGAAAACACAACAACAGAATATTTTAGCATTGTTCAGAGCTTTTCTGGTGGCATGTTTGTTTTTGCTAAGACGGAAATATTCCAGACAAAATGCACAAGATGTGTGGTTATGAGAGAGGTTGGCATCTCTGGTTTTCATTTCTGTGTTTTTTTTTTTCCAAGTTCAAGATTAATGCTTAGTTTATGGCTGTCCCTTTTGTCAGAGATTTATATGAGGTAAGCTGCAAAGACCTGGATGACCTGGTGTGTGCGGCCATGGAGGTGGAGGGAGTGTTTGGGAGCAGGATGACTGGTGGAGGATTTGGAGGTTGTACAATAACTCTGCTGAAGGCTGATGCGATTCACAGGACTATACAAAACATACAGGTAAATACATAAAGTATACAAAAGCTTGCTTTCCTTGTGTAAAAACAAATCATGTTCTGTACCTAAAGAAGACAAGTCTGCAATTATATAACTTGAGACATAACGCAATGTTAGTCTGAGCTACAATGAAAATACATATGATTTCAAAGCTGTGTGTGCAGTGCCGTGAAAACGTACTCGCCGGCTTCCAGATTTGTTTTTTTTTTGTATATCTATCACACACAAAGTTTTAAAATAATGTGTGATACAGCTGCAAATAAGTAATTGAAGAGCTGTCTATCAGCTAGAATTCTGACCCTTAAAGACCTGTTAGTCTGCCTTTAAAAGTCCTCCTCCACTCCATGTATTATCCTGAATGAGATGCACCTTTGTGAGGTCGTTAGCTGCACAAAGACACCTGTCCACCCCATACAATCCGTAAGACTGAAACCTGTAACATGGCCAAGACCAAAGAGCTGTCGAGAGATACCAGAGACTAAATTGTACAACTCCACATGGCTGGAAAGGGCTACGGAGAAATTGCCAAGCAGCTTGGTGAAAAAAGGTCCACTGTTAGAGCAATCATGAGAAAATGGAAGCTAAACATGACAGTCAATCTCAATCGGTGTGGAGCCCCATGCAAGATATCACCTCCTGGGGTGTCTATGATTCTTAGAAAGGTAAGGAATCATCCCAGCACTACACGACAGGACTTGGTCAATGACCTGAAGAGAGCTGGGACCACCGTTTCCAAGGTGACTGTTGGTAATACACTAAGACGTCATGGTTTGAAATCATGCATGGCACTGAAGGTTCCCCGACTTAAACCAGCACATGTCAAGGCCCGTCTTAAGTTTGCCAAAGACCATTTGGATGATACAGAGGAGTCATGGGAGAAAGTTTTGTGGTCAGATAAGACCAAAATGGACCATAATTCCATTAACCATGTTTGGAGAAAGATGAATGATGAGTTTCATCCCAAGATCACCATCCTGACTGCGAAGAGTGGGGGTGGTATCATCATGCTTTGGGCGTGTTTTTCTGCACATGGGACAGGATGACTGCACTGTATTAAGAAGAGGATGACCGCGGCCATGTATTGTGAGATTTTGGGGAACAACCTCTTTCCCTCAGTCAGACCATTAAGATGGATTGTGGGTGGGTCTTTCAACATGACAATGTCCCAAAGCAGACAGCCAGGAAACCAAGGAGTGGCTCCGTAAGAAGCACATCAAGGTTCTGGCGTGGTCTAGCCAGTCTCCAGACCCAAACCCAATAGAAAATCTTTGGAGTGGGCTGGAACTCCGTGTTTCTCAGCGACAGCCCAGAAACCTGTCTAATTTAGAGAAGATCTGTGTGGAGGAGTAGGCCAAAATCCCTATTGCACTGTGTGCAAACCTGGTGAACAACTACTGGAAAGGTTTGACCTCTGTAATTGCAAACAAAGGCTACTGTACCAAATATTAACATTGGTTTTCTCAGGTGTTAAAATACTTATTTGCAGCTGGATCACACAAATAAATCATTGAAAAATCATACATTGGGATTTCTGGATTTTTCTTTTTAGATTATCTCTCTCATAGTGGACATGCACCTATGATGAAAATTTCAGACCCCTCCATGATTTCTAAGTGGGAGAACTTGCAATATAGCAGGGTGTTCAAATACCTATTTTCTTCAATGTAATAACACGTTGTGCCACTTGTGGCACTAATAACTGAAATCAAGTGTTTGGAATAATTATTATTATAGTCTTTCACATCCTTTTGGAGAAACTTTTTTCCACTCTTCTTTGCAAAACTGTTGCAACTCGGATTGGAGAATTTTTTTGTATAAACTGCCCGTTTAAGGTCACACCACAGCATCTCAATTGGATTTCAATCCGGACTTTGAGTTGGCCACTCCAAAACCTTATTAATTTTTTTTTGCCATTCAGAGGTGGACTTGCTGGCATGTTTTGGATCGTTGGGCGAATCGGATAAATATACAGCGCAGTGGCACGACTCGTGAGAGCGTTAGCCTTACAGGTCTGAGGAGCGGGGTTCAAATCCTGGCCCCACCTGTGTGGAGTTTGAATGTTTTCCCCGTGCCTGGGTGGGTTTTCTCCAGGCACACCGGTTTCCTCACACATCCCAAAAACATGCATTCATTGGAGACAATAAATACACTCCATATTAATAATTAAAACTCATTAATACTTTGTGGTGCCACCTTTTGCTGCAATCACAGCTGCAAACCGCTTGGGGTATGTGCCTATCAGGTTTGCACATCGAGAAACTGAAATTCTTACCCATTCTCAGTGAGGTTGGATGGAAAGTGTTTGTGAACAGCAGTCTTCAACTCTGCCGACAGATTCTCGATTGGATTCAGATCTGGACTTTGACTTGGCCATTCTGACACCTGGATACTTTTATTTGTGAACCGTTCCATTGTAGATTTGGCTTTGTTTTGAATAATTGTCCTGTTGAAAACTAAATCTCCACCCCAGTCTCAAGTCTTTTGCAGACTCCAACAGGTTTTCCTTAAAAAATGGTCCTGGATTTGGCTCCATTCATCTTCCCATCAACTTTAACCATCTTCCCTGTCCCTACTGAAGAAAAGCAGGCCCAAACCATGAGGCTGCCACTACCATGTTTGACAGGGTGATGAGCTTTGTTGGTTTTCCTCCAAACATATCAATTTGCATTGTGGCAAAAAAGTTTGATTTTGGTTTCATCTGACCAGAGCACATGCTTCCACATATTTGGTGTGTCTCCCAAGTGGCTTGTGGCAAACGTGAAACGAGACTTTTTATGGATATCTTTGAGAAATGGCTCTCTTCTTGCCAATCTTCTATAAAGGCCAGATTTGTGCAGTGTACTGTCACGTCCCATCGGAACGAGAGTAGGACCCAAATGCAGGACTCGGACGATGCAAAGTAGTTCAAGGAGAAACGTTTATTATATGTCGAGGTCGGGGATCGAGCAGGCAGTCCGGTGCAGCAGCGGTAGTTGGGACGTCTGGCGAAGAGAGCAGGTGAGTGGGCAGGAAGGAGTCGGTACACAGGAGAACGATCAAGGCAGGCAGAAGTATCAGAGGAGTCAGGCTTACAAGGGTGGTCGGAGAACGCGCGAAGGTCGGTACACACAGGTTCGATCAGGGATACCGGAGCACACGAACGGGACATGAAGCTCAGGTGCTGGAAACGCGGGGAGGCGGAGACTGGGATGAAAAGCCGGGCAAAGAGATTCAAAATCAAAGTCATCGGAGTCGTACTCAGGCACCCGGTCATACAAATCACGGTGCCAGCACCCGAGCGTCTTTGCCCTACGGTAGGTTGAAGTACACCAATCCGTATGAGGGAACCCGCTTGGCCATCTAATCGGGACCTCCGCGTGGCGGCCAGAGGAGACGCCCCGGCCGGGCGCTCCCTTGTGCCTCCCGCTGCGCGGCAACTAAGACATCGTCCTCGCCGGCGAAACCGGCAGACCCGCAGCTGGTGGTGAAGCTTCCAGCCCAGAGAGAGGAGGAGCCGCCAAATCACGAGGCGTTCTGCCGCGAAATGCGGGTGGAGATAGAGCGGCAGAGAGCTGAATTGGCGGCTTTCACGGCCCAGGTCCGGCAAGGATTGGCGAACCAGCCGAGCTACGCTGACGTCGCAACGGCGACTGACTCGCTGCTGATGCAGGTTTACGTGGCAGTTGGAACTGACCCGCTCCCGAGACACGCCCACGTGTCAGTTTCGACTGACTCTCCGCCTACTCAGGTTCACGTTGCCGTGGAAACCGACCCGCCCCCTCGCCAAGCGCACGCTGCAGTGGAAACAGACTCGCCACCTGGTCAAGTGCACGTCGCAGTGGGAACGGACTCGCCACCTCACCAAGCGCACGTAGCTGTGGAAACTGACCCGCCTCCTCGCCATTCCCACGTCGAGGTTTTGGCTGTTCCGAGCAGAGCTCACGCGGCAGTTGGAACTGACCCGCTCCCGAGACACGCCCACGTGTCAGTTTTGACTGACTCTCTGCCGACGCTCGTTCACGTTGCCCTGGAAACGGATTCGCCACCGCGCCACGCCCACGTTGCTGTTTCAACGAATGCATTGCAAGTTCACGTGGCAGTGGGGACCGACCCGATGCCGCCTCACGTTGCTGTCCAGGAGGTGGCGACGTCTCCACAGCAGCTTCTCGTCCGTGCCCTGGAGTACCAGTGGCGACCGGTCTGCGGTCGCTCCCCGTTCTTGCTCTGTCGGTGACCGGTCCGCGGTCGTCCCCTGTTCCTGCTCCGACGGCGACGGGCAAGTCCATATGTTCCCGTCCAGGAGGTGGCAATGGTGCCGCCACCTTCTCAAGTTCCTGTCCAGGAGGTGGCGATGGCGATGGGGTCGCCGCCTTGGAAAGACCCGGCGTCGCCGGGACCGACGCAAGGTAGACTGTCTGCCGGAGGACCAAGCCAGTCCAATCCGGGTAGGCTCCCTGACGTCCTCTGCTTCCGTGTCTTACGCTCCGCCAGCGAGGTATGAATATGTCCCGAACACGACCCGTCCGGCTCCTCATATTCTTCTGGACTCTGACTTTTCGGAATATGAGGAGGGCCGTGATTTGTATGACCGGGTGCCTGAGTACGACTCCAATGACTTTGATTTTGAATCTCTTTGCCCGGCTTTTCATCCCAGTCAGTTTGCTCCGCCTCCCCGCGTTTCCAGCACCTGAGCTTCATGTCCCGTTCGTGTGCTCCGGTATCCCTGATCGAACCTGTGTGTACCGACCTTCGACCGTTCTCCGACCAACCTTGTAAGCCTGACTCCTTTGATACTTCTGCCTGCCTTGATCGTTCTCTTGTGTATCGACTCCTGCCTGCCCGCTCACCTGCTCTCTTCGCCCGACGTCCCAACTACCGCTGCTGCACCGGACTGCCTGCTTGATCGCCGACCTCGGCATATAATAAATGTTTTTCCTTGAACTACCTTGCATCGTCCGAGTCCTGCATTTGGGTCCTACCCCCGTTCCGATGGGACGTGACATGTACGACTGTTGTCCTATGGACAGACTCTCCCACCTCAGCTGTAGAGCTCTGCAGGTCATCCAGAGTGGTCATGGGCCTCTTGGCTGCATCTCTGATCAGTCTTCTCCCGGTTCGAGGGTAAAGTTTAGAGGGACTGCTGGCTCTTGGTAGATTTGCAGTCGTTTGATACTCCTTCCATTTCAATATGTTTGCTTGCACAGTGCTCCTTAAGATGTTTAAAGCTTGAGAAATCTTTTTGCATCCAAATCCAGCTTTAAAATTCTCCACAGCAGTATCTTTAACCTGCTTGGTGTGTTCCTTGTTCTCCATGATGATCTCTGCACTTTAAACAGAACTCTGAGACTATCACAGAGCAGGCACATTTATAGGGAGACTTGATTACACACAGGTGGATCGTATTTATCATCATCAGTCAACATTGGATCATTCAGAGAGTCTCACTGAACTTCTAGAGTGAGTTTGCTGCACTGTAAGTAAAGGGGCCGAATATTAGTTCACGCCAGACTTTTCAGTTTTTTATTTGTTAAAAAAGTATAAAATATCCACTAAATTTCTCTGAACTGATGTTTGGTGCAGAGGTACAAACTACAGTCTAGACCTGTCAATCTACCTGAAGGCAGAGGAAGGCTACCCTCTCATCCCCCAGGGTAAACCCCAAGATATAGGCCCCTGAGCCAAGGGGCAATAAGTATACCCACACCTGCTCAGTGTCTCTCACCGTGGGAAACTCCAGAGTGGAACAGAGTCCAACCCCTCTCAAGAGGAGTGGTACCAGAGCCCAAGCAGTATGTAGAGGCAAGTCCGACTATATCTAGTCGGAACTTCTCAACCTCATGCACCAACTCGGGGCCCTTCCCTGTCAAAGTGGTGACATTCCATGTCCCTTGAGCTAGTTTCCTTAGCCAGGGATTGGATCATCCCCACCTTTGGCCACCGCCCATATCAAATCTCACCCGACCTGTGTGGCCCCTCTCGCAGGTGGTGAGCCCATGGGAAGCGGGACCCATGTTATCCTTTCGGGCTGTGCCTGGCTGAGGCCCATGGGTACTGACCCGGCCACCAGCAACTCGTCTTCGAGCCCCACCTCCCGGCCTGGCTCCAAAGGCATGCCCCAGTGAACCACGTCCGGGCAAGGGAAACCAAGATCCAATATTTGCACTCGTCTTAGGGGGTTTGGAGCCGTGCTTTGTCTGGTCCCTTACCTTGGACCTTTTTACCATGGGTGATACTTCCAGACAACTTAGCTCCTTGGATCATCGGGACACACAAACCCCTCCACCATGATAATGGGACGGTTCGAGGAGGGGGTGATTCAAGGCAGATAAGCAATTACTTTTGGCAATATAGTGTACATTTTTGTGCTTCCTTGTCCCTTCCACCATCTTGCAACAAGCTTTTTACCTGTCAGGATGGACGGAGTCCCATCCACTTCTCTTTCAAGAGAGCTCCCCGACCACAATTGCTTTCAAGGACTGTACACCCCTTAAACCTTCCCCGAGGAATTGGGATACGTTGTCATTGTTGTGCACACAAACAAGGGGCAAGACAAAGGGGAAGGGCTAATAAGTAGAATTGTTATTAGTTCTTATTATTGTTTGTTTTGTAGATGCTCATTGAATGTGTGTGTATGTGCTTGCTTTCTCTTCCTCAACAGGAGCGTTACAGTGGAACCCCAACTTTCTACATTGCAACTCCTTCAGAGGGTGCTCGGGTTCTCAATCTGTCCTGAGTTCTGTCAATCGAGAGATAAACCTTTTGATTTACGATGAATGCTTCGAATGACCCCCACTCACCCATTTTTTTCCCCCATTAAGACTAAGATTAAGATTTTTCGGGTTCATTTTTCTTGACACTTTTCTGTAAGCAACACTGTTAAATACTGTACATGGATCAAATGTTTTGCCCTTTGTTTATTGTACATTTATGTGTTGCTAAATATATAGAAATGAAATAAAAAGATTTCACCCTCCACCCATTATTTTTTTTGTACCCCACTGTATAATAACAAGAGTGTGCAGCCCTATGGGGGCACAAGCCCGTCTATTCTGTAGGCTGTGCCCCTCCCGGATCGGTCGTGGCACAGATGAATAATACCCGGCCCCGGTACCGTTAACCTGCAGGGTGTCGGTGGAAATTAAGCTACTGTGGGTCGAAGACAAAGTAGAGGAATAAAGCGGATTCTTTGGCAGAAGAAGACATGCACAGAGCCTACAACTAAGTGTTGGGACTTTGAAAGTTGGGACATATGAACCAGCTATGTTGGTTGAGATGATAAAGGTTTATTTTTTTATTTATTTTTTTTGGGGGCGCATCCAAGACAGCAGGTGGAAAGGTAAGAAGGCTAAAAATTTAGGAGCAGGGTTTTAATGATTTTACCACGGAGAAGGTGGGAAAAGAAATTAAGCTGTGGTTATTTTAAATGTTGGTGAAGGAAACATGGGTGATGAAAAACTGATGGGTAAGTACGGCATCCAAGAAAGGAACTTTGAGTGACAGATGCTGGTGGACATTGCTAAAAGGATGGAAATGCTACCTGTGAACACCTTTTTCCAGAAGGGGAAGGAACATAGGGTGACCTACAAAAGCAGTGGTAGAAACACGCAGGGAGATAACATTTTGTGCGGACGATGTCATCTGAAGGAGGTTACTGATTGTAAGGTAGTGGTGGGGGAGAATGTAGCTCAACAACATAGGATGGTAGTGTGCAAGAGATGCTTCTGGTAGTGGGGAGGAAGGAGGAATTAAAAAGACAATGATAGAGCAGAAAACCTGTGGTGGAAGCTGAGAAAGGAAGAATGTTGTGCGGCCTTTCAGAAAGAGCTGAGTCAGGCTCTTGACAGACAGGAAGGGCTCCCAGAAGACTGGAACACTGGAGCCAATGTGATCAGATAGACAGGCAGGAGAGTACTTGGTGTGTCTTCTGGGAGGAAAGGGGACAAAGGTCACTTGGTGGTGGAACCCCAAAATCCAGGAAGTTGTTCAAGAAGAGGTTAGCGAAGAAGTAAGAAATAGAGGACTGGGGAGAGGAGAAAGGAATACATTGAAATGTGATATAGGGCTGTAGGGTTTACCAATTAGACATTCATGAAACAGGACAAAAAGGAAGCAGAGACACCAGTTCAAGTTTGACAGCTCATGAGGAGAGAGGAGAGAAAGTATCTCATACAATTCACCACTGCACTCTCTGATTATCCTCTCCTCAGCACCTCTATTTATTTGGTTTCAAAACCCCCTTATTTAAATGGATGTTACAAAAAGGAGACGGGGGAGCAAAACATAGTTGGAAACAAAGTGTACTTGTTTGTTCATGTGTGTGGGTGCATGTGTGTGGAAGACTGTTGAGTATGTGTGGTCATCATTTCTTTTAATAGACAACAGGTGCGCCTGGTTCTAACAGTTCTGATGATTAAATGTTCTTGTTCATGTGCCATCTCTTCTTGAGCAGCTGCCACGTAATCTAAAGCAGAGCTAATCATTTCTTTCTTGGAAGCAGATGTATGATAATTATATTCACAATTATTCCTACAAGGGAAAAGGTAGAGGTGGCGAAGGCTAAACAAGAGGCATAAGACGACTTGTACACTAGGTTGGACACGAAAGAACGATAAAAGGATCTCTACAGGTTGGCCAGACAGAGGGATAGAGATGGGAAGGATGTAGAGCAAGTCAAGGTGATTAAGGATAGAGATGGAAATGTGTCGGCTGGTGCCAGTAGTGTGCTAAATAGATGGAAAGAGTACTTTGAGAAGTTGATGAATGAAGAAAATGAGAGATAAGGAAGATTAGAAGAGGCAAGTGTGATGGACCAGGAAGTGGCAATGATTAGTCGGGGAAGTTAGAAAGCCACTAAAAAGGAAGAAAATTGAAAAGCACTTGGTCCTGATGACATACTTTTAGAGATATGGAAGCAATTTGTCGAGGTGGCTGTCCTGGTTGTCCCCTGCAACATCACATGGACATCAGGGACAGTGCCTCTGGATTGGCAGACTGGGGTGGTGGTCCCTCTTTTTAAGAAGGGGGCCAGAGAGTGTGTTCCAACTAAAGGGGCATCACACTCAGCCTTCCTGGTAAGGTCTATTCAGGGGTGCCGGAGAGGAGGGTCCACCGTAAAGTCGAATCTCAGATTCAGGACGAGCAATGTGGTTTTCGTCCTGCCCGTGGAACAGTGGACCACTGTGCACCCTCGGCAGGGTCCTGGAGTGTGCATGGGAATTTGCCCAACCAGTCTTCATGTGTTTTGTGGATTTGGAGAAGGCGCTCGACCGTGTCACTCGGGGAGTCCTGTGGTCGGTTTGCAGGAGTATGTTCAGTCCCTGTACAACTGATGTCAGAGTTTGGCCCGCATTGCTGGCAATAAGTCGGACTCATTTTTGTTGAGAGTTGGACTCAACTAAGGCTGCCCTTGTCACCAATTTTGTTCATAACTTTTATGGACAGAATCTCAAGGCACAACGGAGGGGTAGAGGGTGTCCGGTTTGGTGGACTCAGCACCACATCTCTGGTCTTTGCAGATGCTGTGGTTCTGTTGGCTTTATCTAGGTGTGATCTCCAACGCTCAAGTGTGAAGTGGCTGGGATGAGAATCAACACCTCCAATCTGACACCATGGTCCTCAGAATCAGAATCAGATTGAATGGCCAAGTGTGTAAAAACACACAAGGAATTTTTCTTCAGGAGTCGGTGCTGCCCTGATACGACAGACAAAATAAGGAACAACAAAGAACAAGAGACATTTCTGTTTATATGGACCATTCCTTATAGAATGTGCAAGATTTAAAATCTAAACAAATAAGCGTTAACAATGTCAATTGTTCAAAGGGAGCAGGAAAGACTCCAAAGACAAATTGTGCATTCTACAAAATATAAAAATATATATATTTTCAAAAAAGTAAATACACACACATATATATATATATATATATATATATATATATATATATATATAGTGAAGAAAATAAATATTTGAACACTGCGATATTGCAAGTTCTCCCACTTAGAAATCATGGAGGGCTCTGAAATTTTCATCGTAGGTGCATGTCCACTGAGAGAGATAATCTAAAAAGAAAATCCAGAAATCACTATGTATGATTTTTTTAACGATTTATTTGTGTGATACAGCTGGAAATAAGTATTTGAACACCTGTCCATCAACTAAAATTCTGACCCTCAAATACCTGTGAGTCCGCCTTTAAAAGTCCACCTCCACTCCATGTATTATCCTGAATCAGATGCACCTGTGTGAGGTCGTTAGCTGCATAAAGACATCTGTCCACCCCATACAATCCATAAGACTCAATCTTGTAACATTACCAAAACCAAAGAGCTGTCCAAAGACACCAAAGACAAAATTGTACAACTCCACACGGCTGGAAAGGGCTATGGAGAAATTGACAAGCAGCTTGGTGAAAAAGTTCCACTGTTGGAACAGTCATTAGAAAATGGAAGAAGCTAAACAATGACGGTCAGTCTCAATCGGAGTGGAGCCCCATGCAAGATGTCACTTCGTGGGGTCTCAATGATCCTTAGAAAGGTAAGGAATCATCCCAGGACTACACAACAGGACTTGGTCAATGACCTGAAGAGAGCCGTTTCCAAGGTGACTCTTTGTAATACACTAAGACGTCATGGTTTGATATCATGGGACCACCGTTTCCAAGGTGACTCTTTGTAATACACTAAGACGTCATGGTTTGATATCATGCATGGCACTGAAGGTTCCCCTACTTAAACCAGCACATGTCAAGGCCCGTCTTAAGTTTGCCAAAGACCATTTGGATGATACAGAGGAGTCATGGGAGAAACTTTTGTGGTCAGATGAGACCAATATGAAACTTTTTGGTCATGATTCCACTAACCATGTTTGGA
Organism: Syngnathoides biaculeatus; assembly: GCF_019802595.1. Taxonomy (NCBI): domain Eukaryota; kingdom Metazoa; phylum Chordata; class Actinopteri; order Syngnathiformes; family Syngnathidae; genus Syngnathoides; species Syngnathoides biaculeatus. The sequence goes on from NC_084661.1 coordinate 5,241,011, forward strand.
GGAAGACGAAGGATGCGTTCCATTCAAAGAACACCATCCCTCCTATGAAGCATGGGGGTGGTCGCATCATGCTTTGGGGGTGTTTTTCTGCACATGGGACAGGACAACTGCACTGTATTAAGGAGAGAATGATCGCAGCCATGTGAGATTTTGGGGAGCACCCTCTTTTCCCCAGTCAAAGCATTGAAGATGGGTCGTCGCTGGGTCTTTCAACATGACAATGACCCGAAGCACACAGCAAAGAAAACCAAGGAGTGGCTCTGTAAGAAGCATGTCAAGGTTCTGGCGTGGCCTAGACAGTCTCCAGACTTAAACCCATTCGAAAATCTTTGGAGAGAGTGCTGAAACCCCATGTTTTTCAGCAACAGCCCAGAAACCTGTCTGATCTAGAAAAGATCTGCATGGAGGAGTGGGGCAAAATCGCTCCTGCAGTGTGTGCAAACCTGGCGAACAACTACAGGAAACGTTTGACTTCTGTAAATGCAAACAAATGCTACAGTACCAAATATTAACATTGGTTTGCTCAGGTGTTCAAATACTTATTTCTAGCTGTATCACACAAGTAAATCGTTAAAAAAAATCATACACTGTGATTTCTTGATTTTTCTTTTTAGATTATCTCTCTCACAGTGGACGTGCACCTACGATGAAAATTTCAGACCCCTCCATGATTTCTAAGTGAGAGAACTTGCAATATAGCAGGATGTTCAAATACTTATTTTCTTCACTGTATACTACTAATGCTGAGTGGACCAGTAGGGTGTCAGTGAGTGTCCTAACATGGCATAAGGCAGAAAAACAGGTGCGCTGATCAAGATCAAGGACTTGCAAGAGGGGAAAAAAAAAAACTGTTCAGATGCCTGCTACTTTTGTCCTTCATTGATCTGTCTAGCTTTCCCGACGGAAGGAGCTAGAAGAGCTGGTGGCCAGGATGTGGAGGATCCGAAAGAATCCTGCCTGCTCCGGACCTAGTTCACGTTGCGTTCAAGTCCTGAAAAGTGGGCAGAGTGGTGCCGATTGTCCGTTCAGCTGTTTTGCGTATTCATTGCAGTCGGAGTTTGTCCTTTTTTGTGGTGGCCACAAACCAGACTGTGATGGAGTTACACAGTATTGATTGCTTTTTTGGGGACTGGTATAATGGTGGAGCGTTTGAAGCAGGCTGGTACTTCATACAGTTTTATAAACCTGTTGAAGATCAGGAGCACATTGTTCTGTGCAGACTTTGAGGCAGGATGGGGACGCAAGGTCTGGGCATAGTGCTTTGTTGGTCTTTTGTTGTTTGTAGATCTGTCTAACGTCCCCTCCATGGATGCTCAACGGTGGAGAGGATGGTGGAGTTGAAGGTGGTGCGGCTTGTGGTGCGGGTTGGTGAGTGCGTAGTCTGGAAGTGTGTATTTCAAATCTGTAGAAAGAGCTATTTAGGTCGTCGGCGATCCCTCTCCGGGAGTGAACGTCACTTGTAGTTAGTGAGCCATTGTCGAGCATGCCGAAGGGATTTGGAGTCATTTGCGCCAAGACGTTTTTCCAGCTTAAGAGCATAGTCTCTCTTTGGTAATTTCTTTAGTCAGATTTCTAGTGCGATCATAGAGCGCCCTTTCCCCACTGTGATATGCAATCTCTTTAGCCTTACGGAGTTGCCTAAGTCTGTCTGAAAAGCACTGCTAGTTTTTGATCGTGTGAAAGGATTTTGTTGGAACACACTTCCTCACGGAAACTGATATACGCGGTCACAATATCTGTGTATTCATCGAGGCTGTGCGCTGATTTCTCAAAGACACTCCAGTCTGTACAGTCAAAGTAGCTTTGAAGTCTAAATTTGGCCTCGTTGGTCCACTTTCTAACTTATTTTACTAAAGGCTTTGCACATACAAGTGCTCGCCTGTATGTCTTTATTAAGCACAAGCAGTGATCAGAGGAGCCAATGGGTGTGCGAGGAATTGCACGATATGCGTTTCTTATGGAAGTGTAACAATGGTCTCGGGTGTTATTTGCCCTTGTCGGACATTTCACGTGCTGTTTGTATATAGGGAGGTCGTGATTAAGTTTAGCTGTGTTAAAATCTCCGAGCATAATGAACGGTGAATGTGGGTGGGTTTTTTTTCTCTGTCTAGTTTACTTGCTCGGTGAGCGTTAGCAGTGCGATGTTCATGCTAACTTGAGATGGAATGTACACACCGACTAGAATAAAGGATGCAAACTCACGTGGTGAATAAAATGCCTTACAGATAAAAAAAAATGACTCTAAAACCAGGCTGCAGTGGTTGCTTAGCTGTGTAACGTCCGTGCACCATTTTTCATTGATTTGATATCTGTGTTAGCTCCTGGACGCAGTCCGCACGGTGAAGTTGAAAGCCCGGTAGTGTAATGGTGGCGTCCGTGGTTTGTCCCCAAAGCCAAGTCTCTGTAAAGCACAGGGCAAAGTCTTTGCGGGTCCTGATCAGAAGCAGAAGTTCGTCAATTTTGTTGGCTAGGGAGCGTGGTTTCGCCAGATGAATCGATGTGAGCATTAGTCGATGTCCTATTTTAAATCAGTTGGAAAAGGGTGGCATTCTCTCTCTGGGTCGGGGATTATATCCTGCTCCAAATAGAGGAGTTCAAGTATCAAGTATATGGGGTCTTGTTCACAAGTGAGAGAAGAATGGAGCAGGAGAACGACAGGTGGATCGTTGGAGTGTCTGCAATTTTGCGGACTTTGTGTTGGTGTGTTGTGGTAAAGAAGGAGTTAAGTTGAAAGGCGAAGCTCTCAATTTACCAGTTGATCTATGTTCCAACCCTCACCTATGGTCACGAGCGATGGGTCGTGACTGAAAGAACAAGATCCTGGATACAAGCGTCCAAAATGAGTTTCCTTCGCAGGGTGTCCGGGCTCTCCCTTAGAGATAGGGTAAGAACCTTGGTCATCCGGGAGGGACTCAGTGTCGAGCCACTGCTCCTCCACATTGAGAGGAGCCAGATGGCTGGGGCATTTGATACGGATGCCTCCCGGACACCTCCCTGGTGAGGTGTTTTCCGGGGATGTCCAACTCGAAAAAGACCCCAGGATGACCCAGGACATGCTGGAGAACTATATCTCTCAGCTGGCCTGGCAACGCCTTGGGATCCCTCCGGAAAACACTCAAGGAAGGTGCTGGGGAAAGTGAAGTCTGGGTATCCCTGCTAAAGCTACTTCCCCCTAACTTGGAGAAGCGGTAGAAAATTGATGGATGGATGGATGGACGGAATTTTTTTGGACCAATCACATTAAGGTGGATGTGAACTAGAAGACAGCTGCCCTGTGCAAAAATGTGGCCAAAACGGGCAGAAGAATCGGTGCAGAGGGGCTCACCCCATTCGAGGAGAGAATCGCGGTTGTCATGAGTGGAACCGCTCTCTCGAGTTGTGGGTGCACATGGTGACTGATCACCCCACAAGTTAAGTACCATCTATTTTCGTAGCTCAAAACAAGTGTTTGTAAAGTAACCTCCACTCAGCCCTGTGAGATTAAGGTTCATGCGTAAATGTCTGTATGTTATTTGTAATATTTTTATTCACAAAGAAGCCAATCAGCTTATCAAACACTATGTAAAAATTTGTCTTGTTTGATAACTAGATTTAGTATTTAAATACACAGGAGCGGTCACGTTGTTGTAACCAGGTGCTACATGTTAAGGGACTTATCAACCTGTTGATGCTTCTTATCAGAGAAGCAGAGGATTCATCCACCTTTCCTCTCCGCTCCAACCGCAATTGCCCACCCAACAGGTTCTGTCCTTACCCGTGCCTACTGATAGTCTTTTGAATGTACTTAATTTGAAAATCTACATCAGATGCACGTGATTAGAATGTTAAAATGACACAATTTACCCCCATTGTCCAAAAATGATGTAATTTTAATCACATGCAACCTGTGTAGGTCTTTAAATGGAGCAAATTCAAAGGACTTCCCCCCCCAGTGCATGTGCTGGAGTCACAACCCCATTGTCAGGGCAATCAATGGTAGTAATGATCCCCTTGATCAATTAATAAGTCTCCTCACAAATAGTAATTTAATAAAATGCGCAACAATTGATTTTAGTCTTTGCATCTTTTCTTCTTCCTTTCGGCTTGTCTCGTTAGGGGTCGCCACAGCATGCCATCGTTTTCCATCTAAGCCTATATCATGCACCTTCCTCTCTAACACCAACTACCCTCATGTCGTCCCTCACAGAATCCATCAACCCTCTCTTTTGTCTTCCTCTCGCTCTTTTGCCTGGCAGCTCCATCCTCAGAACCATTCACCCAATATACTCACTCGCTTGCCTCTGAGCATGTTTGTTTGTTGGAGAACGTGTGATGTACACAAATGTGAAGCTTAAGGGTTACAATCATATTGAACTAACAACGACTGTGAGAGGGAACAAAAACTCAACTACTCCACTACTGTTAAATAACTTACACCACCGGAATGTTTCAAACCTGTGGACCCTAACTCCTTTTTTTGTTTTATTCAATATCTATTTGAAAATTGTGAATATATAGTGGTTGTTGCAAAATACTGGCAGATATTTTATTTTTCAGGGAGTCTGCATTCTGGAGCTTTTCGGGCCCCATTGAGATGTATTCGGACTTTCGGACTGGTGCATGGACTGTGCTATGGACGGTGAGTCGTGGAAAGACTCCTATGGATTCTCTACGCGACGGACTTTAGCAGTGTCACAAGCAGTGCACTATAGTGAGGATGGCCACAGTTTAAAATGTCTTTTGTTTCCATGCGTGCGCGTGGTTTGCCATGTTAGATTCCACGATTGTATACTTGGTATTTTACCGGTCTATTTGTTTTTGCCAATATTCATTCACAGTGCTGTGCATTCTTTGTCTTCCAGTTTAGGGCCTCTTCCATTTGTCGCCAGAAGAGTTTCTAATGGATGTTTGTAGAGGAGTTTCTGCTCTTTCTGTTGGCAGAAACGTTTTTTTCTTAGTGAGAAACCTTGGCACCACACTGAGGTTATGTCGTCAAATACATAAATTCAAGTTCTTGAATATGAGTTGGCAAGTCGGTTTATTTGGCTGTCCGGTGTTCACTTGGTGCCTCGGGGCTGACAAGGGGACACAGGGACTGTTTCAGCCTCATTAGAAAAAATATTTTTCCTAGTCAATGGTTAACCTTAAAATCCCACTGACATGAAAAGTATGATTTTTAATATGTTTTTCATGGAAAAAAAAGGCTTCCAGGAGGGACCCATCTGATTTTGACATTGACACATGGATTTTTGTAACTCCCACCATGAAAATCTTCTCAAGGGATTTTTTGGGGAGAAGAAGTAGGGAGTGTTGTTATTAGCAGACGCCCACTCAGGCAGGTTCATGTGTTGATACCAGTTTTACTTGCAGGAAGGTAGCTCTTTGTTCCTTTGTGTTAGCCAAAATGCCAGTTGGTTGTATTGCTGGATATTGCTCGAATACTCGGGAAGAAGGATTCACTCTTCACACTTTTCCAAAACACCCAGTTCGTCGTGAAAAATAAATTGAACAGGCGCAAAGGACGAGAGCTTCATGGGTTCTGAATGACAAGTATGTGTGGATAGAACAATTAAAAAAATAATAGTTTGGAGGGCGGGGGGGCGAACGTAATCCTTCTTTCACTTAGCGACAACAATGCTCACGGCCGGGCCACAGTGGCTCGTCAATGCCCGCCGGGGTGGCTCGTTGTGGCGCCTGGCCGCTTGACAGCGTTGTCGTCGCTCTTGGCTGAGTACACTACATACTGTCATACATACTGTCACGGAGTTTGTTGGTAGTTAGAAGTGATCCACATATCCTCTAAATATGGCTCAAAGCGATGGGGTAATACTGCCCCGGTCACTTCACTCGATTGTGAGATGTTCTCTTCTTCAAAATTAGCTTCCATGTCAGAAGGGGCGTCGGAAAAATTTCGAAAATCTCCCATAGCAGGTGCCACTACGTGTTTTCAATGGCCAATGTCCCATTGTGGCATCTGCTGATTACGTTGTCTGTATTTTTCATTACAATATCTATTTTACAATGTTTATAGGCATGTCAATGGGACTTTAAGTTGATGCCTCTGAGCATTTTAAGGATTTCTTGATCAATAGATTCTTCCAAATTGTAGTTACTAGTTTTGTATTTTTAAGGGCAAATAGTGGGTTCTGAACTCCAATCAGGTGTCACTAGGTGGCTCTGTTTGTCATGAGTTTTGGCAACTCATCAGAGGGGGGTAGGTAGTGTTTTTTTTTTTTTTGCATTATATGAGATAAAACCTGAGTGAGGCGAATTGAAGTCTGAGCTTAGAAAGTAAGATGGACAAACTACTTAAGTAATCTACTTTAAAGGAACTGTAAGGTCGACTTCAAAGGAATTCATGGCCATTTGGGGTTTTTAAACCTTCACTTTGCTATTCCTCTCACGCTTTTGCCTTGCAGCTCCATCCTCATCGACCTTCTAACAATATACTCACTCTCTCGCCTCTGGACATCTCCAAACCATCGAACTCTGCTCTCTCGCACCTTGTCTCCAAAACATCCAACTTTGGCTGTCCCTAATCCTGTCCGACCTGCTCACTCCTACCAAGAACCTCAACATCCTCATTTCTGCCACCTCAAATTCTGCTTCCTGTTGTCTCTTCAGCACCACCGTCTCTAATCCGTACATCATGGCCAGCCTCACCACTGTTTAATAAGCTTTGCCCTTCATCTCTCTCTTCTGTCACATAACACACCAAACACCTTCCGCCAGCTCCACAGCCATCTCTCCAAATTGCTTCCATACTTCCACAGGTATGTCATCAGGACCAAGCGCTTTTACATTTTTCATACTTTATAGGACCTTTCTTCCCTTTAACTTCCCTCTTCCTTATCATTGCCACTTCCTGGTCCATCACACTTACCTCTTCTACTCTTCCTTCTTTTTTAGGTGAACATTCATATTTGTTTTACACTGGATGCCCTTCCTGACACAACCCTCTGCATTTATCCAGCCTTAGGACCGGTCTACAGACTGCACTGGCTTGTGCCCACATAGGGCTGCTTTGAAAGAAAGAAATCTATTATTGAGAAAGACCTGTGAACTGATGAGAAAATTGTGTATTTTCTCTTTATGCAGTGTTTCAGCCTCCCTATGTCAACAAGACCAAAGACATCCATATAGTGTTATAATATATTGGAACATTTTTGCTATTTTTAAGATTTGAACAATCTATTTGTGAATTTAATGTAAGATTAAAATATCTTCCAATAATAATTATAGAATTGTCTGAAAAGTTTAATCAGTGTGAAAATTTTTTATTTGGAGTGCATACACTGACATACGAGGCCCCGTAACTCAGTGGTTAGAGCACTGGTTTGGTAAACTAGGGGTTGTGGGTTCGTATCCTACTGGGGCCTCCACTCCCTGAGAAGGGTTGCGTCAGGAAGGGCATCTGACATAAAAATTGTGCCAAACATATATATGCGTTCATCTGAGATGACACGCTGTGGCGACCCCGAAAGGGAAAAGCTGAAAGAAACACACACATACACTGACAATTGTATCAAGCTTGTTGAATATTGTCGCCTGTAAAATTATACTATACTGTACTATTTTTTGGAAAAGGTAATCTTATATAGACAAGTATTAAGACTCCTCTTTGTCTGCAGTTATAGAAGGTCGACAAAATAGAGTATAATTGGAATCAATGAGGCATTTCTCTTTTGGTTGCCTTTCTTGTAATAAGAGTACCGGTAAATCAATTTTAAATTTGACAATATAATCCATCATCTTAATTCTCTTGGCCCGTGATCAAATGCCAATGACATTCCAAGAGACAAAAGACAAGTGTGACGTAAAATGGCTCTGTGCATCATAATTTTAAATAAATTACGAATTATGCATTACTTATTGTTGCTTTTATGAGTTTTCAGGAAATGTTTTATTGTATTGATGAATTTTATTTGTAAAAGGTGTTAAATATGGTCTCTTAAACAACACCAGGGTATAGGAGAGTAATGAACAAAACAGTCAAACATAAAGTAACAAGAGGATAATATGTTCTGGGGTGATGGTGAATTATGGTGTGCAAGGAAAGATTTGGGTGAGTCGTGTGTTTAGTGTGTGTGGAACCAATCGGAACAGGAAACCAGAAAGATAGGAATGAAGGTTCGTGCTAGTGGCATGCGTGATTTAGTTTTTTAAGCTGAAACAGAAAAGCCTTAAGACATCAACAAATCAAATCACGTACTCATCCAACATAGTCAATGAGTGACGCTGGTATCTCAAAATAGTTGACTTTCGACATGCATTAATTGGAGACTCTAAATTGGCCCAACATGTTTGTGAGTGTGACTCTTGTCTGTCTACATGTGTGTAATTTGACTGGCCAAATCATGTTGTACCTTCCCGCTTCAGCTGGGATTGGCCCAAGCACTCCTGCAACCCTCGTGAGGATAAGCATCTCAGAAAATGGATGGATGGATGGATGGATGGATATAAAGTCACTTGTTAAAATATGACAAACTTTAGAAAACTGATCTTGATTAAAATGCAGCTGAGAACAGGTGTGTCTTCAACCTTGATTGAAATACACTGTTTCAGCTGATTAAGGCTTTCTGGGGGTTTCTTTGACTTGTAGAGCAAAAAAGCAAAATGCAGCTTCTCAATATGTGGTTTTACCTCAGGGGACCAATGGGGAAAAAATACAGATGCAGAATACCTAAGGGGTGTGGAGGGTTCGTACTGGTCAGGAGGTCACTGATATATCTTGGTCCTAGACCACCATTTCCAAAGTCTGGCCTTGGGGCAAAATGCGGCCCTTGGTCAAATTTTATCTGGCCCGTAGCCTCTGTCATAAAATCAATAACATCTGGCCCGCACATAGACTTAATGCATAAGACAGAAGTAACTGTTACCTGTAAATGGCTTAACTTACACACTAAATGCTGTTCCTCTTTTACCCACTAAAGGGCAGGAGCCCGTGTGACTCCCAATTTTCTCAAATGGCAACAATCAACAACAAAAGGTAAGTTGACAGCAAGGGCCGATGCTTCAAGGATGGGTGGAAATTGGGCTATTTCTTCACTTTAAATACACAAAAACTGTGCCTCATTTGCAAAGAGACGGTGGCTGTTTTTAAAAGGTTCAATGTCAAGCGACTGTCATGATCCTGCCGCTCCAGCACGAGCTGTGCGGGTGCCCGTGCGGGTGCGCTGATTGGGAGGTGCACACCTGCGCCTCATGCAGCCTGATTATGCTGTGGATTTGTATGACCGCGATGACAACTGGCCGGGGCCAGTTCGTTGATCTTCATGTCCCGTTCGTGTGCTCCGGTATCCCTGATCGAACCTGTGTGTACCGACCTTAGTCTGTTCTCCGACCAACCTTGTAAGCCTGACTCCTTCGTTACTCCTGCCTGCTTTGATTGTTCTCCTGTGTACCGACTCCTGCCTGCCCGCTCACCTGCTCTCTTCGCCCGACGTCCCAACTACCGCCGCTGCACCGGACTGCCTGCTCGATCCCCTCCCTCTGCATATAATAAACATGTCTCCTTGAACTACCTTGCATCTTCCGAGTCCTGCATTTGGGTCCTACTCTCGTTCTGATGGGATGTGACAGAACGAACTGGCCACAACAGGACCCAGCAAGAAAGACCCGGCGTCGCCGGGACCGACGCAAGGTTGACCGTCTGCCAGAGGACCAAGCCTGTCCAATCCGGGTAGGGTCCTTGACGTCCCCCGCTTCCGTGTCTTAAGCTGCGCCAGCAAGGTATGAATACGTCCCGAACACGACCCGTCCGGCTCCTCATATTCTTCTGGACTCTGGACTTTTTGGAATATGAGGAGGACCGTGATTTGTATGACCGGCTGCCTGAGTACGACTCCGATGACTTTGATTTTGAATCTCTTTGCCCGGCTTTTCATCCCAGTCAGTTTGCTCCACCTCCCCGCGTTCCCAGCACCCGAACGTCTTCGCCCGGTGGATACAAATACACCAATCCGTTTGAGGGAACCCGCTTGGCCATCTACCCGGGACCTCCGCGTGGCGGCCAGAGGAGACGCCCCGGCCGGGCGCTCCCCGGTGCCTCCCGCTGCACGGCAACTAAGACATCGTCCTCCCACTCCTCACCGGCAACGGCGAAACCGGCAGACCCGCAGCTGGTGGCGAAGCTTCCAGCCCAGAGGGAGGAGGAGCCGCCAAATCACGAGGCGTTCTGCCGCGAAATGCGGGCGCAGATAGAGCGGCAGAGTGTTGAATTGGCGGCTCTCACGGCCCAGGTCCGGCAAGGATTGGCGAACCAGCCGAGCTACACTGATGTCACAACTGCGACGGACTCGCTGCTGATGCAGGTTCACGTGGCAGTTGGAACTGACCCGCTCCCGAGACACGCCCATGTGTCAGTTTCGACTGTGTTAGGTCCAAAGCACGGACTTCTCGCTCAATGTGGACTCAGAGGCCCCGGCAACAGGATAAAATGATGAGACAGATGCAGAGTTGTTTTTCACCAAGCTGCAGCTTGGGGAGAGCTCGGGGGGAAAAGAACATATTCTCCACACCCGCACGTAAGACTCTCTCCGAGCTTCCCCAAAACCACATATATTTATTGAGTTTCACACAGGGTGGGGGAGAGCAGGTTTCACAAGAGAAGTAAAGTTGTTTTGCAGAAACAGTTAATCTTCTCAAGGCCGGGTGTCCTCTGATTAGACACAGTTCTTCCTGTTACAAAAACCCACAAGAATGCAGCTATCATAAATGTGCAGTCACTTTGAGCTCTTAAGCTTCCCATAGACAAACAGTACACACACGCATCTTTGCACAGTAACAGAGTTATTAAAAGAGATTTATGACACATGAGGTGATACATTTCACAGGCCTCTGTGAAATGTGTAAGCTTATCTTACATTTCCCCCCTGTTGTGGATTTTTGGAACATCAATTGAGCTCAGTCCTATAACAGGTTTTAGAGCACAACATCATAATAATGCACAACATAGGTACCCAGTCAGGGGGAGGCGAAAACCCTCTTAATAGGGAAAAATTCCTCCCCTGCCCTCCGCTTGGAGCGACAGCCTCATGGCCTGGCTGAAAAGGGAACCAAATAAAAAATGGCAGAGAACACAGTAAACCTAAATAAAGAGGGAAAGAAAGCGGAGGACAGAGGTTACTAGCACATGTCCTCACCGGTGGGGTTTGGTTCTCAGTACCGCACCCGTAGACAGTAGGAAATCAGTCAGTATTTATACCGGGTCGTCAGGTTCGTGGAGAGCCTTCCTCTCCAGGGCCGTCAGGGCCATGGTAGTCTCGTCATGCGATGCTTCGGGGCCTTCCCCACTAAACCAGATCAGTGTCCCTACACTGATCAGGAGGAGGGTTGCTACAGCTGCAACTGTAACTCTCACACTGGAACCCATAGTAGCTGCTTTAAGTGACAGGATGGACCTTTTTGGTGTGGGACTGGTGAATCCACGTCTCTCCGCGATTTTGACACCTGTGGGTGTGGTCAGGAGCACTGTGAATGGGCCTTCCCACCTCAGGCTGGACCAGCACTTCCTCTTGATGACATTTATCAGCACCTGGTCTCCTGGAGTCAGCGATTCCTGTGTGGAAGGGAGAGAAGGACCTGGCAGATCATTTGCTCTTTTCACATTGTCATTTTGGAAAAGTCTAAGCAGCCAGTCTGTCATGGGGTCAAGTTCCCCTTTTTCCTCCTGTACTCCTGACGCTTCCCATAATGGAAGATGAAAAGGTCTTCCTTTTACTGCTTCAAAAGGTGTGATGCCTGTTACTGTTGGAACTATTCTCATGTATGTTTTGACTAAGGGCAAACACTCTGGCCATGGTTTCCCTGTTTCTTCCATGGTCTTTTTGAGTCTAAGTTTGATAGTGCCATTAGTTCTCTCCACTAGTCCTGCAGTCTGTGGATGATAAGCACAGTGATGTTTTAGGCTGATCCCTAGATGTTGGGCCATTTCTCCAATAATTTGGTTAACAAAATGTGACCCATTGTCACCCCAAATAACTCTTGGAATACCGTGATCTGGGATGATGTTTTTACATATAGCTTTTGCTACTGTCAGTGCATCTGGCTTTTTTGCTGGGAAGATTTCTACCCATTTTGAGAATGAGTCCACTATTACTAAGCAGTATTTGTGTGGACCGGATCTGTTCAGTTCTATGAAATCCATGTGGATGATTTCAAATGGGTAAGACCCTTGTGGGCACTTCCCTCTTGTAGGTCTGACATCTCCCTGAGCATTGTGTTTGCAGCATTGTGAGGCACGATCTGCAAAAATTTTTAAAATAGGTAATGAGGCCTTTGGTACAGTAGTTATTTTCTACTATCCCCACCATCCCCCCTGTTGAGACATGGCTTGGCCCATGACTCAATTTAGCCACTGCTTGAAAAAGACTCCGAGGGAGGCAGGGTTTGTCCAAAACTCTGTAAATGCCCAGGCCGTCCATTTTTGCTCCTGCTGCAGTCCACTGTTGCTTTTCATTCGGCGGGGCATTGTCCTGCATGTCCTTCAGAACTTGGAGAGGGATGATGTCTTGCTTCTGCGAAGGATGTGTCGTTCGTTCACACTTATCTTCATCTGTGCTGTCTGCTTCTTCTTGAACATGGGTGTGGCTTGTTCCCATCACTGCTTGTTTTGCTGCTTGGTCAGCTTTAGCATTCCCTTGGGAGACTGGATCTGTGGCTTTCGTGTAGGCTTTGCACTTACAGACAGCAATTCTCCTTGGGAGTAGAACTGCTTGGAGTAAGGCTTTGAGCAGGTCAGCATGCTGGACTGGTTTTCCACTTGATGTTTGCATGCCTCTCCTGGCCCATTGTGCAGCAAAGACGTGGAGCGTTGAAGAGGCATATTGGCTGTCCGTATATATCGTGACCTCTTGACCTTGGAAGAGTTTGCATGCTTCTGTGAGTGCCACGATTTCTGCTGCCTGCGCTGACCAGTTGCCAGGGAGCTTTCCCGCTTTGAGTATTGCCTCTTCTGTTACCACTGCATAGCCTGTATTGTTCTTTCCATCAGGTGTCTTGGATGAGGACCCATCAACATAGACGACGTGACCTACTCCCAATGGAGTGTCTCTGAGATCTGGGCGTGGCTTGCAGCAGACTTCAGTTTTGTCTGTGCACCTGTGCGGGTCTCCATCTTCTGGAGTTGGCAACAGGGTTGCAGGGTTGAGAGTGTTGCATCGCTGTATGGTCAGATGTGGTTGTGAGAGTAATGTAGCAGTAATGCTGAGGTGTCTAGCTGGTGACAGAAATGACATCTTGGACTGAGTGTGCAGGATGTCCACCGCGTGGCTGACTTTCAAAGTGAGTGGATGAAACAGGACTATTTCCGCTGAAGCTTGTACTGCCATTGCTGCTGCACAAACTGCTTGAACACATGGTGGCAGTGCAGAAGCGACGGGGTCTAGTCTCTTGGAATAGAATCCCACAGGGCGTGCTTTCCCACCATGATCTTGTAGCAGCACGGAGGTCATGAATCCTTCTCTGCAGTCTGCGGTTTGGATAAATGGTTTGTCATAGTTCGGGAGGGCTAACACCCCGGAACTGGTGATGTGCTGTTTGAGTTCACTGAAAGCTTCTTCTGCTTGTGGTGTCCACGTTATTGGAGCTTTGAGTTCCATCTCGTGAGCATAGATGAGGTCTTGAAGTGGTTGAGTCATTGATGCATAGTTTGGAATCCAACTTCGACAGTAATTGGTCAAACCGAGGAACATCATCATTTGTCTCTTTGTGGTTGGTTTTGGAGCCTCTTGAACTGTTCTTCGTCTGTCATCTGTGAGTCTCTTGCCATGTTTAGAAAGTCTGTGTCCCAGGAATGTGACTTCCTTGAGACAGAATTGGAGTTTTGGGAGCGATGCTTTGTTTCCAGTAGTTGCTAAATGTTTGAACAATGCCAGTGATTGCTGCTGGTTCTCTTCCGCTGTGGGGCTAGCAATGAGGATGTCATCCACATAGATAAGGATTTGAGTAGTTGGTGCGTGTGGATGCAAATTGACACATCTGGTGATTTCGGTGGAGAAGATCGTGGGGCTGTCACAAAATCCTTGTGGCAACCTGGTGTAAGTGTACTTCACCCCATCGAAAGTGAAGCCAAACCAGCCTCTAGCAGATGGATGCAGTGGGATTGAGAAGAATGCATTGCTGAGGTCAATAACTGTGAAGAACTCTTGATTTGGCTTTAGTTCGTTTAACAGGCTGTGTGGATCTGGCACACAAGGAGCCCTTGACTTGACAGCTGCATTCACTTGTCTTAGATCTTGGACCAGTCTCCATGATTGTGAGTCAGCCTTTTTCACAGGGAATATTGGTGTGTTGCACTCTGCTGTGTCGTCTTCAATCAAGATCCCTGCTGTCAACATATTCTGAATGACTGGTCTGAGTCCTTCTTTAGCATCTGGTTTCAATGGATATTGTCTCACCCGTGGTCTGTAGGTCGTTTTTGGTTCTATCTTTGCTGGTATGGCAGTTGTCATCAAGCCAACATCAGTTTTGGATGAGGCCCACAATTGGGATGGCACTCCTGGGAAGTCCGTTGCGGCATAATTAGCCATCACTGCCTTCTGTCATGCATTGAGATGTTTGGTTGGAGTGGCCGTGGTTTGCCAGTAGAGCTTTCTTAGTCTCACTTCTCCCATGGGATAGGTCGTGCAAGTGAAATACCCTCCTCCATGATCCTTCCAATTCTGAAGGCCTGGGTATTGGAACGTGAGGGCCAGTCCCGCGATGTTTTTCCAGCTCATTCCTGGACTCCGAGATAGGGAGACATGGTACAACTTTCTGGGATTCAGGCTTTCAGCTTTTGGAGGAATTGAGACTACTACCCATGCTTGTCCTTCATCCGTGGCTACTATGTGATTTATGATGATCTTGGTGGGTCCAAGTTGGTTGAACCTCTTGACCCAATCTCCACTTGTTTTTTTTGTCTTGAAATACTTGAGAGTAACATGGAGTGGCCATTTCCCTTGTGGAATTCCCAGTTTTGACGTGAGCATCTGTGTTGCAGTTCTTTCTAGGTCACGGACAACTGAGGTTGGACCAACGTTGTCAAGGTCCAGTGAATAAAATTCATCCGGTGGTCCGTTTCCTTGGCTGACACAGGCGTCCATCTGTTCCATAGTTTTGATTGGTTTGATCCCATCTTCCATGGCAATCAGGTTTATTCTCAGTGCTGTCAATAGGTCTCTGCCCATTAGATTCACAGGGCAGGTGTTGCTCATAACAAACTTGGTTTCAATTTGTTGGCCATCTTCATCCTCTACCAACACCGGGTGAGACCATAGTTCGCGTTGTGCTAGGCCTCCAGCTCCTATCACTATGATTTGTCTTCTGGAAGCTTTTACTCCCTTAACTGGATCTATCAGGACTGAATGGTCTGCTCCAGTGTCACATAAAAATTTTGTTGGTTTTTTAAATGGCCCAACTTTGAGCCACCGAAATGGTTTGGGTCTTCAGCGGTCTTCCAGATTTAAGATGGAGAGGTCAAAAACTTGGATTGATGATGCTTCCTCCGGGTCTGGTAGTTCTTCTGGCTCATCACCCTCATCTTCTTCTCCCTCTAATAGTCATTGATCATATTGTGGATTGAATGGGGGGTCTCTTGGTGGTTCTCGGTTGCTCCCTCCCTTCCGGCTGTCCGGGAGGGGGCATTCACGTGCCATGTGTCCCTCTTTCTGGCAGTTGAAACAGTTCTTGGGACTCCTGCATTCTCTAGTCAGGTGTCCTGGTTTCCCACAGTTGTAGCACTTCAGGCTTGGTCCCCCTTTTTGTTGACCTTGACCTCTTCTTTGACCTCTCCTTTCTCCTCCTCTTTGCATAGCGTACACCTCAGAGGACTCGTGTGTCTCAGTAGACGTCGCCATTCCTCTTATGGCTGCAGTCAGCGCTGCCATGGCTGTTGTGCTGTCCATTCCCTTCTTTCTTCTATGGTTCTCCTCTGCATGACTGGCCCAGTCCATCAATTGGTTGGTGTTCAAAGTTCTGTGAGTCACACAGTGTTTTTGGATGAACCCGCTGATGTGTGGTTGGAAACCGTCCATAAGGCATTGTCTTGGCTGGCCATGGTAGGGACCATTGTCATTAGCATCTTCAGGCAGCCCACTGTTGGTTTTGAATATTCCTTCCAGTCTGATCTTGAAATCATGGACTGATTCTTCTGGTTTCTGGCGGCACTGTCTGATTTTGCTGTAATCTGGTGGCTTCTGGTAAGCTGTCATTACTCGCTCCAGTACTTCATTCATCCTGGTAGTCAGGAGGGGGTCATCTGGGCGTAGGATTGGTCCATTGTTTCCTCCACGGGGGTTAAAATTTCCTCTCACTCTTCCCCAACGATGTTTCAGCGCTGTCTTGAATGCTGTCTCCACTTCAGTCCCATTAAGGTGAAAAGAGCTTTTTAGTTCTCTGAAATTAGAACACCAGGAAGCTGTGTCTGTCTCTGGATCCCCCAGGCCTGTACAGGCTTCAGAACATTCAGTTGCTGTCCATGGCCTTGGCACTAGGATGGTGGGTTCGTTATCTCCATCCATCCCATAATGAGGATTGGCAACAGCATACAGTGGGTACATCTCTGCAGCTCCACTTGTAGTTCCACTTGCCCCCGCTGGGTGGCGTTGTGTCCTTGCTGGGGTCTGCTCCTGCCAATCAGATAAGCTGGGGTAGATCTTCACTTTTGTCTCATCAGCCCTCCGGCGTCCCCCTCTGGTGGTGATCGGCGAGAATGCAGAGGCTGCAGGATCCGTTGCTTCTCTCCAGTCTTCTTCTTCCTCTTCAGCCCCGCCTTCTGCTGGGCTCTGGCTCACTGCTCGGGTGGTTTCACTTCCTCTTGCGCTTGCAGCTTGCTGGTGTGCGTGTCCTGTTGCTGAGCTTCTCTGTGGCGCGGTTGTTTCTTCATCTGGCTTGATGCCAAGGGCGGCAACCAACCCCCCTGTTTGTCTTTCTCGTCTCTCTTTTTTTCTCTGTTCTTTTTCTTTTATATCTCTCTGCCTTTTAACACACTGGTCTTCACAAATTTTCAACTTACTTAACTCCATCTCAACTTTTCCTGTCTTCTTTCCCTTTCTCACCTTCTCTTCCCATCGAGTTTTCATGCATGCTTTTAACCTCTTAATTTCCTCCGGATCTTTAAGATCGGGTCGGAAATCATATTTATTGACCCATTTTCTCAAATACTCACAACTACCCGGATGATGTCTCTGCATAAATTTCACATCAAGAGGTTCAGCCACCTCTTTTGTCTCTGCTTGTCCCATTTTTTTGTCCTTTGTTGCTCCTAAGGCGAGATTCATCCCAGAAAATTCTGAATTTTGACGGGTGTGGATGGGGCTCACGAACCTCCTCCTCCTCTGCTCACTTGTGCAGCGTCCTGCAGCGTTTACTCTATTTTAGTTTCACCTAGAAACTTCGCGTATGCAGAAACCTATTCTGCTTGGTCTCACCTAGAGACTTACACGTATTTTACTCTTTACAGAAACCTATTCTGTCTGTGTCTCACCTAGAGAAGTTTTAAAAGGCAGGAAGTATCGGAGCGGTCCTCACACACCACTTTTAGTCTCCTATTTTAACGTAATTTTACTACTTGTTAAATCTGGGTTTATTTCCGCTCTATTTTATTTTTAGATGTTAAGTTATACCATATAACTATCCTATGAGACCAAATAAGTTTTATCCTACCTCAGTGCCGTGGCCCTGGCCCGTTGGGACCCGTCACCCGACGGTCCGGTCCGGCGCTGGATCAGCGATGCGACCGATCCTTCAATGGAGGACACTGGCACCAGATTCTTGGTCTCGTTGATCCCGCGTCGTTCCAGGCGTCAAGCTGTTGGGTCCCGGGTTTCGGTACCAGAGAAATGTTAGGTCCAAAGCACGGACTTCTCGCTCAATGTGGACTCAGAGGCTCCGGCACCAGGATAAAATGATGAGACAGAGGCAGAGTTGTTTTTCACCAAGCTGCAGCTTGGGGAGAGCTCGGGGGGAAAAGAACATATTCTCCACGCCCGCACGTAAGACTCTCTCCGAGTTTCCCCAAAACCACACATATTTACTGAGTTTCACACATAGGGTGGGGGAGAGCAGGTTTCACAAGACAAGTAAAGTTGTTTTGCAGAAACAGTTAATCGTCTCAAGGCCGGGTGTCCTCTGATTAGACAGTTCTTCCTGTTACAAAAACCCGCAAGAATGCAGCTATCATAAATGTGCAGTCACTTTGAGCTCTTAAGTTTCCCATAGACAAACAGTACACACACGCATCTTTGCACAGTAACAGAGTTATTAAAAGAGATTTATGACACATGAGGTGATACATTTCACAGGCCTCTGTGAAATGTGTAAGCTTATCTTACAACTGACTCTCCGCCTACTCTCGTTCACGTTGCCGTGGAAACCGACCCGCCCCCTCGCCAAGCGCACGCTGCAGTGGGAACGGACTCGCCACCTTGCCAAGCGCACGTAGCTGTGGAAACTGACCCACCTCCTCGCCATTCCCACGTCGAGGTTTTGGTTGTTTCGAGCAGAGTTCACGCGGCAGTTGGAACTGACCCGCTTCGACTGACTCTCTGCCGACTCTCGTTCACGTTGCCCTGGAAACGGATTTGCCACCGTGCCACGCCCACGTTGCTGTCTCAACGAATGCACCGCAAGCTCACGTGGCAGTGGGGACTGACCCGATGCCACCTCACGTTGCTGTCCAGGAGGTGGCAACGTCTCCTCAGCCGCTTCCCGTCCGTGCTCTGGAGTACCAGTGGCGACCGGGCTGCGGTCGCTCCCCATTCCTGCTCTATCGGCGACCGGGCCGCAGTCGCTCCCCATTCCTGCTTTATCGGCGACCGGCCCGCGGTCGCTCCACACTCCTGCTTCGTCGGCGACCGGCCCGCGGTCGCTCCCCGTTCCTGCTCTGTCGGCGACCGGCCCGCGGTCGCTAACCGTTCCTGCTCTGTCGGCGACCGGCCCGCGGTCGCTCCCCGTTCCTGCTTTGTCGGCGACGGGCACGCCCATACGTTCCCGTCCAGGAGGTGGCAACGGTGACACTGACGCTGCCTTCTCACGTTCCTGTCCAGGAGGTGGCGACAGTTCCCCAGCCGCCGCACGCTGCTGTCCAGGAGGTGGCGATGGTGTTGCGGCCTTCTCACGTTGCTGTCCAGGAGGTGGCGATGGTGTCGCCGCCTTCTTACGTTGCTGTCCAGGAGGTGGCGAGGGTGGCGCCGCCTTCTCACATTGCTGTCCAGGAGGTGGCGATGGTGTCGCGGCCTTCTCACGTTGCTGTCCAGGAGGTGGCGAGGTTGGCGCCGCCTTCTCACGTTGCTGTCCAGGAGGTGGCGATGGTGGTGCCGCCTTCTCACGTTGCTGTCCAGGAGGTGGCGATGGTGGCGCCGCCTTCTCACGTTGTTGTCCAGGAGGTGGCGATGGTGGCGCCGCCTTCTCACGATGCTGTCCAGGAGGAGGCGATGGTGTCGCCGCCTTCTCATGTTGCTGTCCAGGAGGAGCCGATGGTGTCGCCGCCTTCTCATGTTGATGTCCAGGAGGAGCTGGGGAGTTCTGTGGAGCCACCCTGGAGCTGGAGAAACTTCGGGATGGCTGTGATGGTGGCGGTCATGGCTCTGGTCCTTCTCTCCATCATCCTATTAGCTCCAGATGGCTCCCAGCCGCTTCATGACCTGGCCTCGTTGGTGACCAATCCACGGCTGCCTACTGACCAAGCCACGGTGGCGACCAATCCCTGGTCGTCTTGCAACCACGGCGTGGGAGGTTCTCGTCCAGAGCAGTTGCCTGCCTCGGCCTGGTTCCTGCTTCGTCGTTTGGTTCCTTACAGAGGTCGTCCGCCCGAATCACCCCTTGGGAACCCTGGTGCTTGGCGTCCGGGTCATCCTCCTGACCTGTCCACCCGGACGCCTTGCGTTTAGTGGCCTGGATGGCCACCAGACTGGGGTTCGGGGGGGGGGGGCGTGCCCTCCTCCAAACACCCCTTCCGCCCACCCCTGCCTTTGAGGGGGGGTACTGTCATGATCCTGCCGCTCCAGCACGAGCTGTGCGGGTGCCCGTGCGGGTGCGCTGATTAGGAGGTGCACACCTGCGCCTCATGCAGCCTGATTATGCTGTTGATTTGAATGACCGCGATGACAACTGGCCGGGGCCAGTTCGTTGATCTTCATGTCCCGTTCGTGTGCTCCGGTATCCCTGATCGAACCTGTGTGTACCGACCTTCGTCCGTTCTCCGACCAACCTTGTAAGCCTGACTCCTTTGTTACTTCTGCGTGCTTTGATTGTTCTCCTGTGTATCGACTCCTGCCTGCCCGCTCACCTGCTCTCTTCACCCGACGTCCCAACTACTGCTGCTGCACCGGACTACCTGCTCGATAATAAACGTGTCTCCTTGAACTACCTTGCATCTTCCGAGTCCTGCATTTGGGTCCTACTCTCGTTCTGATGGGACGCAGTGAGAAACAGAAGGAACTTGAAGCTGGTTTAATCTCACAGCAGCAATATTTTGCAAGAGCCTGAGAGTCAAATGAGAACGCCACAAAGGCTAGTTACAAGGGACCCATGCTGATCACAAAGCATTGCAAACGTTTCAGTGAGAGTGAATTTTTCAAATACTGCGTGATGACTATGGTGAAGAAAATCTGTCCTGAGAAGCAGCAAGAGTTTGCCTCAGTCTGCCTGGCGCATAACACCGTGGCATGCAGGATTGAAGAAGTGTCATCAGACATCAAAAGACAATTGGGAGTCAGAGGAAAGGAGTGAGACTTTTTCATTAGCTTGCGACAAAAGCACATACTCTTCTGACACTGCTCAGTTACTTATTTTTTTTTTTGAGTGAACAACAAAATGAATGTTACTGAAGAACTACTTGGCCTTAAGAGCCTGAAAAACCAAATGAGAGGAACAGACTTGTTCTCATGAAACTCCCATGGAATCAGACTTCTGGGATTATTATAGATGATACACCATCCACGACTGGCGAACAAAGTGCATTAGCAACACTTATAAAATGAAAAAGGGGTGAAGGTGTTGTAGGAATAATTGTGAATACAATTATCATACATTGGCTTCCAATAAAGAAATGCTTTGCTCTGCTCAAGATAACGTGGCAGCCGCTTGGCAGGAAATAGCACAAGAACATGTTAGAAATGTTAGAACCAGGAACACCTGTTGTCTGTTAAAGTAATGTTGACCACACATGTATTCAGCAATCTTCCACATAGATGTACACACACACACATGAATATGTTTTGCTCCCCCATCTCCTTTTTGTAACATCCATGTAAATAAGGGGTGTTTGAAACCAAATAAATAGAGTTGCTGAGGAGAGGATAATCAGAGAGTGCAGTGGTGAATTGTACAAGACAGTTCCTCTCGCGAGCTGTCAAACTTAAACTGCTGTCTTTGCTTCCTTTTTTGTCCTGTAATGAATCTCTGATTGGTAAACCTGAGATTTACTTGGTGCTTCGAGCCGGATCCCAAGATACCTGAGGTTTCAAGGGGCTGAGTCGACGTCCGGGCAAAGACCGTGGCCACGGCACTTGAAACCCTTTCCGGGTTTGGACCTTGACTTTGCCTCTGGCTGAGGGTTGACCGAAGCTGAAGTAAGTGGAGACATCTCTGATGAGTAGGAAACTCAAATGTTCATGATGAATGATTGAATGCACATCGGGGAGACTGCGGCAGAAGCAAAACCTCAAGAATACTAGTCCCTATTGAGTAGACAAAGTAGTTTATAAAACAGAGAAAAGGGCTACGGGTGTCCTGTATTTACTTGAACTCCGTGAAACGTGTGCATGTGTAAAAGTGTGAGTGGGGGTTCACTACCTCATTTGAACAGGAAATTAAAAGTGGCAACTGTTTGGAGATGCAGAGGTAAGAATTCTCCGCCACTTGTGGTAGAAGCTTGAGTATTGCCTTATTTTCTTGAGTATAATGGGTCCTGAAGTATAATGCACACCACCAAAGTTGACCCAAAAAAATCAGGAAAACCCTTCTACCAATGTACAATGCACACCACGAATTTGTTACTACCCATATGCTCAAAATTTTGGGAAATACCTGGATTTGGTTTGTACTTGTATTGGTTTTCAGAAAATCGTCTGTGCAACAATAATTATTAATAATCTTTCTGCATGTACTGGTATATATCTCGGGACAGGCCACAGGACATGCTTGTCCTGGTCCCTGCAATTCAACAAAATCCCTCAACCAACTAAAACAAATGCTCAACGATGGCTTAACATTTTATTAATGCAGTTGACAACACATATTCCAGTCTTAAATGAACAATTTAACACTGTTTAACTTGAAAAAAAAAATTCATTACATATTTGTGCATAAAACGTTTGTGCATAGTGCAGTTTATCCACTACAGTACACATCCTTGGCCAAGACTTCAAAAGAAGCATCTGTCTCATCTCCAATCTGAAAAATATCCATCGTAGCTATCTTCGTTGCTTGAAGTCAAAGAAGAGGAGGAAACCAGATTAGTCGTCAGAAGAAAAAGAGGAATGCCAAGAGTGTACAACTGAGTGTAGGGACTTTGAATGTTGGGACTATGACAGGAAAAGCTCAGGAGTTGGTTGACATGATGATTAGGAGAAAGGTTGATATATTGTGCATCCAAGAGAGCAGGTGGAAAGCTAGTAGTGGAAAGGTAGTAAGGCTGGAAGTTTAGGAGCAGGGTTTAAATTATTCTTCCATGGAGTAGATGGGAAGAGAAATGGAATAGGGGTTATTTTAAAGGAAGAGCTGGGTAAGAATGTCTTGGAGGTGAAAAGAGTATCAGATCGAGTGATGAGACTAAAATTTGAAATTGAGGGTCTTATGTATAATGTGGTTAGCGGCGATGCCCCACAGATAGGATGTGAACTAGATTTGAAAGAGAAATTCTGGAAGGAACTAGATGAAGTAGTTCTGAGCATCCTGGACAGAGAGAGAGTTGTGATTGATGCAGATTGTAACATGTTGGTGAAGGAAACAGGGGCGATGAAGAAGTGATGGGTAAGTACGGCATCCAGGAAAGGAACTTTGAACTTTGAAGGACAGATGGTGGCAGATGGGGATGGATGTAGTGAACACTTATTTCCAGAAGAGATCGGAACACATAGTAACCTACTAGAGCGGAGGTAGAAGCACGCAGGTGGATTGTATTTTGTGCAGACGATGTCATCTGAAGGAGGTTACTGAGTAGTGGTACGGGAGAGTGTAGCTCGACAGCATAGGATGGTGGTGTGTAGGATGACTCTGGTGGTGGGTGGGAAGATTAAGAAGACAAAGGTAGAGCAGAGAACCATCTGGTGGAAGCTGAGAAAGGAAGAATGTTGTGCGGCTTTTTGGAAAGAGGTGAGACAGGCTCTCGATGGACAGCAGAAGCTCCCGGAAGACTGTCTTTTGGTAGGAAAGGGGAGAAGGAGACTTGGTGGTGGAACCCCAAAATACAGGAAGTCATACAAGGAAAGAGATGAGCGAAGAGGAAGTGAGACACTTAGAGGACTGAGGAGAGGCGAAAGGAGTACATTGAGAGGCGACATAGGGCAAAGGTAGAGGTGGCCAAGGCTAAACAAGAGGCATATGACGACATCTACTCCAGGTTGGACACGAAAGGGGGAGAAAAGTAGCTCTACAGATTGGCCAGACAGAGGGAAAGAGATGGAAAGGATGTGCAGCAGGTAAGGGTGATTAAGGATAGAGATGGAAATGCTTTCACTGATGCCAGTATTGTGCTAAATAGATGGAAAGAATACTTTTTACTAATAAATTGATGAATAAAGAAAATGAGAGAGAAGGAAGCATAGAAGAGGGAAGTGTGAAGGACCAAGAAGTCGCAATGATTAGTAAGGAGGAAGTTAGAAAGGCACTACAAAGGATGAAAAATGGAAAGGCAGCTGGTCCCGATGACATACCGGTGGAGTTATGGAAACAGTTTGGAGAGATGGCTGTGGAGTTTATGACCAACTTATTCAACAGAATACTAGCAGGCAAAAAGATGCCTGAAGAATGGAGGAAAACTGTTCTAGTTCCCATGAACATGTGAACGAGAGGGGTGGAGGGGGAAGAGTACGGCTACAGGGAGAAGAGATACCACGGGTGGACAATTTCAAATATTTAGGGTCAACAATCCAGAGCAATGGTGAGTGTGGTAAGGAAGTGAAGAAATGGATCCAAGCAGGTTGGAACAGATGGCAGAAGGTGTTTGGTGTGTTATGTGACAGAAGAGTCTCTGCTAGGATGCAGGGCAAAGTTTATAAAACAGTGGTGAGGTGGGCCATGATGTACGGATTAGAGATGGTGGCACTGAGGAGACAACAGGAAGCAGAAATGGAGGTAGCAGAAATGAAGATGTTGAGGTTCTCGCTTGGAGTGAGCAGGTTGGATAGGATTAGAAATGAGCTGATTAGAGGGACAGTCAAAGTTGGATGTTTTGGAGACACGGTTAGAGAGAGCAGAGTTTGATGGTTTGGACATGTCCAGAGGTGAGAGAGTGAGTATATTGGTAGAAGGGTACTGAGGATGGAGCTGCCAGGCAAAAGAGTGAGAGGAAGACCAAAGAGAAAGTTGATGGATGTGGTAAGGGAAGACGTGAGGGCAGTTGGGATGAGAGAGGAAGATGCACGAGGTAGGCTAAGATGGAAAAAGTTGACACGGTGTGGAGACCCCTAACGGGACAAGCTGAAAGGAAAAGAAGAAGCTCCCTTTGTTGCATCACTGTCAAACTAATCATTGATGACTTGGTCCAGTTCCGGTGCCTCCTGCAATGCATCATGAACGTCCCATCTTGCTCCCACAGCATGTCATTCTCTGTGTCAGCCAATGTGTTTGTGAGGAAACATTTTTTGAATCCCAAGAGTCTTGGTGTCCTTTATTCCTCATTACTGTCAACGCTTTGAGGGGAAGGTCCACCGTGCTAACAGCGCAGCCTCTTGACCAGGTGCGGCTACAATCTGGAGCAGCTGTTCATTGGGTCAGGTTGCTTTCAAAACGTTAGCTCAAGTTACATAGAAATGAGGGTAATGGGCACTTTTTTAAAAAGTGAGCATTTCAATTGTGTGCGTTATGCTGTTTTTTTTTTTTTTTTTTAATCTGCCCATTGCGATCGTACTACATTGTTTCAGCTCATCTTGTATTGATAGCAACCTGAAGCGATTGAGCTATCGTTGTTTCGGATTGCCGCGCTACTTCCGGGCTGGTGACGTCATCGGCCGGAGTAATGACTCATTTCTTTTAAAAGCGGCTGCGAACTACCCATTGTAGTCGAAATTTTTTGTCTTAATTTCAAGTTAAAACAAACTCACGGGCAGTCATTTCTGATGTCTGGTGCAGTAGCGACAAATATGCTACACTAACGATCGTACAATGCAAAGCTACCCCGAGGAGATCAGAGTTCAGGTTGGTGGTGCACAGTACCATAATTTATATCAATGTGTAACATACAACATTGAATTTCATTTTGTCATTGAAATGTATTTGTATAGGTTTTTTTGGATTGGAACGACTGAACTGTACAGAAAACCTCCATATTGGACAGTGTTAAACAACCTGAGACCAGATGCTGCTGTAGTCACAGTGGTATCACAATCTACGCAGACAATACTGGAAAAATAGAGAAATTGTGACAACTACAGGGAAATCAGTGACAAATCCAGAGCTGCGACAAAATTTGCTCATAGCAGTTCAATCACCAAAAGAAATAGCCATATGTAAATGTGCAGCACACACATCAAATACAGACCAAGTATCATTGGGAAATGCATTTGCCGATAAAACAGCAAAAGAAGTAGCAGCCAAAACCTTTATGGGATTACCTGACCATGTAACAAATGAAGACATACTTTCAGATGATGTGTTAATCAAAATGCAACAACAAAGCTTCCCAGCAGAACTAAAAATGTGGAAAAATAAAGGTGCTACATTACAAAATTGGATTTATGTCAGCACAGAAACAAAACCCATTCTACCAAAAAATCTTTTTAATTGGGCGGAAAGCTTGAGCCATGGGAAGTCTCATGTCTCCCTCAGGTTACATATCCATTTCAGAGAATACACATGGATTTCATTGAACTTAACAAAAGTGAGGGACAACAATCCTATTTAGTCATCAGCGATGCTCTTTCAAAATGGGTAGAAATATTCCCAGCTAAACATTCTGATGCACTAACAGTAGCTAAAGCATTATGCAAAGACATCATACCAATGGAACACACTTTTTAAACAAAATGGTCAACAAAAAAATGACTTATGCTCCACATTAACTTAAAGTTACCACTGTTCTTACCATCCACAAAGTGAGAGAATGAATAGTACATTTTAGAACAGACTGAAGAAATGCATGGAAGCAACACAGACCATGGACACAATGGATATATTTCGTCAAACTGTATATACATTCCAAGCACGACAGGTATCATTCCATTCAAAACACTGTTTGGTATACCATACAAATTACCGATATTTTCCACACAATGAGAGGGAGACGAATGATGAAAAGAAAAAAACTCAAGTGGTAAGGTCCCTTCCAGCAGTTATTGACAATCTCAACAGCTTTAAAAATAGCAAAAAGGAATGTTTTGTAAACTTTGCCCTTCATCCTAGCAGACACTCTTCTGTCACATAACACACCAGACACCTTTCGCCAGCTGTTCCAACCTGCTTGGACCCGTTTCTTCACTTCCTGACCACACTCTCCATTGCTCTGTATTGTTGACCCCAAGTATTTGAAGTCGTCCACCCTTGCTATCTCTTCTCCCTGTAGCCTCACTCTTCCTCCTCTACTTTTCTCATTCACGCACATATATTCTGTTTTACTTCGGCTAATCTTCATTCCTCTCCTTTCCAGTGCATGTCTCCATCTTTCCAATTGTTCCTCTGCATGCTCCCTGCTTTCACTGCATATGACAATATCATCTGCGAACATCATGGTCCAAGGGGATTCCAGTCTAACCTCATCTGTCAGCCTATCCATTACCACTGCAAATAGGAAGGGGCTCAGAGCTGATCCCTGATGCAGTCCCACCTCCACCTTAAATTCCTCTGTCACACCTAAGGCACACCTCACCATTGTTCTGCTACCATCATACATGTCCTGTACTATTTTAACATACTTCTCTGCCACACCAGACTTACGCATGCAGTACCACAGTTCCTCTCTTGGTACTCTGTCATAGGCTTTCTCTAGATCCACAAAGACACAATGTAGCTCCTTCTGACCTTCTCTGTACTTTTCCACGAGCATCCTCAAGGCAAATAATGCATCTGTGGTACTCTTTCTAGGCATGAAACCATACTGTTGCTCGCAGATACTTACTTCTGTCCTGAGTCTAGCCTCCACTACTCTTTCCCATAACTTCATTGTGTGGCTCATCAACTTTATTCCTCTATAGTTCCCACAGCTCTGAACATCCCCTTTGTTCTTAAAAATGGGACATAGAACACTTTTCCTCCATTCTTCAGGCATTTTTTCGCCCGCTAGTATTCTGTTGAATAAGTTGGTCAAAAACTCCACAGCCATCTCTCCAAATTGCTTCCATACCTCTACCGGTATGTCATCAGGACCAACTGCCTTTCCATTTTTCATCCTTTGTAGTGCCTTTCTGACTTCCCCCTTAGTAATCATTTCCACTTCCTGGTCCTTCACTCTTGCCTCTTCAACTCTTCCTTCTCTCTCATTTTCTTCATTCATCAACTTCTCAAAGTATTCTTTCCATCTATTTAGTACACTACCGGCACCAGTCAACACATTTCCATCTCTATCCTTAATCACCCTTACCTGCTGCACATCCTTCCCATCTCTATCCCTCTGTCTGGCCAACCTGTAGAGATCCTTTTCTCCTTCTTTCGTGTCCAACCTGGTGTACATGTCTTCATATGCCTCTTGTTTAGCCTTTGCCACCTCTACCTTTGCCCTACGTCGCATCTCGATGTACTCCTTTCGCCTCTCCTCAGTCCTCTCAGTATCCCACTTCTTCTTCGCTAATCTCTTTCCTTGTATGACTCCCTGTATTTTGGGGTTCCACCACCAAGTCTCCTTCTCCCCTTTCCTACCAGATGACACACCAAGTACTCTCCTGCCTGTCTCTCTGATCACCTTGGCTGTCGTCGTCCAGTCTTCCGGGAGCTTCGGTTGTCCATCGAGAGCCTGTCTCACCTCTTTCCGGAAGGCCGCACGACATTCTTCCTTTCTCAGCTTCCACCACATGGTTCTCTGCTCTACCTTTGTCTTCTTAATCTTCCTACCCACCACCAGAATCATCCTACATACTACCATCCTATGCTGTCGAGCTACACTCTCCCCTACCACTACTTTACAGTCAGTAACCTCCTTCAGATTACATCGTCTGCACAAAATATAATCTACCTGCGTGGTTCTACCTCCGCTCTTGTAGGTCACTATATGTTCCTCCCTCTTCTGGAAATAAGTGTTCACTACAGCCATCTCCATCCTTTTTGCAAAGTCCACCACCATCTGCCCTTCAAAGTTCCTTTCATGGATGCCGTACTTACCCATCACTTCTTCATCGCCCCTGTTTCCTTCACCAACATGTTACAATCTGCATCAATCACAACTCTCTCTCTGTCCAGGATGCTCAGAACTACTTCATCTAGTTCCTTCCAGAATTTCTCTTTCAACTCTAGGTCACATCCTACCTGTGGTGCATAGCCGCTAACCACATTATACATAACGCCCTCAATTTCAAATTTTAGTCTCATCACTCGATCTGATATTCTTTTCACCTCCAAGACATTCTTAGCCAGCTCTTCCTTTAAAATAACCCCTACTCCATTTCTCTTCCCATCTACTCCGTGGTAGAATAATTTAAACCCTGCTCCCAAACTTCTAGCCTTACTACCTTTCCACCTGCTCTCTTGGATGCACAGAATATCAACCTTTCTCCTAATCATCATGTCAACCAACTCCTGTGCTTTTCCTGTCATAGTCCCAACATTCAAAGTCCCTACACTCAGTTGTAGGCTCTGTGCATTCCTCTTTTTCTTCTGACGCTGGATCCGGTTTCCTCCTCTTCTTTGTCTTCGACCCACAGTAGCTGAATTTCCACCGACGCCCTGCAGGTTAGCAGTGCCGGGGGCGGGCGTTGTTAACCCGGGCCACGACCGATCCGGTATGGGATTCTTTAGATGAACACTCATATTTGTTTGGCACAGTTTTTACGCCGGATGCCCTTCCTGACGCAACCCTCTGCATTTATCCGGGCTTGGGACCGGCCTACAGATTGCACTGGTTTGTGCCCCCATAGGGCTGCATTTCCAAAATGGCTAAACAATGGCTAAATAATATGATAGCATGTTGGGCTGCAACGTTGACAGCCAAAATGATTTTTTTTTTTCATTTTGTACCTTTGGGAACCTGTACAGCTGGCAAAAACACATAACAGAACCAATAATTATACTCAGTCAACTATGCCTGCCACACATGAGATAAAGAGGCGCAACCTCATTTCAAATGACAGTGATAAACAACGATGCGGCAGTCACCGAGGCATGAGGGCAGGACTCCATGTGTGCTTCCCAATGGATCAGTTAAGCACGATTTTAATTCCTTGGCTGGTCTAATTGAACAGTCAAACAAAGGGACTCTACAAGGAATAAGGTATAGCTCAAATAAATGGAATTTGACAAATAATGTATGTTCTATCCTGCAAGATGGCGGGGAGTGTTCTGCCCTGCAAGATCTCATGAAATATTATTCTTTTTGCAGATTTTATTATCGTTTTTACGTGTTAATCAGTTACACTTGTACACGGCCTTGTTAATTTAATGCTTTCATGTAATTCCGCATCAGACCTCTGGGTGACAGCACTCATTTGTTCATGCCAAGTACATTTACAGGGAAGATCAAACTTCCTTTGTGTACAAAGCAGCAACCGAACGCACATGAAGTTCATCGTCATGTTGTCCATCATTTCGTGTATGCTAGCCTTCAGAAAGCATTTGTTGTAAGTTTGTTGTGATGGACTAGCCCAATCTTTGATGTTTATGTTGGTGTGTGTTGTATGGGAATGCAAATATGTTCACTTTGATTTTGTGCATTGCCGAGCTAATTAGCTACTCTTTGATCATTGTATTTCAGATGTCAGGCTGGCTGTTTAGCTATTCGTGTGGATTTTTACGTGAACCTACCTATCTGTAATACCTGCTCACAAGTGGATAGGATTTTCAATTGGTTAACACTGTTAGTTTTGGTTGGTATTTTCATACATTTTATTGATGTACACTCCAGGCTTAACTGACAACTCCTCAAGTGCGGTATATTTCTTCTATATTGTATATTGTTTACAGTTTCACTCTGCTTCAATTGTTCAATAAAGGAGCTATAGTACGCTTATCTCCTGCCTCTTGAACAGAGTTTGGCTGGCTGTTAATCCTGCGTTCTACACTGAGCACATTAACACGTAGAAAGAACAGTACAGTGCACGAAACTCCAGGTGGAACACCCCGGTGGCAAACGAAGGTAAAAGAATGGACCCCTCCTGAGGAACATCATCATATGCTCAGGATTGCGAACACCTATGACCGTGCTTAAGACAGAAACAGGCCTTTACAGTACAGGTAAATTTAACTAAAGGTTCAATTATTCCCCCAGTTTTTAAGCCTTCTACCACATCTTGCTGGGGATTCCATCTATGGGCTTATGCCAAAGGAAACCCCTGTTTCTTTCTTTCTCCTTTTCTTTATCCAGCTGTTTTCCATTTACATTGAAATTTTCCGAAATAAAGAATTGTTTACATTATTGCAAACGCGGCCTTTGTCCAATCAATGCATGTTCAAACAAAGTCTCATTCTGGAAAATTGTCATATGAGTATGTTTTCTTTTTTTTAAGGTCTATACTGTTACTAGACAGCTTGTGAGATGGTGTTGGGGAATTGTAGGTGCAAAAGAAATGCATGCCACTTCCATCTTGCTGTATGTCTTGAGATT